>NC_086321.1:16539891-16851557 GCF_036172605.1 Pelobates fuscus | reverse complement strand
GTAAACACTGCATTTTCTCTGCAAAAGGCCTGAAGGTAATGAGTCTACTCACAGAACAATACATACAATAAGCTGTAGTTGCTCTGGTGACTATAGTGTCCCTTTATTGAAACTACTTTGCAGAATGATATACTTGTATGCTTTTTTCAAATTTCATTGGAGGAAAATTCTTGAGATTTTTCCAGTTTAACTAAAACTTGCACATTGGGTGATATTTTCATGGAGTTTTGGAAATGTTTCTGAATTCATTTATTTATGACTAATATTATTGTTTCTTTATGCAGTATATTTGCTCACATTGTATTGTGTTGATAATGTGTTAAAGGACCACTATAGTGATAGGAAAACAAACTAGTTTTCCTGGCACAATAGAGTCTTTAGGCCCCCCCCCCCCCCCCACCCTTATGGCCCCCCTCCTGCCGGGCTGAAGGGTAAGGAAGGGGTTAATCACTTACCTTTCTCCAGTGCCGGGCTCCCTCGGCGCTGGGGACGTCAGCACTGAATGCGCATTCGTAGCAAGAGCCGCGCGCGCATTCAAACAGTCCATAGGAAAGCATTTCTCAATGCTTTCCTATGGATGGCAGTGTCTTCTCACTGTGATTTTTCAATGAGACAGCCACTAGAGGCTGAATTAACCCTAATGTAAACATAGCAGTTTCTCTGAAACTGCTATGTTTACAGCAGGCAGGGTTAACCCTAGATGGACCTGGCACCCAGACCACTTCATTGAGCTGAAGTGGTCTGGGTGCCTATAGTGGTCCTTTAACCCCTTAAGGACACATGACATGTGTGACATGTCATGATTCCATTTTATTCCAGAAGTTTGGTCCTTAAGGGGTTAAGGTGATTTGAACATTTTAAAAATATATTAATTATTGTATTGCATTTTGTATTCATGATTGTGCATACATCACATTATTAACATCTTCATTTTATTTGCAGAATTGGAGGAGCCCTGCCAACTGCGTTCTCCTACTTTTCTGAAGTTCTCGCACGGGAGAAACGCGGAGAACATTTAAGTTGGCTATGCATGTTTTGGATGATTGGTGGAATCTATGCATCGGCCATGGCGTGGGCTATAATTCCACATTATGGTAAGAAAGCCTTTCTGTTTACCTGAAGATAACTGTGTTAATGTTTTGTGATCACCAGTATTAACATATCTGCATACAACTGGCACACCATGGCAATCAGCTTTAATTGCATAAACTTGGCACATAATGGAAATCACTTTTAGATGCATAAACTTGACACATCATGACAATCAGATTTAGATGCATACAATTGGCACACCATGGCAAACAGTCTTAGCTGCATAAAATTTGCACACCATGGCAATCCGTTTTAAAAGCATACAATTGGCACATCATGGCAAACAGTCTTAGATGCATAAAGTTGGCACATGGTAGCTTTAGATGCATACAATTGGCACACCATGACAATCAGCTTTTTAGATGCATACAATTGGCACATGATGGCAATCAGCTTTAGAGGCATACAATTTCAACACCAGGGCAATCAGCTTTAGATGCATAACATTGGCATATCATGGTAGTTTTAGAGGCATAATTTGGAATAGCATGACAGTTTTAGAGTCATACTTTTGGTGTATCATGGCAGTTTTAAAATCAGAGACTTGGCATATCATGGCAGGTTTAGAGGCAGAAACTTTGCATATCATGGCAATCTGTTTTAGAGGCATACAACTGCTTACTCACAGAGTCAGTCAGAATCAGAAGTTCTGTGTCCCACTCTTTCATCCAGACATCTCACGTTGAGTCGCCCAGTGGTGGAACTAATGTAGAGAGGGCCCTGGTACAGGTATGTTTTCTGGGCCCCCTTCTAGTGCAAGTGTGGCCAAAAGGTAGATCTGCATCTGTCGGAGAACCTAAACAATGCTATGCCAGCTGGGGATCTACCATTTGCCCATCATTGAATGGTTATATTTGTGAGCAGTGTTTGAGCGTTTGTGAGCATGTTTTTGTATAAAGTATATATGTGCATGTATGGGTGTATTTGTATGTACTGTTGCCATTGGAATGTAGTGGTGTACTGGTCTGTAATGTTTGCATGTTTGTATGTAGTGTTGGACTTTAAATGCAGGTGTGCTTTTTGTTTGTAGTGTTGGTGTTTGAACGAAGGGGTGTATATAATTTTAGTGTTTTAATACAGAAGTGTGTTTGTATGCAATGTTTGCATTTGATTGCAGTGTGCAGTGGGTGCAATGTGTGTATATTGTGTATATAAAATATACATATACACAATGTGTGTTTAAATGTAAGCATGTTTTGTATGGAGTCTGTGTGTGAATGTTGGCGTTTGAATGCAGGTGTGCATTTATGTGCCGTGTATACACTTTCACAAACAGAGACACACACTGACACACATGCAAATACACAGACACACAAATACACTGACACACCAATACACACAGACATACACACAATGACACCTAGTTTCCCACACACAGATACAAACATTAATGTATTGAAAAATGGGCATTCAGCAATCTTTGGAGATTTAAAGTGGTGTCTCTCTCTTGATTGCTGATATTGCAGGTCTCAGTAGCATGTAAAATAAAGTGCATCCAAAATAAGGTGACTGAAGATTAAAGTATAGTATAAAAATATTTATCACTTACACAGAAGTAAAAAACAGCCATCATCAAATACAGGTAAAATCAATCCAACACATTTCATCCCACTCAGGGACTTCCTCAGGGACTGCTTCTTGTTTAACCCCTTAAGGACCAAACTTCTAGAATAAAAGGGAATCATGACATGTCACACAAAGGGGTTAAAAGACAGGTACAAAATACATAGTAGAAGAAGGGGAGGGTCGCACTCTGTCACAATTTTTCAACACAGGGTGCTACTGAGCATGGGTCAGCAAACCCCAAGGAATCCGTATTAATAAAAAAATCTCAGACACTCACTGTGATTGATTCCAGGCAGATTTATTTCAACGTTTCAACCTGAAATCAGGTCTTTATCCAAGCTTGATAAAGACCTGTTTACAGGTCAAAACGTTGAAATAAATCTGCCTGGAAGCAATCACGGTGAGTGACTGAGATTTTTTCATTAATAGGTACAAAATACAAAACATGTGATAGAAACGCGTTGGATTGATTTTACCTGTATTTAATGCTGGCTGTTTTTTACTTCTGTGTAAGTAATAAATATTTTTATACTATACTTTAATCTTCAGTCACCTTATTTTGGATGCACTTTATTTTACATGCTACTGAGACCTGCAATATCAGCAATCAAGAGAGAGACACAACTTTAGATCTCCAAAGATTGCTGAATGCCCTTTTTAAAAAAAAAAAAAAAGTATGAGTGACCCATTGGCACAATTAATTACTCTATTTGGGTTCCACAGAGTTGCACTATGTTTTATTCCTATTTCCCCTAGTTGGATTCACCCTATATAGTGTATGCAGACTTGTTGAAGATTTTAGGAGATCTTCGGGTTATATCCAATACTAGAAGTGAAGTCAAATATTTATATATTTCTTATATGCACCTTCAACTCACTTAAGCACTGTACTATCTGAATTGGTGCTACTACATAGCAAACACTGTATTGTATTTCAATTACTTATTGTTTGTTTTTGCACTTTTTTCTACAAAAATTCATGCACACAGATGCACACTGACACACAATTACACACACACTGACACAAAAGGACACACAGATACACATACATACAGAGACAGGAGGTGAGGGTGACAGTGTGGGAGGGAGTGTGTGTGTGCTGGTGACAGCGTGGGGGAGCAGTGTGAGAATGGGTTACAGGGGAAGAAAGGGCTACAGTGGGGGGGCAGTGTGAGAAAGGTTTACAATGGGGGGCAAGGTAAGAAAGGGTTACAGTGTGGGGGGAAAAGGGTGAGAAATAGATACAGTGGGGGGCCAGGTGGGGAAGGGGTTACAGTGTGGGGAGGGAGGAAGGGAGAGAAGGGGTTACAGTGTGGGGAGGGGACAGGGAGAAAAAGGGTTACAGTGTGCGGAGGAGATAAGGGAGAGAAGGGATTACAGTATGGGGAGGGTGGCAGGGAGAGAAGGGGTTACAGTGTGGGGTGGGGGGCAGGGAGAGTAGTGGTTACAGTATGGGGGGCATGGAGAGAAGTGGTTAAAGTGTGGGGAGGGGGCAGGGAGAGACAGGGGTTACAGTGTGGGAGGGCAGGGAGAGAAAGGGGTTACAGTTTGGGGAGGGGAGCAGGGAGAGAAGGGGTTACAGTGTGGGGGGGCAGGGAGAGAAGTGGTTACACTGTGGGGGGGGACAGGGAGAGGAGGGTTTACGTTGTGGGGGGGCATGGTGTGGGGCCTGTGTCCTACCTTTATTAAATTCCCTGGTGGTCCAGTGTCCTCCCTGGTGGTCCGGTGGGTTAACTCTCTGGTCTGCAGCTCCGCCGGGTGCAGAGCTGCAGACCATGTAATAGAAGTATTGCGAGCTCTCAGAGTGTTGCCATGGTAACGCTCTGGGTGCTCGCGAGACTTCTATCACACGGTCTGCAGCTCTGCACCCAGCAGAGCTGCAGACCGGAGGTACTGGACAGACTGATTGGAGGGAGCCGGGCCCCCTCCTGGTGTTGGGCCTGCGGTCACGGCCCGACTAATTAGTCTGCCTCCCTGTCTTAGGTCCCAGGTTTCCCTGGAGGCGTGAGTCAGCGTGACCCACTGGGAATCACCAGTGAGTCGCGACCCACACTTTGGGAAACCCTGGTTTAGTAGATATAAACCTAAATAAAATTGGTACCCTTGTGTGGAATTGCTTTATTTAAGGGTAACAAATTAGGGTACTGTTTAGTAGATGTACCCTTAGATCAAGTCTCAAGATCTCTAAAGGTACATTGATAAGGTAAAATACTTGTAGATGCATCAGCTCTTGGTCTAAGGGTTTACCTTAAAAAAAAGAAGATTTCATTTAGTTACTTTAAAATAATTAATTTTGAGTTTACATCAAATGTCATACAGAACATAATTATAATGTACTTTTTTGTAATTCAGAGTTCATTTTTCAGGTGCCTGATGCATTTGTAAGCACTATTTGACTTTCATTTTGAAACATAATTAGATTTTTAAGTAGAATTTTGTTTCATTTCTATAAAGTGGTGTAACATAGTATTGCGTATTTAGAAAGTTTACGAATTCATGTCATCTGTGAAAGATTTTGTGTTCATTTTAATTTACCCTGATATAAAACTGCAACATTTTGCCCAGAGTAAAGAAAATTAATGCAAATTCAGAATAAAAGTAATATAAAAGTTATCATATCCAGATTGCTATGCCTGAAGTAAAAGGAAAAAGTGCTTGAGCAGATGTTTTATTCAAGAAATAATATTCAGGAAAATGTCCTTTGAGAAAAATAAATCAATAAACGTGAATAAACTGAAGAAATACTATGTTCATTTTATTTTATTATTATTTTTTATCATTTTGTAATACGAGTTTTTTGTTATCATTTCTTTAGACTAGCATACTGATCATTTGTTTCAGATTGAGAGGCAGTTGGAAATATTCATTGTCTTTCTTGATTTTGTTACACATAAGAAGCAACAAAATGTGATTCTAAAAATGAAATTGAAATTTTGATTATGGTGTATGAAATGTATTAAGTGCGCAAACACCAGGTTTCACTTCTGTTCACTCCAAGTATGATAAATTAAAACAGAAGCATAATAATAATAATAATAATAATAATAATAATGATGATGATAATAATAATATAATTAGTATTTAGTATGATTATAAAATATTAAAATAAGTGCTATGTTGTACAAGTAAGAAACTAGCCTGTGCCTCTTGATAATTTGTCAAAGATACCTGGATTCAAAATTAATAGTAGGGGTGGAAGTCCGGAGTGTTCTGTCCAGGAGTTTGGAGTTCCCTGTGCATTCCGCAACCACCGGTAATGAAATAGATTTTTCGTAATTTTGTTAATTGTATTATTTGATTGTGATATTGTGACTTGTGGCAAAACTAGCCACTTCTGGACTCTAGTTAACCAAGGTTGTCCGTAGGCTGAATGTATTACTGTATATCATGGTTGTGTATGTACTATATTATGTCCGTTCGCATGCTAGCAGCCGTACGCTAACAGCATGTAAGCCTTTCGTTTGACGAAACACGGCTATCCGGGCCGTTCGCCAAACGAATGCGGGCTCCCCAAGTAGACCACACACTCACAGTCGTGTGGCACTAATTAACCGATTGCAACAATGTTGCAATCGGTAATTGAAGGCTCTCCTAGGTGGCCGTCGTTCGGCTACCGACCATGCGGCGGTCGGCCATCTTGGATCCTTTGTTTCTGCAGCGGTGTTCGGTCGTCGAGAGCCTGGACCTGAAAACGGCTACTCAATGACTCGAACACCGCTGGACTTCCAGAGCGTTCGGGAGCCCCGAGTTCGCCACATTCTGTTCCCCATCGATGTTCGGTAGTTTTAAACCGAACTCGATGGATAAATGTATTTTGTGCGGCGTTCGGTTAGAATAGCTGGGATCTGAGCGGTATTCTCACTAAAGGTGCCCGCAGACCCCAGCTATCTACCGAATGGTCATTCGTATAAAAGCGAGTAATATTGTGTGAAATATGGATTTCTATGTGAATTGTCAGTTTTGCTGCACGAGGGGATAATCCACGTAATCATCCATTTTAGTGGGAGGATCCCTCTCGTGCAGCAATGCCTGTTGGGATAATCATACTGCCTGATGGGAGAAATCCCCTGTAACATCTGTAAGGAAACCCCTTGCAAGGGGAACTGCATAAATATGGAAGTCTGTGAATAAAGCGAGTTAGTTGACTCCCAAACTGTGTTTCGTCCGGTTATTGGGAGGATTGGGAATATTGCCGTGCTTTCTAACTCTGACTGTGGATTACCTACATTACCAACGGAGATCGTGGACTATACTACTGCATTCCGTTACATGACTCTTTGGACATATTTTGCTTGGTAATGGCAAATGCTGACATTTGGAACGCTACTTGTGTTTTACCAGCCTACATGGATCTACTAACAAAATGTAATCATATAACACACAACCAAGTCTATCTGCCATATTTTTTGTATTTTTTTTTTTGCTCTTGCTTTTTAATTTTTTTTTTTTGTAAATAGTAGAATCAGGGAGCAGCGCCTGTGATGGAATTCCCACGCTCAGAGCGATATGGAGGAGGGAAGGAAAAAGACACGGATATAGTGTAGTATGTTATGATCTTGAGTGAAAGTAAATGAAGGGAAAGGAATTGCACTTACAATTTTCTGGAGCCTATAGTCAGCTCCAGATATGTGCGCCTGGACGGTATAATCCCCGTCTATGGATATGTAGATGGTCCTTGGATGTCCTCAAAAGGGGGTCTCCAGAGGTAGTAGGGTATGTCTCCTTTCCAATAGCAGTGGGCTAGTATTCGAATAGTTGGTGATATATAAAAAAAAGAGGATAGAAACTGAAAATAGTGCTCTCTGGATGATACAGAATAAAATGATAAAAGATGGAGTTATACTCACAAGTGAAGAACAAATGGAATATTGCTCAATATCTGTAGTCATAGGTGGTATGATCCCCACCAAGGATATTACTCCTCGAGTCCTCCAGTGGGGGTGTTGGAGAGAGTTGAAAGGAATTATATATTTAAAAAAATAAAATGAAATGGAATAAACTGATAGGCTTGGAGGCTCCAATATCATAAATGGGCTCTCTTTATTGGAGACCAAAAACTTTTAACAAAACACTTAAGGAACACTTATGCATAAATATTTAGTCCATGTTCATTCGTGGACAGACAGTGTTCAGTGATATTTCCTTCCTTTGGATTATCAGACATATAATCTGTTATTATCGCTAATAGGGGGGGGCATTTGAGCATGCCAAGCAACATTATTACTTTTAATACTATATTTTATGTTGTCACTTGTTGTGGTGTTTTTTCACTGTCTTTCCCACTCAGTTTAACTTATGTAAATCTGACGGTCAACTATAACAGGAACACAAACTGTAAAATTAAGATATTTTTCATAATTTATTTTTTTGCCTTATTCATGTATCCTGGGAATCCTAGGCCTGACTTATCTGATGATTGTAACAATATGATCCTAGACTTGACTTTTATTACTATTGTTTTTTTGGAATCTATGGCCTGGATTATTTTATGATTATCTTTCTGGAATATATGGCCTGGATTATCTAATAATTGTTTTAATTTTTTTTTCTTTATTTTCACTTTCCGAGAATAATTTAGTTTAGCTGGCCTAATCTAAACACTGCAACACGTTTTTCTGTCCCCATGCCCCCTTAGTTCTCTCCTTGTTGCGCCAAGCCTTTACTCCAGTAGAAAGGGTTGATTCAGGGTTATTTGCAAATTAAATCCAAATTTCATAATTGAGTCTAAAATAGCCAAGTCGTGGCTATAACTGATTTAAAGAATTCTTGCATTTCTGTTACTTTTGCCTCAATTTTGTCATTTCTGAGTTAATTTGGAGTTTTGAAAATAACAGTGAAGAGACTTTTCACATATTGCCTGGGAAAAATGCAGGATCTACGTAAGGACACGCAAATGGGGGGAGGGAAGGGGGTACATGGGCCAGAAATAGAGCACCTATGCTAGCCCGAGTGAAAGATTAACACAAGAGTTGAGGTGCCATACAGTCTTTATAATTAGCCTTGCTTTCCAACTGTCACAATTATGGTCATGTTTCCATCTGGTAATTATGTTTACCATCTTCTCTAATTAAAAAAGAGTATCAGTAATTCCGTGCTCTGTGCCACCAATATATTATGTTTGAGTATTTGTGGAAGTGGCTGACTGGTCTAGATAAACAAGTAGTATATGTCCTCTACATCGCAAAGAGGAAAATTAGAAGCAATTAGCATTAAATTCCCTTCATATATCCTACTCTACCCCAAACTAATCTGTCTGTTCTAACACTCAAACAAAACTTTTACAACATCAATATTTAGCTTTGGAAAAGCATCACATAGAACCAACGATATTTGCCAATGTTGGAGCATCTGATACACCGCCATCTCTTGTGTGCTCTTACTGAAGTGCTTTCGTTGTATGAAGTCCCTGAAGCGTGATACGGTGTCTTGCATTTAGGAGATTTTTCCATTTCACTTGCTGGTCGAGTGCACATCAGAGGATTTGTGGAACACAATGCGGGACTGCCATTAACCCCAACTTCTTCTTCAAGGGACAATTGTTTGTTTGTCACGAGGAACTGGCACAGAGGAAGATGGAGAAAAAAAAAACATTCAATGGAAATTAATATCTGTTTTTAATGTGGTTCATTGATTTCTTTGTAGGAGATATTTTCTGTATTGACTTTACAGATAGCAGATTGAAAAAAAATGCTTCTGAACCGGTTTATACAATATAGAGAAATGTAGAGGTCTCTCGAGAAGTGCTTTAATAAGTGCTTTTCTCGCTCTGCTGTGCAGAGAATTCAAAGTATTTATTTTATCAACAATAGTTTGAATGGCTTGCTGTGTGGAGGAGCTGGTGGGGTTGGAATTACCTGAATGTAAAATGTAGGCAATTGGACGATGGATAGAAAAGATGGGTGTCCAGACCTAACACTAACACTTCCAGGGAGGTGAAGGATGAACACTAGACTTGTGCACTGCAGAAAAATCCAGTTTGGACCAAAAAAATTATTTGGGACATTCAACGCTCGTTCATTTGATAGGTCGGTTTGTCAGAATATGAAACATATTCAGGGAAATGGTTTAAATCAGGGGTTCCCAACCTGTGGTACGCCTACTGCCATAGGTACAATCCAGTGTCCCTGGGGGTATGCAAAATAAAATCGGTAATGGCGGCGCTTCAGCCGCCTTGCACAAGTTGGGAACCTGAGTAAATGTCCATCAGGTGGCCCATGCACTCAGGGCCACCCGATGGACATGTGCAATGAGGGCCCCTTCGGGTGCTGCTGGAGAGCTGGGAGGAAGTTTCCAGCCCCCTCTCACTTTCTCCCAGCTGAAACAGACTATAGTGCGCGGGAGAGGGGGTGCGGGACCGCGAGCTATCAGCGCCTGCCTCCACCCACCCACAATGTGTTAACTCCTCCCCCTTACCAACATAACCCCACCTCCTCTGCTATAACCCCATCCTTGATCAGCAGAGCTACGCCTCTGCCAGTATAGCTCCGCCCCTTTAGCTGCCAGAAGAGGAGGACGTTCTGAACTCCCATCAACCCCAGCCAGCAGAAACCACCCTCCTGCTCCTATAAGGTAGGAAACTGGAGGATGGCTAAAATATTCACCTGTATGTGTGTTTTGAGTGTCTGTTTCTGTATGTATGTAGTGTTTGTATGAGTGTGTGTATCTGTGTGTACATCTGTATGTGTATCTGTGTGCCTGTATCTGTATGTATGTGTCAGTGTTTGTATTTGTGTATCAGCATGTGGGTATCTGTCTGTACATCTGCATGTGTGTCGGTGTGTGTATCTACATCTGTATATGTGTCAGTGTTCACATCGGTGTGTCAGTGTTCGAGCATGTGTATCATCATGTGTGTCAGTAATTCTATATGTGTGTCAGGGTGTGTATCCGTCTGTACATCTGCATGTGTATATGTGTGCCTGTATCTGTATGTGTGTCAGTCTTTGTATCTGCATGTATGTGTATAAGTGTGTCTGTACATCTGTAGGTGTGTCAGTTTGTGTATCTGACTGCATGCCTGTATGTGTCAGTATGTGTATCTGTGCCAGTGTTTGTATATGTGTATCTGCATGTGTGTGTGTCTATCAGTGTGTGTATACAACTGTATGTGTGTCAGTGTTTACATATGTGTGTCTGTGTATTGGCATGTGTGCATCTGTCTGTACATCTGTATGTGTGTCAGTGTGTATCTGTCTGTACATTTATGTGTCAGTATGTGTATCTGTGTGCCTGTATCTGTATGTGTGTCAGTGTTTGCATCTGTATGTGTGTCAGTGTTTGCATCTGTGTGTCGGTGTATCAGCATGTATGTCAGTGTGTGTATCTGCACATCGATATGTGTGGCAGTTTGTGTGTATCTGTATGTATGTCAGTGAGTGTATCTGTCTGTATGTCAGTGAGTGTATCTGTCTGTACATCTGTATGTGTGTCATTGTGTGTATCTGTCTATACACATGTATGTGTCAGTATGTGAATCAGTGTGTCTGTGTCTATATCTGTATGTGTGCCAGTGTTTGTATATGTGTATCTGCATGTGTGTGTCTCTATTATCATTGTGTCTGTGCAACTGTATGTGTGCCAGTGTTTCCATCTGTGTGTCTGTGTATCAGCATGTGTGTATCTGTCTGTACCTCTGTATATGTGTCAGTGTGTGTATCTGTCTGTACATCTGTATGCATCAGTATGCATTTCTGTGTGCCTGTATCAGTATATGTGTCAGTGTTTGCATCTGTATGTCTGTGTATCAGCATGTATGTCAGTGTCTGTACATCTGTATGTGTGTCAGTGTGTGTATCTGTCTGTACATTGATATGTATGTATGTCAGTGAGTTTATCTGTCTGTACATCTGTCTGTGCAACTGTATGTGTGTCAGTATGGCACAAAAATAACAGGAGAATAACAATGTAAATGAAGGATATATAGATAAACAGAAAAAACAATACAATTTAGGAAGTCTCACTGGAACAGTAGGACTAAGATTCTGATAGAATCATGCAAAGAAAATTCCACAATAGTCTAGTCTGTTTTAGAAATAAATGTCTCTTAAGGTGTGTGGTGAAAGTGACCTCACCACTGTTTTTTTGAGGGGCCTGTTTGCCAGCCTCTTGCCCCAGGACTATGGCCCCTGGGGGTATTGCCCTTTGGAAACGTTATTTTAGCATATTGGATTTGATTATACTGCTTCTGCCCCTTTAACTACCTTGGGAAAGGATTTGTACTTTTGTTATGGCCCTTCGGACACAGCTGAAGTGCCGAAGTAGTCGAAGTGGCCGCCATTTGACAAACGAACATGGCGGCGGCCATTTTAATTCAGCCGAACGCGGCCAGCTGGGTCTTGTGGCCGAGTACATGGAACTAAAATTGGATACTCGACAGCACGAACACCGCCTCAGTTTTACCTTCTATGGGACTTCGACATTTCGAATGGAGTCGAACGACGTTCGACTATTCAAACACCATATTAACATTTCAGATCTGCACGAACGGCCCCGTTAATGCATTCGAATGGTATTTGAATTGTAGTGAATGGACCGACCGCACAGCCAAAATCTATGGAACTGTTTTGGGCAGGAAAGCCGTGCTGCGGTCGGTCAAATAAGACTTCCAGCTAACTCCCGAACGGCTGAACGGATTCAAATTAATTTTGGATATGTTGTTTGCATAATTATGCTGTTTCTAATAATTTTTTGTGAATGTGATGTGTAATTTTAAAGTTATAGAAAATGTGCAAAAAGTATATTTTTCTGCCTGTGATAATTAAGTTAGTCTATTGTGTTGAGGTAATTGTATCACAGGCAGAGAGAGGGTTTGCATTAGCTGGGAGTGTCTGACTGTACTGTACGTTATTGATTGGATGTTCCACAAGGTCCACGTGGGTGGTAACCTTGTGGAGAAATGTGTATAAAAGAAACAATAAAGCCTCAGCTCAGTCTGTTCCTGCTTAGAGTCCAAAACTGTGTGTCGTCCTGTTATTGGAGGGAAAGAAGATTTGCTCCTGTGTCTGCTGTTCCAGCTTGCAGGAGATTTAAGGGAAGAAGGCTTGCTCCTGTGTCTGCTGTTCCAGCTTACAGGAGATTCACCAGGGAAAGTCCTTGTAAGGACAAGAGCTAATCCCCCATTCGGTTCCAGAGTTCCCAGGACTGAGTGTCGTCCAGTGCATGGAGGTGTCAAGTGGAGTGCTCGGTGCAGTGCTGATGGTCCTTGGTAAGCGTTCATCAATGGAGGTACCCAGTCAGGGGGGCCAGGTGATCCGTTAAAAGGTGCTTGAAGGTGCAGAGTCCTCAATGTCGTGAGTGTCCATCCGTTCCGTGTATATGAAAGACAAAAGCGAGGGGAGACAATGGTGCAGTATGTACAGACCAACATAAAGCCGCTCATTAATAAACCAAAACATCCATCCATCCTTTAATCAGTGTTCTGTGTGTGGCCGCCGTTCGTATACCGAACACGTGGTGGCGACCATCTTTGCTTTGTTAGATTTCAGCAGTGTTTGGTCGTCGAGTGCCTGGAGCCGAAATCGGTCACTTGATTTTCAAACACCGCTGAACTTCCATAGCATTCGATAATCTCTCTCCTTCGGGTAATTAAACCCATTCGTGAGTTTTCGCTGTCAAGACCCAGTTCGTATGAATGTATATTGTTTCCGCAGGGATCAGAGCGGTACTTCGGTATATTGTACTGATTGATGCCTGCAATCTAATGAGGGGTCATTCGGTGAAATATGAGGTGAATTGCCAAAGTTATGGATTTTAATGTAAAAGACTGTATTTTCTGTACCAGGAGATAATCCCATTAACAGTGCATTCTGGGGTAATTATCTCTCTGGTACAGCAGTGTATGATGGGAAATCCTCCTGTAAGCTCAGTCTCCCATGTAGTCCACTATTGTACAATCCCTGGAATGTGATTTGGGAAAGCCCTTTCATTTGTAACCACATAAATACTGTGACCTGTAATTAAAACCTCAGTTGACCTCCAAGCCATGTGTCGTCTAGTTCTTGGGAGGAAAGGATTATTACTACGCTACCTGTGTTTTACCTGCTTATCCTGACTGTAACGGATCGACGGGCACCCCGACTGGGTACCTCCGTTGAAGGATGCTCCTAGCGCTTCCTGAGGACTCCAAGCACTGCAGCAGACACCACAACCACCAAACCGGAGAAACATACGAATGCTCTCAAGCATATGAATGCTGTAAACAGCTGAACAGGAAAAGCATACAATCAACTTACACTCCTGGCAATCAGCATACAATCCCATTCCCCCAATAACGAGACGACACTTAGTTTTGAGGTCAAGCAGAACTGACTGTACTGGCACATACATCCTCTTTTATTCCCAATCCACAAACATAGTACTGCCCACAAGGTTTTACAGAACAACCAATCAATCCGTACAATACACACAGACACTCCCACACGAAATCCTCCCCTCTGCCTGTGATATGATTACTGAACACAATGGTTAATATAATTATCACGGACAGAGACATACAGTTTTTACCAAATATTAATAACCAAAATATACATGCCACAAACATAAAAATCACATATTCGAACTCAGCATACTTTAATTATAAACATAGTCAAAATTCAGCCAATTCCATCCAGGGGTTAAAAAGTTAAGGGAAAGTCCTATTTGACCAAATGAAGCATGGCTTTTCTGCCCAAAACCAGTTCCACAGAGTCTTCTATCCTGGAGATAATTGGGAAGTAATCCAATTATCTCCAAGGACAGAGGCAAAACTACATTAGCCACATGGTAGCAAAATACAATAAAATACATAGAAATATATAACTGTGCAGCTATTGCATAAAACATATACATTCAACATATCCCCAGATAGCTTAGATCTGAGTGCACATTATGACTGAATGGCGCTCAGATCACATACATACAGTTCAATTGCCACGGAGCCAAAGTCTGTCACATAGTCTTTTGTTATACAAATGGGCTCCATGGCATAGCTATCTGGGGTAACACTGCTCACATAGGGAAAGTACAGAATGACCCGGCTTTTGGGTCTTTGCAGGGGAAAATAAAGCATTTCAACATGGGGCCAAAGTCACAGGGCAGGAGGCTGGTAATCAGTCTTCTCCAATGCCCAGAAGCGAGGCTGGTTCCGCCACACTGACTACCAGTGGAGATACTGTGGATTAACCCCTACTACTCTGCTACAATCCCCACCTAGGATATACTTGGAGTCACACAGTGATGAAGGGAAGCCAGGTAATAATTCCAAATATAGAAATGTATATTATAAAAGATTATTGGCACAAAGAGGTAACCAAATACTCTTTTATTAATAAAAATACACGAACAAATCAGCCATAACGCATGTCGCCACTAGGGTTTTATCACATGGGATAGAAATTAGAACCTGGCTAGTAGGGGTTTATATAGGGGTATAAACAATTAATATTGGCGCCAAAATGACATCACAGGTCTGCAGCCAATAAGATAAAAGCATATTAAACACACTTACAAATATATACAAAGAGACATTCAGTGTAAAATATACATATGGTTGTATTTGAAATTCACAAGCCAAGATGAAAACGAAGGTTTAGTGCATTAGATTAACTGAAAACAGTGGGTCATGTGACTCGTGATAGTGTAACGTCATCAGTGACGTTACGCATTGAATTGGAAATTGCGCATTGAATACTGGGAGCTGTAGTTACAAGAATGAGTCTTATGGGTAGGGAAGGTGGGGCTGTCGGAAACAGTATCAAGTGCGCAATGTATCTTGGGAACTGTTTTCCCAAGAGAGAATAATAGAGATAACATCGGAAATATAATCAGTTAGCAAATATACCTACGATGTCCCTGGGATGAGAAATGAGCAGCAAATCATAAACTCTTCCAAAGGATAGAATGGAAAAAAAAACAAAAAAAAACATATAGTATGGAATGTGCATTGCATCTTGGGAAATGTAGTGCTGCTTAAAGGAACAATCGGTTGTACAGTAAGAGTGAACTGATAATATGAACTTGGGAGTAATAAAAATAAACTAAATAAAGATGAAAATATAAAAAAAATATTAAGAAATAAGCAGATATATTATACAGTCTATAAGCTAGTTACAGACTAATGGTAATAAGAACTATTGGGTCAGTATGTAACAAAGGTGAAAATATTAAAAAAAAAAAATATTAAGAAATAACCCCTTCAGCCCAGTGGGAGGGGGGCCATGAGGGGGGACCTAAGGACTACATAGTGCAAGGAAAATGAGTTTGTTTTCCTGGCACTATGGTGGTCCTTTAAGTGAATAAACTTGTGTGTGACCTTTGCTTTACTTTATCCTGTCTCTGTAATGCTACCTTTCCTATTCTGTCCCATTACCATTATTTTATTCTAGACACACTTGAAACTTGCAAAATCTGCCTCTTTTAATGACTTACCCTGTTACTAAAAAAAAAAAAAAAAAGCCTTTGTGGGTCCATATACCCCTTTATTAGTAGAAGGACAATATATTATCTCCTTATCTCCCTTGCTACCCTCAGCCATGCTGCAGGTTGGGGCATGTCTACTAAACAGTGAGCAGCCAGTGGCTGACAATATGGGTTCATCATTACCAGGGGGACCACCATCTGCACCCCAAAAGTGTAGTCCAGTGTCCCAAGACCCTAGCCATCTTTCATATTTAAATATATATATATATATGTACCCCCTCACCCTAATTATAGGGAAATCAATAAATCTAAAACTAATAAGAAATTCATATTTACCTTTAGATATCTTCTTTTTTCTTAATTCTTCTTTTCTTCAGCCCCACAAAAGGGTTTTTGTTTAGAAGATAGAAGATTTAGTCTAAGGCAAAGGAAAGGCTTCTTTTCACAGTAAGAACAATCAGGATGTGGAATTCTCTGCCTGAAGAAGTGGTTTTATCAGAGTCCGTACAGATGTTCAAACAGCTACTAGATGCATACTTGCAAAAACAGAATATGCAATGATATCATTTTTTAATTGTAGGGTAACAGCTTCATGATCCAAAGATAAATCTGACTGCCATTCTGGGGTCAAGAAGGAATTTGTTTCCTAATTTGTTGCAAAATTGGAAGTGCTTCAAACTGTTTTTTTTTTTTTTGCCTTCTTTTGGATCAACAGCAAAAACAGATATGAGGAAGGCTGAACTTGATGGACACATGTCGCTTTTCAGATTATGTAACTATGTATGTAATGAAGATATTTAAAATGTTATCACAGTGTTTCTTTAACTCACCATTTATTCCAAATAAATGTGAGTGCAACAGCGTCTCCTAGCAGTGTAGTATTTCACACTATTACAACATCCATATAACTAGACCAAAAAAAAAAAAAATCATCTGTATTTTCTGTATTAGTCTGAAGCAAATTGTTTTTCATTTTGAAGAGCTGCTTTACATTGTTATTGCATATGATGATCAAATGTATTGTGTAAACGTAATCAAATGGGCTGAGTGATGATAATCAATACATCCACTTAAAGTGTTCTGAACGGTAAAGGACATATATACGCGCCTGTAGTCTCAGAGAACTAATAGTCCTGCAGCCCACACGCAGCGTTTTATTGTAGGATTGGCAAGTATTATATCTGATTTAGCAAAATGTTCATTAATAATCACAGCACTTTCTCAGTCCATTTTGCAAAGAATACAAATTTGTTAATGAACCATTGGAGTGTGAAATGGTTGGCATTGCAGCAAGGGGAATATATTACAAAGTTTACATTACAATGTGACTCCTTTACTTATTTTCTATTAACGGAGGTGGGGGGCGGGGGGAATTAAATGTTTTCTATTCTAAAAAGTTATGAAAATTTTTCAAAAGGGTAGGAGTCCATAATGGAATGTATCTGCTGGTTCTGTTGGTATCCCTGACGATTGTCTCACTTTCAGTACTTTAGACCTCTTTATTTTTTTAAAACAGAGGGTTTTTAAAACATCCCCCACATTGTGTCTACAATCTATTGGTGTAGGTTTAGCTTGTACTAATTATGTTATATTAACATTCAATCCAGTGGCGACTCTAGGAACATTGATAGCAAAACTGGGGGAGCTAATAATTCCCACCACTAAATTATAATAGTAGTGCTTGCAGGGCTGTAAACATTGTACAGGAGGCAATAAATGATAACAGTATTGCCAGTGGGACACACAGAAAATAAGAGATACTCAAAACATCTTAGTGAGTTACCCTTTACCCTCACAACAAACAGAAATTGCATACAGTATAAGGTGGAGTATCTTCTTATTAAAACGGATGGTAATGAAACACAAAATAGTGCAATATTGTCTGTATAATCTATAAAGTGCAGGATAATGGGTGGAATATCACTCACAAAGAAGGAGCCCTTAGATAAGGCTCAGTATTCCAGCGTTGTGGGATATAGGTTCCCACTCCCTTCTTTACACTGCCAGGTGGTTGCAAGTAGTTAAATGTCCTCTCCAAGGTGAGTATAAGTATAAAGTGCTTTATTATAAATGCACAATCATGTATAAATAAAAGTATAAAAAAACAAGACCTTACAATTTGAAGGTAAATTGTAGAAATGCTTGACTTCTACTACAATGGCAGACCCAAATAGAGGGACTACGTGAAATACGTGAAACTGTGAATGAATAAAAGACCATCATCGACACTAATACTGAAGCAGCTTGTTACACAATGTTCTAACATAGTCAAGACGAAACTAGTGTCACAATTGAAATTATATGGACTACACAAAAGAGTAGGCCAACCTGCATCTATGCCGTAAGATAAAGCACTATCTACAATTCCAAGCAACACCATCACAGACACCAACAAGTTAATATTATTATTATGTTATTATATATGTCACAGAACTTCTGGTCCTCCAACAGCTTGACTATAAGGTCAAGCTAAAAGAGAAACAGCAATGCCCACCATGGAGACTAAGACTGGAAGCATCTGGAGGACACCCAAAATCCAGAGACTATACACCAGCCAGGAGGAAGGAAGTCAGTGCCTGATAATGTAATGGAGGTCACAGTCCAGAATAAAACACAAATAATCCGCAAACACATCCCAAAGATGGCTGCCCAAGATGAACTGCTGATGGAATGTCCGAGACAACAACAGAAGATGAGGAAAATAAGGAAGCTTCATGACAAGACAAACCTCTAAACGTGGTGTATCATCAGCAAATAGTGGATGTGGCTCACATTACGAAATCTTACCAGTTGCTGGAAAAAGACAGCACTGAAGCACTAATCAAAGCAACTCAGGAGCTGACACTCCACACCAGATCAAAGAAGCAGAGGTCTAGCTCACCAGACATAACCCAAGGTGCAGAGAATACAAAGATCTGAGACAATCCAAAAGCCAGGTGCAAGGTGTTAGCCGGGACAGCATACATAGAGAAGCACAACTTGATGGGATTGAGTACTGAAACATTTGCACAGAATATGGGCTGAACCAACCTATTCTAGATGGGTGGTACCACAAAAGCTAGTTGAGAATGACAAGGCTAAGGTCTTGTGGAACTTTCAGATCCCGACAGACAAGCAATTACTAGTCAACCAACTTGACTTCGTTGTGGTAGTATAAGGAACAGAAAACTGCAGTGGTGCTGGATATGGCAATACCTAGTGAACATCAAGAAGAAGGAACATGAAAACATGTACCCCCTAAGTTATAAGCGTGGCTTTAGCAGGTTCCAAGTGGGACATCTGAGATCTCTGTCCAGAATAGTACAGTTCTAGGCATAGTTAAGATACTGCGTAATATCCTCAAAAAAAAATATTCTATCTGTATATACTATATTCTTTTAGATTTTTAGGTATGCTGCCTTCTCGCCCTACCTTAATAATTTAATTATTTTATTGTATAATCACATTAATAGTTTGTCCTTTTTATGAAAGTACGAACATTCTTCATGGGTTCTGTGATATGAATTCTTTCAGCTGATTTAATTAATTCATTCCAAATCTTGCCTGAATAAGTAATTTATTATTATGTCACAGAATGAAAACAAGGTCAAAAGATTAATAACTGCAAAGTTAACATCTAAGTGCCTATCGAAACTTTATACCCATGCATAAACCAACGCTAATCTCAGGGTAATTGTATCTTTTTAGTTTTAAATAGGTATATATATATATATTACAGATCACTCAATGCATTATATAGTGCAGTGTAAGGTTTTAGTGTACTTTAGGAAATGTTGTCTAGTTACAATAGTGTTTTCATTTACCGCTATAAGGTGTTGATATACTTCTGGACAGAGGCGGCTCTCTAATTAGGCGATTTAGGCGACCGCCTAAGGCCTCGCGCAGTCAGGGGCCTCGCGGCCGCCTAAATCGCCTGAGGGCAGACTGACATGTCGGGTTCTCGGTCTATGACCGAGGACCCGACACAGGAGGGGGCCCGGCGGCTTGCCTCCTGTCAGGCCGCCCGGGTAGAGAGCCAGCCTCAGTCTGCAGCTCCGCCGGGTGTGAGCTGCAGACTGAGGTCTCGCGATCTCCAGCCAATCAGAGCGTTGCCGTGGGTTACCACGGCAACGCTCTGAATGGAGATCGCGAGACTTTGCCCATGTGGTCTGCAGCTCTGCATCCGGCGGAGCTGCAGACCGGAAAGCCCACTGGACCACCAGGGAGCCATCCAGGACAGATTGACCCCACGGACCACCAGGGAAAAAGGTAAATTTTGACCCCCCCCTCACCCCATCTCACCCTGTCACCCCCCCTCAGCCCATCTCACCCCCCCACCCCATCTCACCCTGCACCCCCCTCACCCCATCTCACCCTGTCACCCCCCTCACCCCCCCTCACCCTGTCACCCCCCCTCACCCCATCTCACCCCCTCACCCTGTCACCCCCCCTCACCCTGTCACCCACCCTCACCCCATCTCACCCTGTCACCCCCCCTCACCCCATCTCACCCTGTCACCCCCCCTCACCCCAACTCACCCTGTCACCCCCCCCTCACCCCATCTCACCCTGTCACCCCCCCACCCCATCTCACCCTGTCACCCCCCCTCACCCTGTCACCCCCCCTCACCCTGTCACCCCCCCTCACCCTATCTCACCCTGTCACCCCATCTCACCCTGTCACCCCCCCTCACCCCATCTCACCCTGTCACCCCCCTCACCCCATCTTACCCTGTCACCCCATCTCACCCTGTCGCTCCATCTCACCCTGTCGCCCCATCTCACCCTGTCGCCCCATCTCACCCTGTCGCCCCCCATCTCACCCTGTCGCCCCCCATCTCACCCTGTCGCCCCCCATCTCACCCTGTCGCCCCCTCACCCTATCTCACCCTGTCGCCCCCCCTCACCTTATCTCACCCTGTCGCCCCCCCTCACCCCATCTCACCCTGTCACCCCCCCTCACCCCATCTCACCCTGTCACCCCCACCCCATCTCACCCTGTTACCCCCCCTCACCCCATCTCACCCTGTAACCCCCCTCACCTCATCTTACCCTGTCACCCCCCCTCACGCTGTCACCCCCCTCACGCTGTCACCCCCCCTCACCCTGCCACCCCACTTCTCACCACCTTCTCACCCTGCCACCCCACCTGTCACCCCCTCACCCTGCCACCCCACCTGTCACCCCCTCACCCTGCCACTTCACCCTGTCACCCCCTCACCCTGCCACTTCACCCTGTCACCCCCCTCACCCTGCCACTTCACCCTGTCACCCCTCTCTCACACTGCTACCCCACCTGTCACCCCGCCACCCACCTGTCACCCCATCTCACCCTGCCACCCCACCTGTCACCCCCTCTCATGCTACCACCCCACCTGTCACCACGTCACCCTGCCACCCCACCTGTCACCCCATCTCACCCTGCCACCCCACCTGTCACCCGCTTTCACCATGTCACCCCCTCTCACGCTGCCACCCCACCTCTCACCCTGCCACCCCACCTGTCCCCCCTCTAATCCTGTCACCCCACCTCTTACTCTGTCACCTACCCTGTGACTCCCACACTGTCGCCCACCCTGTCACTCCCCACACACTGTCACCCCACCTCATACTGTCACCCCCTCTCACCCTGCCACCCCACCCTTACCCTTCCTCCCCTCTCACCCCACATCTGAACCTGTCACTCACCCTGCCACCCCACCTGTCACCCTGCCACCCCACCTGTCCCCCCCTAATACTGTTGCCCCCTCTCACCCTGCCACCCCACCTGTCACCCCCCTCACCCTGCCTCCCCTCTCACCCCACATCTGACCCTGTCACTCACCCTGCCACCCCACCTGTCACCCCCTCTCACCCTGCCACCTCACCTGTCACCCCCTCTCACTCTGCCACCTCACCTGTCACCCCACCTCTTACTCTGTCACCCACCCTGTGACCCCCCACACTGTCACCCACCTTACTCTGTCACCTTACCCTGTCACTCCCCACACACCATCACCCTCTCTCACTCTGTCACCCCCCTCTAACACTGTCACCCCCTCTAACACTGTCACCCCCTCTAACACTGTCACCCCCTCTAACACTGTCACCCCCTCTAACACTATGTCACCCCCTCTAACACTATGTCACCCCCTCTAACACTAGGTTTCCCCCTCACACCAGGTTTCCCCCTCACACATTAGGTCTCCCCCCTCTCACCCTGTCACCCTCTCTCACCCTGTCACCCTCTCTCACTCTGTCACCCTCTCTCACTCTGTCACCCTCTCTCACTCTGTCACCCTCTCTCACTCTGTCACCCTCCTCTCACCCTGTCACCCTCCTCTCACCATGTCACCCTCCTCTCACTCTGTCACCCTCCTCTCACCCTGTCACCCCCTCTCACCCTAGGGTGTCCCCCCTCACACTAGGGTTTCCCCCTCACACTAGGGTTTCCCCCTCACACTAGGTCTCCCCCCTCACACTAGGTCTCCCCCCTCACACACTAGGTCTCCCCCCTCACACACTAGGTCTCCCCCCTCACACACTAGGTCTCCCCCCTCACACACTAGGTCTGCCCCCTCACACACTAGGTCTCCCCCCTCACACACTAGGTCTCCCCCCTCACACACTAGGTCTCCCCCTCACACACTAGGTCTCCCCCGTCACACATTAGGTCTCCCCCGTCACACATTATGTCTCCCCCGTCACACATTAGGTCTCCCCCCTCAAACATTAGGTCTCCCCCCTCACACATTAGGTCTCCCCCCTCACACATTAGGTCTCCCCCCTCTTACCCTGTCACCCCCTCTTACTCTGTCGCCCCCTCTTACTCTGTCGCCCCCTCTTACTCTGTCGCCCCCTCTTACTCTGTCGCCCCCTCTTACTCTGCCATCCCCTCTCTCTCTGTCACCCTCCCTCTCACTCTGTCACCCCCCTCTGTCTCTCCCCTCTTACTCTGTTACACCCCTTACACGAATGTAACCCTCTCACACTAATGTCATCCCCTCACACTAATGTCACCCCCTCTTACTCTGTCACACCCCTTACACTAATGTAACACTCTCACACTAATGCCACCCCCTTCTTACTCTGTCACCCCCTCACACTATGCCACCCCCTTACACTATGCCACCTCCCTACACTATGTCATTTTCCCCACACACTCTGTCACCTCTCTCCACACACTGTCACCTACCTCCATACACACTGTCACCTACCTCCATACACACTATCGCTCCCTCTAAACACACGGGCACCACTCTGGCACCCTCCTGCTCTTTTACACTCACCCTGCCACAGTTACTCCTTTACACACCCTGTAATCCCTAAAGGCAATCATTCTACACACTGTCATAAAACATAGCGTTGCCATGAACTTAATGCCAAAGGCCACAGGCAGTACACAAACATACACATGCTCAGGGAAACATACATACATATACAAAGATACTCACTGCCAGACACACACTCTCAGGCACACACAGGTAGACAATGCAACAATGTATACAAAGACTAGTTCTCTATATCCAGTACTGCAAGCTTCCCCTTCAATATATCTACAGCTTCTTATACACACACAAGTCAACTGCAATTTTTTTCCAATAATGGTGTTAGTGGGGGCCTCATGTATGAATTTCGCCTAAGGCCTCGCCAAGTCTAGAGCCGCCACTGCTTCTGGAGATGAGCTGTGCAGGGGAGGTAAGAATGCCATACATTTCCCATAATGCAGGTTTGGAGTAATCCAAGATAAACTTCAGAATCCAAATCTTGATAATATATATTGGATAATATTTATTTAAAGGATAGAAGGCTGAAACATTTGTTTAATCAATATATATATCAAAATAATATTTAATTTTTTATTCATTATTTATTTAAAACATTTTAAGATCAGATAAAGACTGGGTTGTCAGGATCACGAGAAATGGGTTGACAGGTTTAAGAGAAGAATGGGGAAATAGTGGAAAATATGGGATGATAATGTAGGGGATGGAAGATGCACAAAGTATGCAAGTATTAAGGCCTTTTCCAACAGATCTGCGTGGATGTCTATTTTCATGCATGGTTTTGTAGAGACACCATATGGACATCTTTGCATATTGTCCTCGATACAGTGCAACTGTTGTGGGACCTTGTTCATGCCTCCAGAAGACTGGAACTAGATTTGGGCCATGTTTAAAAAGGTATTTGAGTAGAGATTTTTTTATATTTTGTTTTGGTTTAAAAGTGTAAAATTGATTCTGAATTGAATAGGAATACATTTTTAAAACTACTTTAACGAGAACTT
Source organism: Pelobates fuscus (assembly GCF_036172605.1). Classification (NCBI taxonomy): domain Eukaryota; kingdom Metazoa; phylum Chordata; class Amphibia; order Anura; family Pelobatidae; genus Pelobates; species Pelobates fuscus. The sequence goes on along the minus strand of NC_086321.1, from coordinate 16,827,259 downwards.
GTCATACAAATATAATTTGGGTGGAAGATACACTTGAGGCTTAACCCCTTAAGGACACATGACGTGTGTGACACGTCATGATTCCCTTTTATTCCAGAAGTTTGGTCCTTAAGGGGTTAAAGGGACCCTCCAGACCGTATGAACAGCCTCAACCCAGATAGCCATGCCATGGAGCCTATTCGTGTAACAAAAGACTATGTGAAAGACTTTGGCTCCATGGCGATTGAACTATATGTATGTGATCTGAGGGCCATTCGGTAATAATGTGCGCTCAGATCTAAGCTATCTGGGGATATGCTTCATGTATGTGTTTTGTGTACTAAATGTGTCAGTGGGTAATTTTGTGTCTTTTACTGTCTTTTTGCCTGCCATGTGGGTAATGGAGTTTTGCCTCTGTCCTTGGAGATAATTGGATTACTTCTCCAATTATCTCCAGGCCAGAGAGGAGGGATTGTGATGCATTGTGGGATTGTTTAAAGGTGTATGTCTGTGATTGGTCCGTGTCCTATATGTTTCCAAGTTTCCCATCTGGTCCCCTAGGGGAGTGTCCACCAGGTGGGAAACCTGCATAAAAGCCGGGCAGGTAGCCCCAGTAAATGAGTTCCTGCTTAACCCTCCAAGTCAAGCGTCGTCTCATTCTTGGGGGGGATTTGATTGTATGCCGATTGCCAGGAGTGTAAGCTGTTCGTATGGCTCTTCCTGTTCGGCTGCTTCCAGTGTTCGTGTCTCTTGTTCAGGAGTTGGTGAATTCGTGTAGTTTGCAGTTCGGGAGATTGGTGATTGCAGTAGCTGCTGGTCTATCTGGAAGGGGATTATCGCCTAAACGGTTTTTATCCACTTGTGAGCGAAACGGTCCGTTACATATGACTCCTGTCTTTTGAGGTGTACACAGATACCCAATATATTCTCCAGCCTCCTGTGATTACAATGTCAATCCTGGGTCCTGGATATCCTTACCAGACTTAATACTCGTTCATTACTTGTCACTGTCAGAGCGCTCAGTGCACAGACACGGATTTGCTGCTGATACATCAGAAATTGTATTCCGAGTTTTTTTGGGCAGGAGTTATTCTGCGTGGAGCTCTTTAAATGAATTGAGCAGCATTGAGCCAAACTCAATCAAGGACTCCGCAGAGCTGTAGGTATATAAATCTCACAGGATGCTGACTCAGTCATCCATACAGTTAGCTCAATTGCATCACGTGCCCAGATCCTTGTAATGAGATTTTCGAAAGTGTCAGCTTAACATTAACTCCTGGTGGGGGTTTTCTGGCGAACATTCATCATGTTATTTTATTCTTCACACATGCTGTCATTGGGAGGGTCTCCTCATCCTTATAGATCGGTTATCATAGTTTGATGCCACTTACTGTTATTCATTTTATTATTAATGCTGTTAAACTTACTTACATTTGTATAATGAAGAATTAAACTATTTTAAGCAGCATCGATCCTCTGACTCGTATGAAATACAATTCAAGCATATTTCTTAAAAGAACAAGCACAATGCTAAAGGCTCATGGTTTCAAGTTAATATTGTTATTATTAATAAAGCGCCAACAAATTCCATAGCGCTGTACAATAGGTGGACCAACAGACAAGTAATTGTAACCAGACAAGTTGGACACACAGTAACAGAGGGATTGAGGGTCCTGCTCAGTGAGCTTACATGTTAGAGGAAGTGGGGTATAGTGACACAGTAACAGAGGGATTGAGGGCCTGCTCAGTGAGTTTACATGTTAGAGGGAGTGGGGTATAGTGACACAGTAACAGAGGGATTGAGGGCCCTGCTCAGTGAGCTTACATGTTAGAGGGAGTGGGGTATAGTGACACAGTAACAGAGGGATTGAGGGTCCTGCTCAGTGAGCTTACATGTTAGAGGGAGTGGGGTATAGTGACACAGTAACAGAGGGATTGAGGGCCCTGCTCAGTGAGTTTACATGTTAGAGGGAGTGGGGTATAGTGACACAGTAACAGAGGGATTGAGGGTCCTGCTCAGTGAGCTTACATGTTAGAGGGAGTGGGGTATAGTGACACAGTAACAGAGGGATTGAGGCCCTGCTCAGTGAGCTTACATGTTAGAGGGAGTGGGGTATAGTGACACAGTAACAGTGGGATTGAGGGCCCTGCTCAGTGAGGTTACATGTTAGAGGGAGTGGTGTATAGTGACACATTAACAGAGGGATTGAAGCCCTGCTCAGTGAGCTTACATGTTAGAGGGAGTGGGGTATAGTGACACAGTAACAGAGGGATTGAGGCCTTGCTTAGAGAGTTTACATGTTAGAGGGAGTGGGGTATAGTGACACAGTAACAGAGGGATTGAGGCCCTGCTCAGTGAGCTTACATGCTAGAGGGAGTGGGGTATAGTGACACAGTAACAGAGGGATTGAGGGTCCTGCTCAGTGAGCTTACATGTTAGAGGGAGTGGGGTATAGTGACACAGTAACAGAGGGATTGAGGCCCTGCTCAGTGAGCTTACATGTTAGAGGGAGTGGGGTATAGTGACACAGTAACAGTGGGATTGAGGGCCCTGCTCAGTGAGGTTACATGTTAGAGGGAGTGGTGTATAGTGACACATTAACAGAGGGATTGAAGCCCTGCTCAGTGAGCTTACATGTTAGAGGGAGTGGGGTATAGTGACACAGTAACAGAGGGATTGAGGCCTTGCTTAGAGAGTTTACATGTTAGAGGGAGTGGGGTATAGTGACACAGTAACAGAGGGATTGAGGCCCTGCTCAGTGAGCTTACATGCTAGAGGGAGTGGGGTATAGTGACACAGTAACAGAGGGATTGAGGCCTTGCTTAGAGAGTTTACATGTTAGAGGGAGTGGGGTATAGTGACACAGTAACAGAGGGATTGAGGCCCTGCTCAGTGAGTTTACATGTTAGAGGGAGTGGGGTATAGTGACACAGAAACAGAGGGATTGAGGCCCTTCTCAGTGAGTTTACATGCTAGAGGGAGACACAGTAACAGAGGGATTGAGGTCCTGCTCAGTGAGTTTACATGTTAGAGAGAGAGTGGGGTGTAGTGACACAGTAACAGAGGGATTGAGGCCATGCTCAATGAGTTTACATGCTAGAGGGAGTGGGGTATAGTGACACAGTAACAGAGGGGTTGAGGCCCTGCTCAGTGAGTTTACATGTTAGAGGGAGTGGGGTATAGTGACAGTAACAGAGGGATTGAGGCCCTGCTCAGTGAGTTTACATGTTAGAGGGAGTGGGGTATAGTGACACAGTAACAGAGGGATTGAGGCCCTGCTCAGTGAGTTTACATGCTAGAGGGAGTGGGGAAAAGTGACACAGTAACAGAGGGATTGAGGTCCTGCTCAGTGAGTTTACATGCTAGAGGGAGTGGGGTATAGTGACACAGTAACAGAGGGATTGAGGTCCTGCTCAGTGAGTTTACATGTTAGAGAGAGTGGGGTATAGTGACACAGTAACAGAGGGATTGAGGCCATGCTCAATGAGTTTACATGCTAGAGGGAGTGGGGTATAGTGACACAGTAACAGAGGGGTTGAGGCCCTGCTCAGTGAGTTTACATGCTAGAGGGAGTGGGGTATAGTGACACAGTAACAGAGGGATTGAGGGTCCTGCTCAGTGAGTTTACATGTTAGAGGGAGTAGGGTATAGTGACAGTAACAGAGGGATTGAGGGCCTGCTCAGTGAGTTTACATGTTAGAGGGAGTGGGGTATAGTGACACAGTAACCGAGTGATTGAGGGCCTGCTCAGTGAGATTACGTGTTAGAGGGAGTGGGGTATAGTGACACAGTAACAGAGGGATTGAGGGCCTGCTCAGTGAGTTTACATGCTAGAGGGAGTGGGGTATGGTGACACAGTAACAGAGGGATTGAGGGCCCTGCTCAGTGAGTTTACATGCTAGAGGGAGTGGGGTATAGTGACACAGTAACAGAGGGATTGAGGGTCCTGCTCAGTGAGTTTACATGTTAGAGGGAGTAGGGTATAGTGACAGTAACAGAGGGATTGAGGGCCTGCTCAGTGAGTTTACATGTTAGAGGGAGTGGGGTATAGTGACACAGTAACCGAGTGATTGAGGGCCTGCTCAGTGAGATTACGTGTTAGAGGGAGTGGGGTATAGTGACACAGTAACAGAGGGATTGAGGGCCTGCTCAGTGAGTTTACATGCTAGAGGGAGTGGGGTATGGTGACACAGTAACAGAGGGATTGAGGGCCCTGCTCAGTGAGTTTACATGCTAGAGGGAGTGAGGTATAGTGACACAGTAACAGAGGGATTTAGGGCCCTGCTCAGTGAGTTTACATGTTAGAGGGAGTGGGGTATAGTGACACAAAAGGTAAAGGTAGGGTAGATAGTATGTTGCTAGGATAGTGTTAATTGAGGGCTTAGTGTTTTGTTTTGATGACAGTTGCAGGACAGGAATCAGGGTGTGGGGAGGGAAAGCTGTTGACCGTTTAATTAATATGTTATATTAATTACATATTTTTTATATATGACAATTACATTTGTATATTGAGTTTTTCTAAGAATGTCTCAACGGAAATTACAATGTATCTTATCTGATCATTAGAACTGTAAACATTTTCTAATTTAAAAAGTATATAAATGAAGCAAAATTTTGATTAACTTACAATATTACCCGAAAGCTATGTGAAAGAAATACCATATAGATTCTAGATCTGTCTTTCTGTCTGACTTTGTATCTGTGAAGTTGGACCCCAACAAGTGTAAGCTCCTATGCAATAGGAAAAGATGGCAAAGGCCAATTATTTTGTGAGCGGAAAATAAAAGATTTATATATTCTTATTGTCTAATTTCCCCCCTTATCTCTCTAGTGTCCCTCTCACTTCCTGAATTTTTTTTCCAGTTCTGATTCTCTTATGGTCCAAGCGTCACTTTTTGTATATCTTTCTGGTAACAGTACATTTGTGCTTTTTCATACGCTGTTTTTATACACTTTTTACGTAGATGCCATGCATGCGCTTACACACACACGGAAGCTATGCAAGCACAATTCTTACATAGCTTCTATAAACACATGATACTCGTGTATTGATTTCATATACTTACACGTAGTGCACACTTCTCCCAGAAATCCTATTGAAAAAAAAAAAAACATTCAAAATCTACACGGATATACACAATTGGCACAGGTCCCTCACAGACATACACAACTGAAAAATATACATCTTACCTAATCCCCACTAGTGTATGCAGATACCAGATATGTCAACAACATTAAAACACACACACACATATATATCATTTATCTCTCTCACACACACACACACACACATCTCTCATGCAGATCCCAGATGGATAAAATGAGTAGTCCTTGCAGATGCTGGTAGGGTGTAGATACTTTCAAATGACAATGTCTGCAATCAAATAGCAGACATAACTGGTGACCTGGAATGATATGGCCACTGAAGCAGTGATGGGTTTTATCCACAGAATTGGGAGCGTTGGTGGGCCTAAAGGTTGCGCTGAACGTGCGTACAAGGGAATTGAAACTGCTTAACATTTGCACATCTTAGAAAAAAATCCAGTGTTTCCAATAAGCTTCAGCATTTCATTTCTGCAGTTTCTAAGAATTAAAACACCCTGGGATTTTAGAAAAAGCTGAAACGTCCCTTTTCCTTCATTGCATTCTGTCACTTAGTCTTAATGTTCCACACCATCAGCCCTTGGAATCAGTGGAGTGAGAAGGTGATATTGGAGGCTACCATTATACATCCTGGGCTATCCTCTGTGAAATGCCTTCTATTCAAGCTGGACCGATGATATTGACATTTCCTTAATTCAACATCAGTCATTAACCCTTTCCCCATAGAATGAGAAAGCCTGGATGATGGCTCAATTTAAATCTATGTTGAAAAAGCGCAATTTAAATACAGTGTGATGATATTTTCTTACAGTTTTCTGCTTGATGTACATGCATACACTGTATACCTTACTTACTGTACCCCCCTCTACTGTAATGTAACCTGTAAAGCACTGAGTACACCTGTTAGCATTATATAAATAAAATATACATACACTGTATACCTACTGCACTTACTGTACCTCCCCCTACTGCAATGTAACCTGTAAAGTACTGAGTACACCTGTTAGCGCTATATAAATAAAATATACATACACTGTATACCTACTGCACTTACTGTACCTCCCCCTACTGCAATGTAACCTGTAAAGTGCTGAGTACACCTGTTAGCACTATATAAATAAAATATACATACACTGTATACCTACTGCACTTACTGTACCTCCCTCTACTGTAATGAAACCTGTAAAGTGCTGAGTACACCTGTTAGCGCTATATAAATAAAATATACATACACTGTATACCTACTGCACTTACTGTACCTCCCCCTACTGCAATGTAACCTGTAAAGCACTGAGTACACCTGTTAGCATTATATAAATAAAATATACATACACTGTATACCTACTGCACTTACTGTACCTCCCCCTACTGCAATGTAACCTGTAAAGTACTGAGTACACCTGTTAGCGCTATATAAATAAAATATACATACACTGTATACCTACTGCACTTACTGTACCTCCCCCTACTGCAATGTAACCTGTAAAGTGCTGAGTACACCTGTTAGCACTATATAAATAAAATATACATACACTGTATACCTACTGCACTTACTGTACCTCCCTCTACTGTAATGAAACCTGTAAAGTGCTGAGTACACCTGTTAGCGCTATATAAATAAAATATACATACACTGTATACCTACTGCACTTACTGTACCTCCCACTACTGTAATGTAACCTATAAAGTGCTGAGTACACCTGTTAGCGCTATTTAAATAAAATATGCATACAGTGTATACCTACTGCACTTACTGTACCTCCCCCTACTGCAATGTAACCTGTAAAGCACTGAGTACACCTGTTAGCATTATATAAATAAAATATACATACACTGTATACCTACTGCACTTACTGTACCTCCCCCTACTGCAATGTAACCTGTAAAGTACTGAGTACACCTGTTAGCGCTATATAAATAAAATATACATACACTGTATACCTACTGCACTTACTGTACCTCCCCCTACTGCAATGTAACCTGTAAAGTGCTGAGTACACCTGTTAGCACTATATAAATAAAATATACATACACTGTATACCTACTGCACTTACTGTACCTCCCTCTACTGTAATGAAACCTGTAAAGTGCTGAGTACACCTGTTAGCGCTATATAAATAAAATATACATACACTGTATACCTACTGCACTTACTGTACCTCCCACTACTGTAATGTAACCTATAAAGTGCTGAGTACACCTGTTAGCGCTATATAAATAAAATATACATACACTGTATACCTACTGCACTTACTGTACCTCCCTCTACTGTAATGTAACCTGTAAAGTTCTGAGTACACCTGTTAGCGCTATATAAATAAAATATACATACACTGTATACCTACTGCACTTACTGTACCTCCATCTACTGCAATGTAACCTGTTAAATGCTGAGTGCACCTGTCTGTGCTATATAAATATAATATACATACACTGTATACCTACTGCATTTACTGTACCTCCCTCTACTGTAATGTAACCTGTAAAGTGCTGAGTACACCTGTTATCGCTATATAAATAAAATTTACATACACTGTATACCTACCGCACTTACTGTACCTCCCTCTACTGTAATGTAACCTGTAAAGTGCTGAGTACACCTGTTAGCGCTATATAAATATAATATACATACACTGTATACCTACTACACTTACTGTACCTCCCTCTGCTGTAATGTAACCTGTAAAGTGCTGAGTACACCTGTAAGCGCTATATAAATAAAATATACACACACTGTATACCTACTGCACTTACTGTACCTCCCTCTACTGTAATGTAACCTGTAAAGTGCTGAGTACACCTGTTATCGCTATATAAATAGAATATACATACACTGTATCCCTACTGCACTTACTGTACCTCCCTCTACTGTAATGTAACCTGTAACGTGCTGAGTACACCTGTTAGTGCTATATAAATAAAATATACATACATTGTATACCTACTGCACTTACTGTACCTCCCTCTACTGTAATGTAACCTGTAAAGTGCTGAGTACACCTGTTACCACTATATAAATAAAATATACATACACTGTATACCTACTGCACTTACTGTACCTCCCACTACTGTAATGTAACCTATAAAGTGCTGAGTACACCTGTTAGCGCTATATAAATAAAATATACATACACTGTATCCCTACTGCACTTACTGTACCTCCCACTACTGTAATGTAACCTATAAAGTGCTGAGTACACCTGTTAGCGCTATATAAATTAAATATACATACAATGTATACCTTACTTACTGTACCTCCCTCTACTGTAATGTAACCTGTAAAGTGCTGAGTACACCTGTTAGCGCTATATAAATATAATATGCATACACTGTATACCTACTGCACTTACTGTACCTCCCTCTACTGTAATGTAACCTGTAAAGTGCTGAGTACACCTGTTATAAAATATACACACACTGTATACCTACTGCACTTACTGTACCTCCCTCTACTGTAAAGTAAACTGTAAAGTGCTGAGTACACCTGTTAGCACTATATAAATATAATATACATAAACTGTATACCTACTGCACTTACTGTACCTCCCTCTACTGTAATGTAACCTGTAAAGTGCTGAGTACACCTGTTAGCGCTATATAAATAAAATATACATACACTGTATACCTACTGCACTTACTGTACCTCCCTCTACTATAATGTAACTTGTAAAGCGCTGAGTACACCTGTTAGCTCTATGTAAATAAAATATACATAAACTGTATACCTACTGAACTTACTGTACCTCCCTCTACTGTAATGTAACCTATAAAGTGCTGAGTACACCTGTTAGGGCTATATAAATAAAATATGCATACAGTGTATACCTACTGCACTTACTGTACCTTCCTCTACTGTAATGTAACCTGTAAAGTGCTGAGTACACCTGTTAGCGCTATATAAATAAAATATACATACACTGTGTACCTACTGCACTTACTGTACCTCCCTCTACTGTAATGTAACCTGTAACGCGCTGAATACACCTGTTAGCGCTATATAATAAAATATACATACACTGTATACCTACTGCACTTACTGTACCTCCCTCTACTGTAATGTAACCTGTAAAGTGCTGAGTACACCTGTTAGCGCTATACACATATAATAAAGTTTCATATATTGCTTTGCAATTCACATTTTACGGCCAGCTGCTCAATTCATTGTTTTTTCCACTTACCAGACAGAACGTGGTAAATTAATGAAAATTGCTGATTAATAAATCACACTAATCTATACGTAGGGGATTACTGCTTATAGTCGAGTACATTTTCCCACATATTCAGATGTTTTGCATGTATCGAAATGTTTTCCTCTGAAATGATATAATAATTTATTGGGTTTAGTGAGCATTAAACGATAACATCGGGATCTCATTATCCTCAGAGTATGATCTGTGCGTTTCAGATGGCTCATAAACATCCGAAAACTGGACTCACTCCAGTGACATATTGGAGCTTACATGGAATTACTGTTGTAGCAATCTGAATATATCCTTTTAATACATTTACAACATTATTACATTTCTGGATATCTGCTTTGTTTACTGAATATTTGTAGTGGAGAGCCGATCTTGCACAGCTATTCTCCACTAGAGATTCCAGTGAGGCTCAGGAACAAGGTGATGTTAAGTCCACAGGCAAGGTTTCCAGCAGGTAAAGTAATACAGCAGTATCCCCATCGCAATCCCAATAACTGGACGACACACAGTTTCAGGAGTAGTCTGACAAGCTTTATTCCACAGTTCCTTATAAAGCCCTCTCCCATGCAAGGGAGGAGGTTCTATCACTTAAGACATTATCCAATCTCTAAGTAGTAACCTCCCACAGATCTCCTCCCCTCCTCTAGCATCATAATCCCCTTATTGTGTACACAGTTTTCCCCGAGTTTTGGATGTACCCTAAATACTTGGGGTACACCCACAAATCCAACATCCCCAGATAGCTCTATTCTGGGGGACCAACATACTTAAAAATTAGCCCATTCGGATGAATGGTTCGTGAGATATGGGGTTCCAAAGATTTGACCGACCGCATGGGTAAAGTATCCGAAAACAGTTCCATGCATTTTGGCCCTGCGGTCGGTCACAAACAAGGGAATGAAAACAGGCGAATTGCCTGTGTTATAGAGCCTGGAGAGGGTTTGAATGAATTCCCTTGTTTATGGGGCTCTTTCTACCGAACGGCGGGTCATTCGGTAGTTTCCATACGAATTTCTGGAAGTATGGAGGTCTCAGCGGTGTTTGCCTAGTCAAGTGTCCGATTTTAGTTCCAGACACTCGACGGCAAAACACCGCTGTTCGGTAGTTTAAGATGGCCGCCGCCACGTGTTTGTTTCCCGAATGGCGGCCACCCAGAGGACAAAGACCACACTGCACTGATTGCCAATTACCTGTTTGCAACATTGTTGCAAACGGTAATTGGAGGCACACTCATTCCTGGGTGGTCTGGTTGTTCGGTAGTTTCATTCCCTTGTTTTATTTGAATGATTCTACCGAACAACTAGAGGAATACAATTCTTTACATACATTTAACTGTCATTATACCCGGATACCATGCTTTCTATACATGTACATACACATTAAACCAGCCATATGACCAAATACACTTATTCTCATACATGTCGTGGGACAGCCCCAGTACCAATCCGCTACACTGCTCCCCCTTGCCCACAAGCCGGCATACACAGTCTGATCCAACACGGATCGGCTTGGGGATGTCCGGGGGCTCACGGATCATTTCTCTAAGTCAGTTTGTCTTGACAACCCGTCAGCATTTCCATTCTGCTTACCCGGCCGGTACTGGATATTAAAGTCAAAAGGCTGTAGCGCCAAACTCCAGCGCAGCAGCCTGGCGTTGTCTCCAGCCACCCGGTTCAGCCAGACTAACGGGTTGTGATCCGTGAGCAAGGAAAAGGGCTGTCCATATAAATAGGGTTGTAGCTTCTTTAGGGCCCACACCACAGCCAGGCATTCCTTTTCGATGGCGGCGTAGCTTACTTCTCGAGGTAACAGTTTGCGACTGATGTAAGCCACTGGATGTTCCCCGCCATCGGCCCCGACTTGACTCAGTACTGCCCCCAATCCAAACATAGAAGCGTCTGTGTGAACAAGAAAACGTTTAGTTGGATTGGGAGCTGCCAAGACAGGGGCATTTATCAGTGCATTTTTCAATTGTTGGAATGCCTGCTCACACTCCGGGGTCCAGTTTACTTGGCGGGGAAGGTTCTTACGGGTCAGGTCAGTGAGGGGTTTGGCCAGGGCGCTATAATTGGGAACAAACTTCCGGTAATACCCTGCTGTCCCTAGAAACGCTAAAACCTGGGTCTTAGTCCTAGGGGTGGGCCACTGGGCTACAGCCTCTACTTTGGCGGGTTCGGGTTTTTGTTTACCGCACCCTACTCTATGTCCCAGGTATTGTACCTCAGCCATGCCGATACTACACTTGGCCGGCTTCAAGGTCAGACCTGCTTCCCTTATCCTATCTAGTACAGCTCCGATGTGAGCTAAGTGTTCCTGCCACGTATTGCTAAAAATAGCAATATCGTCCAGGTAGGCACATGTATAGTCCTGGAATCCATCTAGGAGTCGATCCACCATCCTTTGGAAGGTGGCTGGGGCGTTTTTCATCCCAAATGGCATGACCTTAAACTGGTACAAGCCAAATGGGGTGACAAAGGCCGACTTCGGGATGGCGTCTGGGGCCAGGGGGATTTGCCAATACCCTTTACACAAGTCAATAGTGGTGAGGTATTGGCCCCTGGCCATTCTGTCCAGTAACTCGTCTATCCGGGGCATCGGATAGGCGTCAGATACAGTCTTCTCGTTCAATCTCCTATAGTCCACGCAGAAGCGGGTCGTACCGTCTCGCTTTGGTACGAGGACTACAGGAGATGCCCAAGGACTGTCTGAGGGTTCAATCACCCCCAGTTGGAGCATTTCGTCGATCTCCTTACGCATGTTTGCCCGTACCGCTTCTGGAATGCGGTATGGCGTCTGGCGCATGGGTAGTTGCCCTGGGGTCTCGACCCGGTGAGTTGCCAGAGGCGTGTATCCAGGTACATTAGAGAACGTGTCGCGTTTCTCTTCCAATAGTTGCTGTACCTCGATCCGCTCCTGTGGGCTCAGCCGATCTCCCAGCGTAACCTCCCCTAAATCTCCGGACAGCTGCCCATCCCCCAGCAAATCGGGGAGGGGTAAGCTGTCAAACTCTTCCGTGTTAGGGGCACAGATGGCGGTTACCTCCTCAGTACGCTCGTGGTAGGGCTTCAGCATGTTCACATGGAGCATGCGTCGCCCCCCAGTCCCTGTGCAGGGGCCGATAATATAGGTGGTATCGCATCTTTGCTCCACCACCTTATATGGGCCCTGCCAGGCGGCCTGTAACTTATCATGTCGGACAGGTTTTAAAATTAGTACCTTCTGCCCGACCTGAAAGCTACGGTCCCTGGCTCCCCGATCATACCATGTACGCTGGCGGGTCTGGGCCTCCTGAAGGTTTTCCCGTACCGTCTTGGTCAACGCTTCTAGGCGGTCCCGAAAGGCCAACACATATGGTAGGATGGGAGTGCCATCTGTGCTCCGGTCTCCCTCCCAATGCTCTCTAATAAGATCCAATGGGCCTCGGACCCTCCTTCCAAACAATAATTCAAACGGGGAGAACCCTGTGGATTCCTGCGGCACCTCCCGGTATGCAAATAGGAGGTGCGGCAGGAATCGTTCCCAGTCCTTGTGGGTCTCTGCGAAGGTTCGGAGCATCTGCTTCAAGGTACCATTGAATCGTTCGCAGAGCCCGTTCGTCTGGGGGTGGTAAGGGGCGCTGATAATAGGCTTAATGCCACAGATCCTCAAGAGGTGTTGGGTGAATTCTGCGGTAAACTGGGTACCCTGATCCGAGATAATCTCCCTGGGTAATCCCATCCGGGAGAATATCCGCATGAGGGCATCCGCAACCGTCTCAGCGTGGATGTTGGTCAGAGCCACTGCCTCTGGATACCTGGTGGCATAATCTACGACCGTTAAAATATACCGTTTTCCTGACGGGCTAACTTTATTGAGGGGGCCTATCAGATCCACCGCTATTCGGCTAAAAGGTTCCTCTATTATGGGTAAGGGGTGAAGTTTAGCCTTCCTGCGATCCCCCCTTTTTCCCACTCTCTGGCAGGTATCGCAGGTCGTGCAATATCTGCGTACTTCCTGGCTAATCCCTGGCCAGAAGAAACTCTGGGTTAGTCTGTACCTGGTGCGACTAACCCCTAGATGTCCGGATAGCGGAATATCATGCGCTATCCGGAGTAATTCAGCCCGGTACCGCTGTGGTACCACTAATTGTCTCCTCGCTATCGGGTCTAACCCCGTAATCTGTTTGGTTGTTTCCCTGTATAAAAGTTGTTTATCCCAGATAAACTTCTCTCCCTCCGCCCCGGGGGAACCCGTGCCAACCTTGTCCCTATACACCTGAAGCGTGGGGTCTGTTGCGACTTCAGCTACAAATTCATTAGGTGGAGCCCAGGGGACACATTCTAGAGGGGGGGTAGGGTTGCTTACCTGGACCTCCGGCAGTGTGTTGTGGTCCTGGGTGCGGGCCTGTTGTCGGGTGACTACAGGGTTGACCTCTCCTGTGGTGGGTGACTGGGGCTCAAAAGCAGAAGTGAGCCTCCCCAGATCGTTCCCCAATAAAACCTCCGCCGGTAAATGTGGCATCAACCCCACCTCCACTTCCCCTGCCCCCGCTCCCCAATGTAAATGTACCCTTGCTGTAGGTAGCCGGTACACTGCTCCCCCAGCTACCCGGACGGCAACAGTTTTGTTCAGTTTTGCCTGATCTGAAATCAGGTGGCTCTGTACCAAAGTGATGGTGGCTCCCGAATCTCGTAATCCCCGGACTGCTGTACCATTCAGATATACCGTCTGTCGATGGTGCCGTAGATTATCCACATTGGCCTGGACCGGATCTGCCTCGTGCAGTACCTCCCATTGTTCCACAGTAGTAATGGGGACTGCGGAACCATATGGGGTGGTGACTAGGTCCTGGTAGTGGTGGGCTGCGGCCGCCCTGGGTGGAGGTGGGCCTGGACGAATCCAGGTGGAACGGTCCCGTAGCTGTGGGCATTCCCTTTTATAATGTCCCCACTTCTGGCAGTGATGACAGGGGCCAGCGGTGGGTTGTCGGAACCGGGGCTGTGCAGCGGGTGGTGGAGGTGGTGGTAGCGGTCTCGGTGGAGCTGGGGTGTAGTTGTTTCCCCCGAATGTTTTAAAGGTTGCTTTTGGAGCTGCAGGTTTTTGTGACCTGCGTGCATCCAGGTAGTCATCCGCTTTCCTAGCCGCCTCGGTAAGGGAAGTAGGGTTTCTGTCCCTTACCCATTCCTGGACCTCATTGGTTACTCCCTCATAGAACTGCTCCATCAGCAACATTTGTATTACATCCTCCATAGAACGTGCCTTGCTAGCTTGCACCCACCCGAGCGCTGCCCCCTGTAATCGGCATGCCCACTCTGCGTGCGAGTCCTTCTCTGTTTTCTTTAGATCCCGGAACCTCCGTCGGTATGCCTCGGGTGTTATAGCATACCTGGCGAGTATAATTTCTTTCACTTTACTGTAATTCCTTATTTCGTCATTAGGTACAGTCCGATATGCCTCTGCTGCCCTCCCGGTTAACCTTCCGGCCAAAATAGGTACCCAGTCCTCTGCGTTAATTTTATGCAGTGCACACAGTCTTTCAAAGTCTTGCAGGAAAGCGTCTATATCTTCCTCTGCCTCCACATATGTTTTAAAAGCCTGGTATGGTATTTTAGGCTTACCTTCCTGTGGCACATTAATTGCAGAGCTTTGTTCTGGTGCCTGTGTCCTTAGGATGAATTCTTGTACCTCGGCCATTGTCCTGGTAACAATTTCTGTTGGGGGGTTTTCCCCATAAAAGGATAGCCTGAACTGAACCTGCCTCTGGAATTCCGATCCTTGTGGTGTTCCTCCCGGCTCCCTCTGTGCCGGAACTGAATCGCCCTCTATTCTGTACTCTGCCATGAGTTCTGTAACAAGTACTGCTTTCTTCTTATTGCTGGCTTGTATACCCCTTGCCTCTAGGAGGTCCTTTAGCGTGGAGCGTTTTAGCGCAGAAAAATCAATCTCCATCCGTACTCCATTTACGCTTGTTCCTCTGTGAGTTTGGATCCCACCGCTGCCACCAATGTAGCGGAGAGCCGATCTTGCACAGCTATTCTCCACTAGAGATTCCAGTGAGGCTCAGGAACAAGGTGATGTTAAGTCCACAGGCAAGGTTTCCAGCAGGTAAAGTAATACAGCAGTATCCCCATCGCAATCCCAATAACTGGACGACACACAGTTTCAGGAGTAGTCTGACAAGCTTTATTCCACAGTTCCTTATAAAGCCCTCTCCCATGCAAGGGAGGAGGTTCTATCACTTAAGACATTATCCAATCTCTAAGTAGTAACCTCCCACAGATCTCCTCCCCTCCTCTAGCATCATAATCCCCTTATTGTGTACACAGTTTTCCCCGAGTTTTGGATGTACCCTAAATACTTGGGGTACATCCACAAATCCAACATAGCTCTATTCTGGGGGACCAACATACTTAAAAATTAGCCCATTCGGATGAATGGTTCGTGAGATATGGGGTTCCAAAGATTTGACCGACCGCATGGGTAAAGTATCCGAAAACAGTTCCATGCATTTTGGCCCTGCGGTCGGTCACAAACAAGGGAATGAAAACAGGCGAATTGCCTGTGTTATAGAGCCTGGAGAGGGTTTGAATGAATTCCCTTGTTTATGGGGCTCTTTCTACCGAACGGCGGGTCATTCGGTAGTTTCCATACGAATTTCTGGAAGTATGGAGGTCTCAGCGGTGTTTGCCTAGTCAAGTGTCCGATTTTAGTTCCAGACACTCGACGGCAAAACACCGCTGTTCGGTAGTTTAAGATGGCCGCCGCCACGTGTTTGTTTCCCGAATGGCGGCCACCCAGAGGACAAAGACCACACTGCACTGATTGCCAATTACCTGTTTGCAACATTGTTGCAAACGGTAATTGGAGGCACACTCATTCCTGGGTGGTCTGGTTGTTCGGTAGTTTCATTCCCTTGTTTTATTTGAATGATTCTACCGAACAACTAGAGGAATACAATTCTTTACATACATTTAACTGTCATTATACCCGGATACCATGCTTTCTATACATGTACATACACATTAAACCAGCCATATGACCAAATACACTTATTCTCATACATGTCGTGGGACAGCCCGGTACCAATCCGCTACAATATTATAGCAGTAAAACTGAACCTGACTCATTCTTTTTAAAATCATTTGGCGGGCCCTTGAACTCCAACACTGTCTGTGAGGGGCGTTATTCCATGTGTGAGCTCACCAGTTTTGCCTGCAATATGCCGTGTATGTGGGCCAAAAAATGGAGGCATTGTGACATGGATGTGGGTATAATAAAATGGAGGCAAACTGAAATATATCCAATGTGGCATGTGGGCAGTGGCATGATGTGGGTGTTACAAACTGCTATTTGTAACTGGCCCTTTAAATGGAAAATTGCCCTGCTTCCCTGGATTGTGGAGAAGCCTATTTGCCAGCCTCCTTCCTTATGACTATGGCCCTGTGTGAGCGGTGATCCCCCAGATAGCTATGCCATGGAGCCTATTCATATAATGAAAGACTATGGGAAAGGCTTTAGCTCCATGGCAATTGAACTGTGTGAATAGGATCTGCGCGCTATTCAGTAGTTTTGTGCGGTCAGATCCCAGCTATCTGGGGATATGTGAAATGTCTGTGTGTTATGTGTAAAAGGTGACTTTATGTATTTTAAAATGTTTTATGTATTTTTGCAACCATTTGCTCAATAGAGTCTGCCTCTAGCCCTGGATAATTGGATTACTTTCCCCTTTGTCTCCAGGATAGAGGCCCCTGTAAAACCTGTTTGAGCCAGATTGCTATGCTGCCAGCCAGGGGAACAAAATATACTTTTACTAACTTTTGAACCCCTGGTCTGATTCATGCCATTTAATATGTTGTTCCCCTGAATGGATTGATTGTGGATATGTATTTTTATGTGAATGTGATGTATGGTTTTAAAGTTATAAAAATGTGTACGTTTTAGCTTGGAGATAATTGAGTAGATATAGTAGAAAACTCAATTATCTCCCAAGCAGAGGGGAGGGAAACTGTGGGCTGTACTATTATGTTATTGGTTGTTTTATACCTCCCCCTGGGTGTGTTCTGTTTGTACCTGACTGTAATAAAAACCAGGCTGGGTGTGCCAGCACCTCAGACCTCTTCTGACCCTCTAACTTGCAGCCTTGACTCATGTTTGTAGGGGACAGCTATAATCACTACAGGGATTGCTATGCTCTTCATACTCCCTTAGCTACTGAGCTCTTGTAAGAGCTCTTGTTCCTGATCCTGCTTCGCTCTACAGAAGGAAGAGGTTCACCTACTGGAACCTGGAGCCTGGTCGTAGGTCCAGGGCACAGAGCAGACGGCGAGATACCAGCCCAGCAGCAGTGGTTCGTGGAGTCTGCAGTGCTTATGGTGGCTACGGTGCTGATGGTCCTTTGGTGAGCGCTAGGAGCATCCTTTTCTACGGTCCAACTTCCAGCCAGCCTGGAGGCAACCGTAACAGTGTGTATAATGAAACGTGGATAATGTGAATTGTGTGCAGTGTGGCATGCAAACCCGGATTAACATAGGGGCTGATGGAGCTGCAGCTCCAGGCCCAGGCCCATGGAATAGGCCCATTGATTTAAAAAAAAAAATCTTTTTTTTTTTTTTTACACACACACACTCTACTTTTAGGGTTGCCTGTTCTGCAATACCAGCGGCGGCCAGTAGGGGTCGCTGTTTGTGTGGGGAGAGGCAGGGATAGGAAGTTACAGCATCTCCCTCCCTGTCTCTCTCTACTCACTGATCCATGGGGGAGCAGCACAGAGAGTCCAGACAGCAGCTTCAAGCCTGCGAGACATGGGGACGATGAGAGACTTGGGGACGCTGAGACATTTGGACACTGGGAGACATAGGGACCCTGAGACTCTAGGGACACAGTGGGCCCATGTCTCCCAGTGGCCCCTAGTCTCTCAGTGTCCCCATTTCTCCCAGCCAGTGTCTCTAGTATCTCAGTGTCCCCGTGTCTCCCAGTATGCCTGGTGTCTCTCAGCGTCCCTACTGTCTGTGTCCCTAGTCTCCCAGTGTGCCCTAGTCTCTGTGTCCCCATGTATCTCAGTGTCCCCATGTCTGACCCAGTTTCCCCTAGTGTCCTAGTGACATTGGGACAGATGGAGACACAGACTCTCACAGTGTCCCAATGTCTCTCAATGTCCCCTAGTGTCCTAGTGACATTGGGACACATGGAGACACAGACTCTAAGGGACACTGGAAGACATGGGGATACAAACACTAGGGGACACTGGGAGATATGGGGATAATGGGACGCTAGGAGACACTGAGAGACATGGAGACACAGGGAGATATGGGGCACTCCCAATGTCCCCATGTCTCCCAGCCAGTGTCCCTAGTATCTCAGTATCCCCATGTCTCTTAGTGTCCTTAGTGTCCTCAGTGTCTCAGTGTCCTCAGTGTCCCCTAGTCTCACAGTGTCCCAATGTCTCACAGTGCCCCCAAGTGTCTCAGTGTCCCCTAGTCTCCCAGTGTCCCAATGTCTCACAGTGCCCCCAAGTGTCTCAGTGTCCCCTAGTATAAAATAAAAAAATCTCAGGCACACACTGATAGATTTAAGCAGGTTTATTGGACACCGCTATGTTTTGACATGTACCCAGGTCTTTATCAAGTCTCCAGTGTTCCCTATATATCAGTGTCCCCTATGTATCACAGTGTCTCAGTGCCCCATGTCTCCCAGTGTCCCCATGTCTCCCAATGTCCCCAAGAGTCTGTGTCCCTAGGTCTCCCAGATTTCCCTAGTATCTCAGTGTCCCCATGTCTCCCAGTGTCCCAATGTCTCTCAATGTCCCCTAGTGTCTTAGTGACATGGGAACACTGGGAGACATGGGGACACAGACACTAAGGGACTGGGAGACACAGACATGCCCCCTTTTTGTGTATGTTCGCCCCTTTCGGCAGTACTTGTTATGTGATTTGTGTCAGTGGCCCACCCTTTTACCCCATCCATAGACTTCCTAATTTACTGGACACTGCTGTTAGGGGGTATGGGTTTACTTGAAAGATGAAAGCGTGAGATTAGCATCGGGTATGTGTTTTCTAATAGCTGCATCTTATGAGTTTCCCTCCAGCACCATCTCCATCAGATACATGACGCTTAGGAGGTAGGACAGTTTTAATGTTTTTGGTCAATAAGATTTTGTAATTAGGCCCATCATAATTGTCAACACCAGGTCCCACTGGGCTCTTAATCCGGCCCTGGTAGCATTGATGTGAGCATAATATAATTTTGGCAATGTGGCATGGCTGTGGGTATAATAAAATAGAGGCAAACCAAAATATATGTAGGCAATGTGGCATGTGGGCAGTGGTATGATGTGTGCATAATAAAATGTAGGTAATATGGCATGTGTGCAATGTGGCATGGATGTGCGCCTCATAAAATGGAGCGAAGTGTAATTATTTGTAGGCAATGTGGCATGTGGGCAGTGGCATGATGTGGGTATAATAAAATGTTGGGACTGTGGCATGGATGTGGGCCTCATAATATGGAGCAAGGTGTAATTATATGTAGGCAATGTGGCACGTGGACATAATAATATATCTTGCTATCATATATGTATTATATTAAAACATGGCCAAACAGTTTTAATAGCCATGAGAGAGAAGCCATGACAAAATTATCATGAAACTATTTCAGATGAATGTTTGTACAAGCATTCAGAGCGCACAAACTTTTGCAAATGTAAAAAAAACATTTCTGCACACTCCAACTACAAACAATTAGAGGGAACATGTCCCAAACGGTTTAATCCTCAGGACTTTTTCAAGGTAGAGCTTAGACCTTTTTCAAGGTGGAGCTCTACCTTGAAAAAGTCCTGAGGACAAAACCGGTCGGATGTATTTGGAGCCTCCACAACGTTTCACTCACTTCATTTGGGGCTTGTCTATCCAGGACTCACTCCTTCACTAATCCTTTGGATGCGGAACCTTGGTGTATTTAGGAGCTGACTCAGAACATCTTGGAGTCCCTGTGTGGCAGGTCTTTTGACCTATTGATGTGCTTTTCTGGCCACTATTAGTGGCAGACTGTTTGTGAGTGCAATAATTACCTTATATTTTATTATTGTATCCAACAGTTTTGCACTATGTTTTGTTTTATGTTTCTGTTCTTAAGTGATTAAAGCAGGAATAACTATTTCCTAACAGGAGTACTACCAGTATATTTCAGGAGATCTGTAACCAGTGTATGTATATCATCTAATTGGTGATCTACACACATGTAATTATAGCACACCACACCATTCCTTTTGCTTTTTGTGTATATCACGGTTTTTGGAGTTAACTGGGGTGTTGGCAGGGCCGCCATCAGAAATTTTGGGGCCCCTAACACAGCTCAAGGTCTGGGCCCCCCTTCAAGCCCGCCCACAGGGCCCGCCTCCAAATCCCGCCCACAGGAATACACACACACTAACATATACAAATACTGAAACAGACATACACACATGCATAGGGAGATACTGACACACACACACAGACACACACACACATATACATGCAGACATACACACATACATACACTGGCATACACACATACATACACTGGCATACACACATACATACACTGGCACACACACATACATACACTGGCATACACACATACATACACTGGCATACACACATACATACACTGGCATACATACATACATACGCTGGCATACATACACTGGCATACACTGGCATACATACACTGGCATACATACACTGGCATACACACACATACACTGGCATACATACACTGGCATACATACATACACTGGCACACTGGCATACACACATACATACACTGGCACACAAACACTGACATAAACACATACATACACTGGCATACACACACAGGCACACTGGCATACATACACTGGTACACTGGCATACATACACTGGCATACACACATACATACACTGGCACACATACACTGACATACACACATACATACACTGGCACACTGGCATACACACATACATACACTGGCATACACACATACATACACTGGCACACTGGCATACATACACACATACATACACTGGCAAACTGGCATACATACACTGGCATACCCACATACATACACTGGCATACATACATACATACACTGGCATACACACATACATACACTGGCATACGCAGATACATACACTGGCACACTGGCATACACACATACATACACTGGCACACTGGCATACATACACTGGCATTCACTGGCACACATACACTGGCACACTGGCATACATACATACACTGGCATACACACATACATACACTGGCACACTGGCATGCATACACACATACATACACTGGCACACTGGCATACATACACTGGCATACACACATACATACACTGGCACACTGGCATACATACACTGGCACACTGGCATACATACACTGGCATACATACACTGGCACACTGGCATACATACACTGGCATACATACACACATACATACACTGGCACACTGGCACACTGGCATACACACATACATACACTGTCACACTGGCATACATACACTGGCATACACACATACATACACTGGCACACTGGCATACATACACTGGTATACATACATACATACACTGGCATACACACATACATACACTGGCATACACACATACATACACTGGCACACTGGCATGCATACACTGGCATACACTGGCATACACACATACATACACTGGCATTCACTGGCACACTGGCATACATACACTGGCAAACTGGCATACATACACTGGCACACTGGCATACACACATATATACACTGGCACACTGGCATACATACACACACCTCATTTTCAGCCACCCTCCTCTCTTCCTTACCATTTCGTCGCAGGAGGGTGGCTGGGGATGATGTGCGTCGGCTTCCTCTCCTTGCGGCCTTTCTCTTCTCCTTGACGGACGTCACTCCCTCCCAGCAGCACTTGCTTTCCGGCTGCATTTTCTTTTTAAAGGGGCCCGGTCGCGCTATTATAGTGCTGACCGGGCCCCTGAAGATAATAGGGCCCATTGGGTGGCCCTAAATGCTTGGGCCACCTGATGGGCCCCATCAGCGTATGGGCCCCGGTGCAGATGCACCGGCGGCAGTTAAGCTAATACACGTGGGGCCCGGGCGGCTGGGCCCCCCAGGGCCGCCGGGCCCGTGACAATTGTCACGGTTGTCATGCCCTGATGGCGGCCCTGGGTGTTGGTGATAACTAGGAGACTCTCTATACTTCTTGTGCTTTTGTATCCTCATAGTTAAAAAAAAAGATGAGGAATTAGTATTTGTACGCCTGGTAATAGCAAATCTGACTCCGTCTGGCGTGAAACGCTTGAATGCATAGGAGAAGGGCCAGTTTAGCAGAAAGCTGGTAAAGGGGTAAGGCTTTGTTAGACTTGTGAAATGAACTCAAGAGACATCCCAGATATTAGAATACGTGGGGATAGGATGTCTCGCCAACCATATGCCACATAAAAGTCTACAAACGGAAGGATGTTTTCCTATTGGCGAATTATGAATAGTATCATGAGCCGCTAAGATGGCAGATCAAAATACATACATTGATAAAAAGGATTTGCCTTGATCAAAGAGAGAGGATAAGAAGTTCAATAAGAATGTAAGAGATGCTGAAAAGGGATCAATATCCTTCTTCAGACACCAGCTGACCCAAAACAAGGTAAGTTCCTCCAGCTTCTGGGGCCCATGAATCCTTTCATTGGAGTGTTTGAGAAGTGCGCGAAAGTCCCTCAACATGCCAGGATCATCTGAAACGGTCCAAGCTACGAAGTGAAGATGGCCCTGCAGGGCGAGTGAGTGTCAGTCGGCCACTGGATTCCTGAGGATATTGAGGGATCGAGTAAACAGAAGGGGATAATCCACAGATAGTTCCAGCAGAGTGGGAAACCAGGTCTAAGCTCTCCATAATGGAGTTATTATGACTAGTTTGACTCTTAGAGCTCTGACCCAGTGAAGGATCATTTAGAACGCATATGCTCCCCTCGCTAGCCATAATTGCAGGAACACATCAACTGCCAAGAACAGGGGGTTTGGGAGCCAGCTAAAGAAGGCATCCGTTTGGCGATTCAGTTGGGACGTGAAGAGTTCCAATTTGAGAGGTCCTCATAGGAGGTGAATGTGATTTAGCTCAAGACAATGATATGTAGTTCTGAGGGCACTTTGGTTGAAAACCCGGAACAAGTTGCTCCCGATCCCACAATGCTGGCATCTGACTCCAAAATGAAGTCTGGTTGCGATCCGAAGATCGCTTTCCTGTTCCAGGTTTCCATATTGAGAAGATACCAGTGGAGTACGGACCTTGTCTGTAACGGATCTGAATTGGTCATAAGAAGTGGAGCGATGCAAGCAGAATGTTTTCAATCGTTGCATCGCTCGGTAGTGTAAAGGTCCCAAAAACATAGCCTGGATGGATGCAGAGAGAAGGCCTATAATGTGTGCTAAGTCACGTAGACAAAGTCATTGGGTGGACAGCAATTTCCAAATTTCTCTCTTTATAGTTTTTATTTTGGAGTAAGGCAGTTGTAGAATTGCCTGCATTGAATCTAGCTGAAATCCCAGAAACTGAACCACCTGAGAAGGTTCCAGATCCAATTTCTGGAACTTTATAACAAACCCTAGGTTTTGAAGTAAAGCAGAAGTCATGTTCATGTGATGACACAGCAGGTGTGGATTCTGAGGCATGATCAGGATGTCGTCCAGATATAAAATGTAACAAATTCAGAGTAACGCCATGACGTCAATTTGGTGAAGCACCATGGTGCGGTGCAAAGGTCGAAAGGAATGCAGGTGAACTGCCAAATGTCTCCTTGCCATAGGAATTGAAGGAAAGCACATTGGCTTTGGGCAACTGGGACTGTAAGGCATGCATCTTTGAGGTTGAATCTGGAGAACCAGTCTCCCACGCAAAGGAGGCCTTGCATCTTGAGATGATGGTACCTGACATATTGATTCAGGTTCTTCAGATTAATAATTGGGTGGTGGTCTCCCATCTTTTTGCATACAAGGAATATGTTGTTGAGAAAAGTACGGGGAAAAGGTAACCATTCGATCGCCCCTTTCTCCATGAGTTTGCATAACTTTGAAGAAAGAGGTTAGGTTGTTTCACTTTGACATCCATAATAATAATATATAACAATAATTACTAATAATAATAATAATAATAATAATAATAGAGAAAGTAGATTCCACTGTTGGAAAAAAATGGGTTAGTCAACCTGCAATAGGTACATTGAAATAAGTAAGGTCTATTACCTGACGCAGTGCGACCATGTACGGGAGCAGAGCCACGTCATCGAACAGATCATCAGTTGTTAAAGAATTGGCAATGATAGGGTCAGGTGGGTCCTGAAGCCCAGTAATCTGTGGTAAATACTGAGACATGCTTAGAGAAGTCTCTCATAAAACTGTCACCAAATAATAAGCCGTTGGCTTCTGGTCCCAATTCTTTGGAACTTAAATCACCCAATTTGGCATCAATTTTGTAAAGTACCGCTTTACACCATTTAGTTGGTATTGCTACACTGGCTCTGAGCCCTCTCCCACACAGTATGCGGATCAAACTCTCCACTAGTGAGTACCTCATCTGCTAGAATTAAAATGTGGATGATAGGCCCTGCAATGTCCAGGAGTTTGTCTTTAAGTTTGACAATTTAAGTGATTTGGCAGGAGCTTTGCTCTTGCCTGCAGAAGCGTTATCCCCTTCCCACGGTCGTTTGCACGGGGCTCCTTCCTGATCTGAAAGAAGTGTCTTTCGAATCAGAGAGGTGGTGTTCAGGAGGATTAGCCTCAGTAGAAGCTTGTTCATGAAAGGCTGCTAAAGCCTTAGAAATTGACTCCGCAATAGTGGAGAAAAGTCATGTCCATAATTCTGAGGAAATGCATGGTCTGGATGATCAGACATATTGGCTTTAATTGTGTAAAGTTATATAAAATAATGCAAAAGATAATATAGGAGAATACAAATTCTCAATCTTAGGTAAAAGGCAGAAATGCACTGCGCTAAACAATAAAATATTAATTACTAATCTTAAGAAAAAGGCATTGATGCACTGCACTAAACAATAATGAAAATAAGACAATAAGCAAACCCGTTAGATAGATCAGTGGGGGTCCCCCTTACAAGATAAATCAGTGGGGGTCATTCACAAGTAACAGTTTAGTGGGGTTAGCCCACACTGTAATTCAAATCAATGGGGGTCACCCACAGAGAAAAAACAGTAAGGTGGGGTTTGCCACCTTTAATTTATCTTTTTACTGAGTGGGATTATCCAATGCATAATAATTATGTAGGTGGGATACACCAAATATAAAAACTGGAGTGGGGGCAGGGCCGGCCTTAGGCCTTTAGGCGCCCTGTGCGAAAAATCATACATGGATGACACCCCCCCTGTCATCCGTGTATGATGTAATGTTTGTGTTGTCTGTGTATGTGATAGTAGGTGTGATGACTGTGTGTGATATGTATGCTATGTGTTGGCTGTGTGTGATATTTGTAATGGGTGTATTAACAGTGTGTGATATGCGTGTATTGGTTGTATGTGATACACACATACACACACACAGTCAGACGGCCATACACACACAGGAAGACATCCACACACACAGAGGCAGGCAGTCACACACACTGGCAGACAGCCAAACAAACACACACAGGCAGACAGTCACACACACACACACACACACACACATAGGCAGACAGTCATACACACAGACACACACAGGCAGACAGTCATACACACACACACACTCAGGCAGACAGTCATACACACACACAGGCAGACAGTCACACACACACACACAGGCAGACAGTCATACACACAGACACACACATGCAGACAGTCATACACACACACACACACTCATGCAGACAGTCATACACACACACAGGCAGACATTCTCACACACACACACAGGCAGACAGTCATACACACAGACACACACACAGTCATACACACAGACACACACAGGTAGTCATGCACACAGACACACACACACACACACACACACAGGCAGTCACACACACAGACACACACACAGGGCTGGACTGGGAATTAAAAGCAGCCCTGGAAAAAAATTATTTACCAGCCCCATAATGTGTCACGCCAGCATAGTGTGCAGATACAGAGTTAGAAAAGATTACTTAAAATAAAAAAATATTACTCCAAAGTGAAAAAAAGCACATATAGGCTTAAAAAAAAAAGAGTGCAGATTTATTTTAAGCAGACGTGCCTTTGCATATAACCAATGTTTCAGTCCAACTACCATGACATATTAAGAAAAGCTTGGTAATGGGACTGAAATGGTGAATGTAAGTAGGGCACAACTGTAAAAAATGACGTTATCTTGTTTATTTTGAGGTCCTGTGGGTGCACTCTTCACTTTAAATATGTTATTGTGCTGGAGTATGCACCTAGCAACAAGACTGGGCCAATATCTGCTGATTACATATGGTACATATCAATGACATTTCTCTGTGTATTATGCATATATAAATGTACATTAATATATGTGTAAATATAATAGGTATATATATATATATATATATATATATATATATATATATATATATATATATATATATATAATCAGTGGCGGATCCAGTGCCTGATCTCAGGAAGGGCACCGATAGATTATTTAAAGAAATAATCCATGCTCAATAACCACTACTGCTCTGTGTAGTGGTTATGGTGCCGGGAGTGCCGGGACCCGCTCCCAGAGTAAGTAGTCAAACCGTTTAAGAACAGTTTGACAACTTACCTGGGGTCTGCTGAGATATGGGTCTGTAGTAGGGTATAGGAGCAGTTGTGCAATGTGTGAGGGGTGCAATGTGTGTGAAAGGTTCAGTGTGTAGGGTGCGTGGGGCAATGTGTGGATGGGTGGCTGTGTGTGTAGGGCAATGTGTGGATGGGGGTCTGTGTGTGTGTATGGGGGGGCAGTGTGTGAATGTGTATGTTGTGTGTGTGTGTGTGTGTGGGCAGTGTATGTATGGGGCTAGAGTTCACTCTCACCACTGGGACCACCAGGAATCCCTGGTGGTCGCAGTGGTGAGAGTGAACTCTAGTCCGTAGCTCCAGGGCTAGAGTTCACTCTCGCAAGAGCCGGAGCGTTGCCGCTGTAACCGTGGCAACGCTCTGTACTCGCGCAATTAGGACCCGGAGGAGCTGCAGGCTGAGCTCTCGGGTCCTCTCTTCCTCCCCTGCCTGCACGGTGCCTGTGGAATGGGGAGGGAGATCTCTGATCTCCCCTCTGGTCCGTGAAGGCACATGGCGCTTGGACAGTGCCAGCCCTGCATTGGCCAGCAGGGGAGAGCCTCTGGGGGGGGGGCAATTGCCCGTTGCCCCCCCTGGATCCACCAGTGATATATACAGCCCCTCTGTGTGCCTTTTTTCCTCCCCCAGTCCTTCTGTATGTTTCTTTCTCCCCCTCACTGCTCCTCTGTGTCCATGTCTCCCCTCTCCTTCCCAGTCTCTCTCTCCCCCCTCTGCCTCTTTCTACCCTTGTGTGTCTCTCTCCTTTCTCCCTCTGTCTCACTCTCCCCCCTCTGTCTCTTTCTCCCCCCTTTCCCTGTGGGACTCTCCCTCCCCCTCTGTCTCTCTCTATTCACCCCTCTTTCTCCCCTTGTGTCTCACTCTCCCCCCCTCTGTCTCTTTCTCCCCCCTTTCCCTGTGGGACTCTCCCTCCCCCTCTGTCTCTCTCTATTCACCCCTCTTTCTCCCCTTGTGTCTCACTCTCCCCCCTCTGTCTCTTTCTCCCCCTTTCCCTGTGGCACTATCCCTCCCCCTCTGTCTCTCTCTCTATTCACCCCCCATCCCCCCCACCCACCTGAGAGGAGTCAGGGGGGCCGGCGTTCCCCGCTGCAGCCTCGCCGGTCCGGCGGCACTGCTAATGCTGAGGGCTGAAGGAGGAGGGAGGAGCATGTCTCTCTACCATGCTCCCTCGCGGTTCCCCCAATTCACAGCACGGATGCTGCTGTGAATTGTGGGAACCGCGAGGGAGCATGATAGAGACATGCTCCCTCCTCCTTCAGCCCTCAGCATTAGCAGTGCCGCCGGACCGGCGAGGCTGCAGCGTGGAACGCCGGCCACCGGCCGCCCCCCTCTGAGTGTGCCACCGGACTGGCCACCCGGTGGCACATACTTGGGCAGCCCCCAGATGCCGCGGCCCACCGGGAAATTTCCTGGTATCCCGGTGGGCCAGTCCGGCCCTGCACACACACACAGGCAGTCATACACACAGACACACACACAGGCAGTCATACACACAGACACACACAGTCATACACACAGACACACACAGTCATACACACAGACACACACAGGCAGTCATACACACACACAGGCAGTCAGTCATACACACAGACACAGACACACACACACACACACACAGGCAGTCAGACACACACACAGGCAGTCATACACACAGACACACACACACACAGGCAGTCATACACAGACACACAGTCATACACACAGACACACACACACACAGTCATACATGCACACACACACACACACATACACGCACACAGGCAGACAGTCATACACACACAGGCAGACAGTCACACTCACACTGACAATCACACAGTTACCTGTGGAGTTCATTATGGAGGCAGTGCAGCTCCTGGAGACTGTTTGGTGGGGAAGCAGGGACTCCTTCCTGCTTCCCTTGCAGCATTTATACGGGACTTTTAGCTCCACCCCCGCCGCACGATAAGCTCCGCCCAGCCGCACATTTTTTTGGGGGGGGGCCGGCCATGTGTGAGCTGTGTCGGCCCCACCTCGCACATCCCTAAAGCCAGCCCTGAGTGGGGGTCACCCGTACAAAACACCAGTATGTGTTTGAATAATAGAAAGTGGGGGTCACCCACAAAAAGCTCTTAAATTTAAGAAAGCAGGTCTTTATTCAGAAGGAAGAATCCATTAGGAAATAAATAGGGATAAGCAGAACCTAAATAATAATGTATAGCCTAATATTAGTAAGGTAATGTTGACACATGAGGTAAAAACTTATCATGGTTTGAAAAGGGAGAAGACATACCTACGGTTCTGTCTGTTATAAGCGCCGGTAAAAAAAAAAAGGGCAGAAAACGAAGGACAGACAAAGTATGGCCACTGTGAATACAGGGAGTCGGGACATCGCATCAGAGATGATGAGGATGGGAGGGAGACTGTGAAAAGGCGCGAAAATCTCGTCACGGGGAAATGTAGTCCACGGCTATGGGGAAGTGGGTCAAGAGAGAGGCCAAGAAAATCCTTGCCGAAGTGGGAACCTCGGTTGAAAAGTTATACAAAAAGAAAAAAATATAGGCTAGGTAGTATAAAGACAAATTATTTATTATATAAATATATATAAAAAATAATATATAAACAACTCTGAACCATTAGAAGGCAGAATTGTAAAATAAAAGTTTAATACAAGGGAACATATAAAAACTAAATTTATCAAAGGCAATGTAATTAGATTAGACTCACCTGGGAGGCAAGCAGCAAAGAAAGAGGAGTTGGGAGGAGTCTGATCGCAATATATATTACTGTTATGCATTCTGATTGGTTGAATTTTTTACACTTATTGTTAACTGTTTCTTTGCTGCTGGGAGTTTCAGTAAAGAAAGATGAGCAAATATGATGCCTCCTGTCTTGCCATAAAGGTGCAGTGCTGTACACAGCCTCCTCCACCACATATTCAGTCGCACACAGCCACTTAGTCTCATTCAGTCACATTCACACAGCCACCTACAATCTCTCAATCAGTCACATTCACACAGCCACCTACCATCTCTCAATCAGTCACATTCACACACAGGGCCGGTGCAAGGATTTTTGGCTACACAGGCGAAGATGAATTTTGCCCCCCCCCCCCCGAATAAGATGTATCTTTAGCGGTGTCTCATATCCAGCCTTTTGAAATCCCCATGTAGTGTATTGTACCCCCCTTTAGTGTTTCTTACATACCCTTGTATGTCTCTTACAACCCCCATGTGTATCCCCTTTCCCCCCCAGCCCCTTTGTGTGTCTTTCTTTCCCACAGCCCTTTTCTGTGGGTCTCTCCCCTCAGCCTGTTTTTTGTGTGTCCCTCTTCCCTTCAGGCTCCTTTGTGTAACTTTTCCCTCCCAAGCCATATAGAGAAAGATATATAGCTACACACACAAACAGGCACATAGTCACAGAAATATGCAGGCACACAATCAAACAAACACAGCCATACAGGCACACAGTCATACAATCAACACATACAGGTACACAGACATACAGTCATACAGACACACACACACAGACATGCAGACACTGGCATATAGATAAATAAAGACACATTTATACAAACAGACATGAAGATGCAGGCATACAGAGACATACAGAACAAGGCATACAGATACATACAGGCATGCAGAGACATACTTACACAGGCATGCAGGGACATATATACACAGACAGTCACACAAAGATATACAGAACAAGGCATACAGAGACATATGGATAGGGTCATACAGAGACATACAGACACAGGCATACAGTGACATTCAGAAACACACGGACACAGTCATATAGAGAAATACAGACATACTATCACTTTCATACACAGACAGACATAGTCATACAGAGACATGCAGACAGGTATACAGAGCAGGGGCAGATCCAGAACCTAATCTTGGGGGGGGGGGGGGGGGGGTAATAGGGGCTCTAATTGAGGAGTTAGGGGCTGTAGTAGGGGGACAGGGGCTGTAGTTGAGAGTTAGGGGCTGTAATTGGGGGCTTAGGAAATGTAGTGGGGAATTGGGGCTGTAGTAGGGGGTTAGGGACTGAAGTAGGTTGATGGCTGCAAGTGGGAACAGGGGCTGTAGTGTGGGGGATATGGGCAGCAATTGGGGGAGAGGGGCTGTAGTGGGGGTAAGGACTGTAGTAAGGGAATAGGGGCTGTACTGGAGTTATGGGGTGTAAAAGGGAGTATAGGGGCTGTGGTGGGAGTAAAGGAGCAAAGGGGCAATGTGGTTGGAAACGGGCAGTAGAGGGGGACACAGGGGCAGTATGGTGTGGGCACAGGCTGTAACGAGGGACATTGAGGCAATAAAGTGGTGTCACAGGGACAGTATGGTAGGGGGTAAATGGGAAGTAGAGGGGGGACAGGGGTTGTTGAGGCGGGTAGAGGAAGTAGAGGGGGGAGACAGGGGCAGTAGAGGCGTGTGAAAGGGGGGCAGAGGCAGGGGGCGTAGAGGGAAATAGAGGAGGCACACGGGATAAAGAGGGGGGCACAAAAGCAATAGAGGGGGGCATGGGCAGTATAGTGGGGACAGGGGCTGTAGAGGGGGGCATGGGCTGTATAGGGGGCGCATGGGCAGAGGCTTTAGAGGGAAAGAGGGGCTGTAGAGGGAAATAGAGGAGCTGTAGAGGGGCAGTATGGTGGGGCAGGGGTTATGGAGGGAAATAGATGGAAATAGAGGTGCTGTAGAGTGGCACAGGGGGCAGTAGACGAGGACAGGGTCAGTATGGTGGGG
This sequence comes from Pelobates fuscus, assembly GCF_036172605.1. Lineage (NCBI taxonomy): Eukaryota > Metazoa > Chordata > Amphibia > Anura > Pelobatidae > Pelobates > Pelobates fuscus. The sequence continues at coordinate 16,795,511 of NC_086321.1, read as the reverse complement.
GCAGGGGCTATAGAGGTGCTGTAGAGGGGCACATGGGGCAGTATGGTGGGGCAGGGGCTATAGAGGGACGTAGAGGGGACATGGGCAGTATGGTGGGGCAGGGTCTATAGAGGGAAATAGAAGTGCTGGAGAGGGGCACATGGGGCAGTAGAGTGGGGACAGAGGCTATAGAGGGGCTGTTAAGGGGCAGGGGTAGTATGGTGGGGCAGGGGCTATAGAGGGGCTGTTAAGGGGCAGGGGTAGTATGGTGGGGCAGAGGCTGTAGAGGGGCTGTAGAGGGGGCAGGGATAGTATGGTGGGGCAGGGGCTATAGAGGGGGCAGGGGCAGTATAGTGGGGCAGGGGCATAGAGGGGCTGTAGAGGGGGCGGGGGCAGGGGCAGTATGGTGGGGCAGGGGCTATAGAGGGGTGGGGGCTATAGAGGGGCTGTAAAGGGGGCAGTATGGTGGGGGCAGGTGCTATAGAGGGAAATAGAAGTGCTGTAGAGGGGCAAATGGGGCAGTAGAGGGGGCAGGGGCACTATGGTGGGGCAGGGGCTATAGAGGGGCTGTAAAGGGGGCAGGGGTAGTATGGTGGGGCAGTTTGGAGGTGGCAGGGGTAGTATGGTGGGGGCAGGGGTAGTATGGTGGGGGCAGGGGCTATAGAGGTGGCAGGGGCCGTATAGTGGGGGCAGGGGGAGTATAGTGGGGGCAGGGGGAGTATAGTGGGGCAGGGGGAGTATGGGGGGGCAGGGGGAGTATGGTGGGGGCAGGGGGAGTATGGTGGGGGCAGGGGGAGTATGGTGGGGCAGGGGGAGTATGGTGGTGGCAGGGGGAGTATGGTGGGGGCAGGGGGAGTATGGTGGGGGCAGGGGGACTATAGTGGGGGCAGGGGGACTATAGTGGGGGCAGGGGGACTATAGTGGGGGCAGGGGGACTATAGTGGGGGCAGGGGGACTATAGTGGGGGCAGGGGGACTATAGTGGGGGCAGGGGTAGTATAGTGGGGCTGTAAAGGGGGCAGTATGGTGGGGCAGGGGCTATAGAGGGAAATAGAAGTGCTGTAGAGGGGCAAATGGGGCAGTAGAGGGGGCAGGGGCACTATGGTGGGGCAGGGGCTATAGAGGGGCTGTAAAGGGGCAGGGGTAGTATGGTGGGGCAGTTTGGAGGGGGCAGGGGCCATAGAGGTGGCAGGGGTAGTATGGTGGGGGCAGGGGCTATAGAGGTGGCAGGGGAGTATGGTGGGGGCAGGGGCCGTATAGTGGGGGCAGGGGTAGTATGGTGGGGGCAGGGGCTATAGAGGTGGCAGGGGGAGTATAGTGGGGGCAGGGGGAGTATAGTGGGGGCAGGGGGAGTATAGTGGGGGCAGGGGTAGTATAATGGGGGCAGGGGTAGTATAATGGGGCAGGGGGAGAATAGTGGGGCAGGGGGAGAATAGTGGGGGCAGGGGGAGTATGGTGGGGGCAGGGGGAGTATGGTGGGGGCAGGGGGAGTATGGTGGGGGCAGGGGCTATAGAGGTGGCAGGGGGAGTATAATGGGGGCAGTGGGAGTATAGTGGGGGCAGGGGGAGAATGGTGGGGGCAGGGGTAGTATAGTGGGGCAGGGGTAGTATAGTGGGGCAGGGGGAGTATAGTGGGGCAGGGGGAGAATAGTGGGGCAGGGGGAGAATAGTGGGGGCAGGGGGAGTATGGTGGGGGCAGGGGGAGTATAGTGGGGGCAGGGGCTGTAGAAAGGGGCTGAAAAAAAAACCGTTTTGATTTAAAAAAAATAAAAATGCTTAAAGTTCTTCCCCACCCCCTTCCCCTCCCAGAAGCTTACCTTGGGCCAGGGAGGGAGAACCTTACAACTGGTGGGAGGCTGGGAGGCTGGAGCTGCAGTCAGGACCGCTGGGGAGTCTGGGAGCAGTAGAAGTCCCGCCCCCTTCTGACATCATCAGAGGAGGACGGCTGACTTCACTGCCAGGCTCCTGCTGCGTGCTGGCTGCAGGGAGAGAGGTGAGATTACAAATCCGAGTCTCCAGCCAGAGGCAGGAGATTCGGATTTTTGCGCCCCCCTTCTCTGGCGCCCTAAGGCGGCCGCCTGTGCCGCCTTATGGACGCGCCGGCCCTGTTCACACAGCCACTTAATATCTCTCATTCAGTCACCTACCACCTCTCAGTTAGTCACTTTGCCTCCTACTGCCACCTAATCCCTTCACTCAGCGACTTAGAAACATAGAATGTGACGGCAGATAAGAACCATTTAGTCTGCCCAATTTTCTAAATACTTTCATTAGTCCCTGGCCTTATCTTATAGCTAGGATAGCCTTATGCCTAAACTCATTTACTGTGTTAACCTCTACCACTTCAGCTGGAAGGCTATTCCATGCATCCACTACCCTCTCAGTAAAGTAACAATTCCTGATATTATTTTTAAACCTTTGCCCCTCTAATTTAAGACTATGTCCTCTTGTTGTGGTAGTTTTTCTTTTAAATATAGTCTCCTCCTTTACTGTGTTGATTCCCTTTATGTATTTAAATGTTTCTACCATATCCCCCCAGTCTCGTCTTTCCTCCAAGCTATACATGTTAAGATCCTTTAACCTTTCCTGGTAAGTTTTATCCTGCAATCCATGAACCAGTTTAGTAGCCCTTCTCTGAACTCTCTCTAAGGTATCAATATCCTTCTGAAGATAGGGTCTCCAGTACTGTGTACAGTACTCCAAATGAGGTCTCACCAGTGTTCTGTACAATGGCATTAGCACCTACTTTTTCCTATTTAGTACCAATATTCAGCTACCCACCCATCCAGCCAAATACAGCTACCCACCCACTCCAGGGGTAGGTAACCTTTTAGTAGTACTGAGCCAAAACAAGATCTTGAAGTCCCTTGGTGTGCCGGTCCTATTTTGTTTTTAAATTGAGGTGTGTATGTTTCCATAGTCTGCTTGTGTTATATATGGACGCAGCAGTTGCTTTAGAGCTTTATACAGGGAGTGCAGAATTATTAGGCAAGTTGTATTTTTGAGGATTAATTTTATTATTGAACAACAACCATGTTCTCAATGAACCCAAAAAACTCATTAATATCAAAGCTGAATATTTTTGGAAGTAGTTTTTAGTTTGTTTTTAGTTATAGCTATTTTAGGGGGATAGCGTGTGCCTGTGTGTGCAGGTGACTATTACTGTGCATAAGTATTAGGCAACTTAACAAAAAACAAATATATACCCATTTCAATTATTTATTTTTACCAGTGAAACCAATATAACATCTCAACATTCACAAATATACATTTCTGACATTCAAAAACAAAACAAAAACAAATCAGTGACCAATATAGCCACCTTTCTTTGCAAGGACACTCAAAAGCCTGCCATCCATGGATTCTGTCAGTGTTTTGATCGGTTCACCATCAACATTGCGTGCAGCAGCAACCACAGCCTCCCAGACACTGTTCAGAGAGGTGTACTGTTTTCCCTCCTTGTAAATCTCACATTTGATGATGGACCACAGGTTCTCAATGGGGTTCAGATCAGGTGAACAAGGAGGCCATGTCATTAGATTTTCTTCTTTTATACCCTTTCTTGCCAGCCACGCTGTGGAGTACTTGGACGCGTGTGATGGAGCATTGTCCTGCATGAAAATCATGTTTTTCTTGAAGGATGCAGACTTCTTCCTGTACCACTGCTTGAAGAAGGTGTCTTCCAGAAACTGGCAGTAGGACTGGGAGTTGAGCTTGACTCCATCCTCAACCCGAAAAGGCCCCACAAGCTCATCTTTGATGATACCAGCCCAAACCAGTACTCCACCTCCACCTTGCTGGCGTCTGAGTCGGACTGGAGCTCTCTGCCCTTTACCAATCCATCCATCTGGCCCACCAAGACTCACTCTCATTTCATCAGTCCATAAAACCTTAGAAAAATCAGTCTTGAGATATTTCTTGGCCCAGTCTTGACGTTTCAGCTTGTGTGTCTTGTTCAGTGGTGGTCGTCTTTCAGCCTTTCTTACCATGGCCATGTCTCTGAGTATTGCACACCTTGTGCTTTTGGGCACTCCAGTGATGTTGCAGCTCTGAAATATGGCCAAACTGGTGGCAAGTGGCATCTTGGCAGCTGCACACTTGACTTTTCTCAGTTCATGGGCGGTTATTTTGTGCCTTGGTTTCTCCACACGCTTCTTGCGACCCTGTTGACTATTTTGAATGAAACGCTTGATTGTTCGATGATCACGCTTCAGAAGCTTTCAATTTTAAGAGTGCTGCATCCCTCTGCAAGATATCCCACTATTTTTGACTTTTCTGAGCCTGTCAAGTCCTTCTTTTGACCCATTTTGCCAAAGGAAAGGAAGTTGCCTAATAATTATGCACACCTGATATAGGGTGTTGATGTCATTAGACCACGCCCCTTCTCATTACAGAGATGCACATCACCTAATATGCTTAATTGGTAGTAGGCTTTCGAGCCTATACAGCTTGGAGTAAGACAACATGCATAAAGAGGATGATGTGGTCAAAATACTCATTTGCCTAATAATTCTGCACTCCCTGTATTTATGCTGTTTTATATATTGTATATGTTCATTAGTAGTTTGTGGTATCGTGTAGGATACATATGAATGAGGACTGCTTGTGGAGTTGTGTATGTGGATGGTATGTTACATAGTGTGTTTAGTGGTGTGTGTGTGTGTGTGTGTGTATGTGTGGGGCTGCTTGGAGTTGTGTATGTGGATTGTCAGTGGTGGTGTGTTTATGGGGGTTGAGTGTGTGTTTGTGTGTGGGCTGTTGGTATGTGGGGCATCTTCTGCAGCTCTGTGTATATCTAGCAGTGTGGGTGGCTTCCCTGGGGTTCAGTGGGGACCAGGCTGGCCAGGTACAGGTCAAGGGTAGGACCTCTACTCCAGTGCGGATTCCCTTTCACAAGAGCTGGGAGGACGTGATCTGCGATCCCTTTCTCTTTTTGCTGCAATGCGCTCGGTTTTCACTAGCAGATATCTGAAGTCCCGCTGGTATTTCTGATAGGCCAGAGCCTGTTTGTCTCTGACAGCCTTGAGTGCTGTTGAAAAGCACCTCGAGTGCCATGCATGGCACACGTGCCATAGGTTGCTGACTCCTGCACTAATTTATCTACACCCAGCCTTCTACGTCCATCCACCCAGTTATATAAAGACACTCAGCCACGTCACATGCACATACAACACTCTTTCTCCCCCACACACATACAACACTCAGCCGGCACATTCACAGAACAGAGCCCAGGGCTCTAGGAAAGGACCCCAACCTGGCTTCCTTTCTAGAGCCAATCTTTATCCAGCTCTGAACAGGATGTACAATTTACTATTATTATTATTATTGCACTTTATTTGTGTATCCATTATATGTTCACTGTTTTCCTATCTCACCCTCTAACTTCTGTTGTGCTGTCCTGTTCTGTTATTCTTTTTTTAAATGTACCATTATTATATTTATACACTTTATAGGGACACACAAGGCAGCTGAAGAGTGCATACATACATAACCAAAACCTTTTGTGAACTACATTTCCCATGATGCTTGGTCAGCCAGTGTGGTAGAGCCTCATACACTATTGCTCTGATATTTTGAATGATGCCAGCTGTCTGGTTTGTGCATAAACCTCAAAAAATGCACCAACCACCAGCCCCTGACTTGGAACGTAAGACAAGATATCCCAGAAACCCATGCCAATACTTGGCATTCTGTAATGGAATTCCGTGCAGAAGCATTCTCACTAGAGTCATGGCGGCTCCTCCACTGCACTGAAATAACAACTAATAATAGTCATAATATTTAACCAGGGAAGGTACATCATGGGCTCTAGGCATTTTACTCCCCAGTTTAATGGATCTTATGTTTTTTTGTCATTAGAAGGATAACAAGCTGAGTTGATTTTTCCAGAAATTAAACCAGTGATACTATAACAATTGCTCTAACTAGAGAACTATGTCTCCAGCATAGGATGAGTTAATGGCTGAATTAATAAAACTCTACAAATGTGTAATATATAATCTCCCATCAGAGAGTCAGTATGTGAATGAATAGTGTGAGGTTAGGCCATGATAAAGGGAAACCAGAATGTAGGATATAGTCTACTGATTGGGATGTGGAGTCCTCCTATCATTAAGCTGCCATATGACTCCAATAGTTCTGTGCCTGGAGCATTGGTGGGGTGTTTTGGGGTGACAGTTGTCCTTTAAATCCTTTCACATTTCAGAACTATGTCATGCACGCCTCTGGAAATGAGAAGGATACATATTGCAGAGATACATTTAAAGTGAGAGACATGTTAAGAAAATGTAAAGGGCTGCGAGATATTCACTGCAGCTTGAAAACGTAGCAGCAGAAAATGACTCGGTGTAAGGTAATTAATCATTTTATCAAGGCCTGCTTCTGCATTATACTGTGATAATGGCTGAGTAAAGCACCTACATTCGCTGGGTTTATTGTAATCTAAAGGGTGACAGGGAAAATGTGCCTCGCACAGCGGGTGATAGATGGCACTTTTAATCTGGACTGAAGACAGATAAAGTGATAGCTGGCGCACAGCGGGTAACATTGAGTTGCCAACTAAAGGACATGCCGAAAAAAAAAAAAAAAAAAACTGCACTTAATAAAGAAATATAACAATGGAAACGTATGAACATTTCCAAAAATGTGTTCTAAGGAGAATGAGCAGGGTGCGTTTATCATATACATCTTACATACCGGTATGTGAAAATCAAAAACTTGACCTAAAGAAGAATAAAAAAATAAAAAACTGTTTTTAAAAAGCTAAATATGCCTCTAGGAGTGGGAATTTATGGAGCTGAATGAGCACCAAGGGAAGTATAACTCGCAACAACTGCAGTGCCAAAGTTTAACCTACGCTTGGACAGTTAAAAAGCTAGTACATAGTGGTGACTCATTATTACATTTATTGGTCTTTATATAGCGCCAACGTATTCCGCAGCGCTTTACAATGTTATAAAAGGGATATTTAACAATAGATTAGACAATTATACAGGAACAATAGGTAGATGATGACCCTGCTCAAACGAGCTTACAGTCTAAAGGCGGTGGGGTATAAAAACACAATAGGAAGGGCATCAAGGGGGGCAGCAAATAAACAAGGTGGTAAAGTAACAGAACTGGAGGTGAGAGTGAAGTGTGGCTCTTTAAGGGAGAGCAAGAGACAGATTTGTGACATTGAAGCTACTCTGGACGTCAAAAGCATTTTTGAACAGATGGGTTTTGAGGGACTTCTTAAACTATTGAAGCCTGGGGGAGAGTCTAATGGGGGTACGCTGGCCGTTCCAAAGGAAAGGAGCTGCCTCTGAAAAGTTCTGCCAGTTAGCAGTGAGGGTGCAAACAGCTTTTTGACCCAAGGAGAGATCTGACTAACTTTCTGGGGTCAAGAAAGATTTCTTTCTTAGTTTGTTGCAAAATTATAAAAGTGCTTTAAACTGTTGGGTTTTTTTTGGCCTTCTTTTGGATCAACAGCACAGAAGAGATGTGAGAGACTGAACTTGATGGACGTAAGTCTCTTTTCAGCCTATGTAACTAATATGTAACTATCATAAATTTTGTAGAATGAAACTTATTCTATAAAACCTCACTCACCCTCATTTATAATGTAGGAATGATTACCAACATGTAGAGAAACACATTTATCAGGCGGCAAGTTTGCTGAAAATGTACGTTCAATCCCAGCTTCAAAACAGTAAAGGGAATTTTAATGGTTCCTATCATTCCTACAGTCAGGGAAGTGGAGGAGTGAATTCATTCTATTCACTGTGAGCATTACACTAGCATTCCAGAGACTGATAAAGATTGCTATAGCAGCTTTAACCCCTTAAGGACCGGACTTTTTTTTGCGATGTTGTACATTTGCGACCAGGCATCTTTTTGACACTTTTGTGGTGTTTGTGTTTAGCTGTAATTTTCCGCTCTCTCATTTACTGTTCCCATACAAATGATATATTGTTTTTTTCAGGACAAAAGGGGCTTTCTTTACATACCATTATTTATATAATCTCATGTAATTTAATTTTAAAAAAATGAAAAAATATGATGAAAAATTGAAAAAATACACGTTTTTTTGAATTTTATGTGAAAAATCTTTTACTCATCTACAAAAGCGAATGAAAAAAACTGCTAAATAGATTCAAAATGTTGTCCTGAGTTCAAAAATACCCAGTGTTTACATGCTTTTTGCTATTTTTTTGCATGTTATAGGGCTATAAGTACAAGTAGGATATTGCGGTTTCAAAACATACATTTTTAAAATGTATCAATAGTGACATTGTAACACTATTATCTGTCATAAATTGCTAAATAACACCCCACATGTACATATTTTTTTAAAAGTAGACAACCCAGGGTATTCAATATGGGGTATGTCCAGACTTTTTTAGTAGCCACTTAGTCGCAAACACTGGCCAAAGTTAGCGTTCATATTTGTTTGTGTGTGAAAAAAGTAAAAAACTAAATTGAACGCTAATTTTGGCCAGTGTTTGTGACTAAGTGGTTACTAAAAAAGACTGGACATAACCCAAGGTATTGCAAATGGGGTGTCTTCTTTTGCAAATGGTATGCCATCATGGGGGTAATTCTCATTCCTGGGCTACCATACGCTCTCAAAGGCAACGTAACCAACCTGGCCATTTTCAATGTAAAAATATTTGACCCATATATTTGACCCTGTAACTTTCAAAAATGCTATAAAACCTGTACATGGGGGGTCCTGTTCTACTCAGGAGACTTTGCTGAACACAAATATTAGTGTTTCAAAACTGGAAAATGTATCACAACAATTATATCATCAGTTAAAAATGCTAAAAAAAGTCACTTTCACTGACAATATCATCGCTGTGATATGTTTTACTGTTTTGAATCACTAATATTTGTGTTCAGCATAGTCTCCCGAGTAAAACAGTACCCCCCATGTACAGGTTTTAGGGTGTCGTAGAACGTTACAGGGTAAAATACAGTGATAGCAAATTAAATTCTCTGGACTTTCGGCCTGGGTTGGCAGGCAGGTCCCTTAAATTGCAATCAATAAAATAACTTAATTATGTAAAAATATTACATAAATACGCACGTAGAATTTAAATATATATGCATATTTATATATTTGAAGTCTACGTGTATATTTATATAATTATTTATGTAATTTTGTATATGGACATATGAATAGTTCGCATTCTTTTTATTTATTTATATATACATAGATATATATACAATTTCATTCTAAGTGTATTTTGATATAAATATATATATATATTAATATCAAAATACAGTTAGAATAAAATTTCGCATAGATATATAATTTTTTTTATTTTTATTATTATTTTTAATTTTTTTTAGTTATTATATATATTATATATATACGTGTGTAAATTAATTATAAGTGTATTTTTATATTAATATATTTACATATTAATATAAAAATACACTTAGCATGACATTATATATATGATATATAGACATATATTATATAGGTATAATATATGTCTATATATCATATATATACACATATATAATAATATTTTTTTTTTATTAACTTTCACTTTAAATTTTTTTCTGATTGTACAGTTGCAGGGAGACTGCCTGTCAGCAGAGACAGTCCCCCTGCAGGCAGAGACTAGGACACCTATTGTGACCATGTGGTCGCCCTGTTGGGCGATCACATGGCCACAGGGGTCCTAAACCGCCATGGGGAGACTGTCTGGGCTGCAGGCAGTCTCCCCACACCGGGAGCACCGCCGATCGCCGCCGGGGGAACGACGGCGATCGGGTAAGTACATTTTAAATTTAGGACGGTTCAGGACCGTCGTCGGTCTGCAAGGGAAAAATGCCGATGACGGTCCTGAACCGTCTAGCGTCCTCAAGGGGTTAAAGGACCACTCTAGGCACCCAGACCACTTCAGCTTAATGAAGTGGTCTGGGTGCCAGGTCCTTCTAGGGTTAACCCATTTTTTCATAAACATAGCAGTTTCAGAGAAACTGCTATGTTTGTGAATGGGTTAAGCCTTCCCCTATTTCCTCTAGTGGCTGTCTCATTGACAGCCGCTAGAGGCGCTTGCGTGATTCTCACTGTGATTTTCACTGTGATGCTTTCCTATGTGACCGGCTGAATGCGTGCGCAGCTCGTGCCGCGCGTGCACATTCAGCCGACGGGGAGGAGAAGAGGAGGATCGGAGGAGGAGAGCTCCCCGCCCACCGCTGGAAAAAGGTAAGTTTTAAACACTTTCCCCTTTCCAGAGCCCGGCGGGAGGGGGTCCCTGAGGGTGGGGGCACCCTCAGGGCACTCTAGTGCTAGGAAAACGAGTATGCTTTAAATACCTTTATTTTATTAATGCATGATTTAACTGTATTTACTGTATGTAGGTATTATGTTCAAACGCACACATTCATTTTACATTCTGTTGCCATTTTCAGTAAACTGTACTGCTAGTATTGCCATCAGGATCTTTACAAATAATTAAAAAAAAAATATTTGCGGGGGCGGAGCCAGCGCCCAAGCGAGACGGTCGTACTTACTGTGAGATCCGAGCAGCCGCCTGAATCACCGGCTAATATACTGACTCAAAGGACGCACACAAAGCCCGAGACAGGCTCCCCAGGGTCCACAGAACATGGGACGCCTCTCCAAAAAGCAGCGAGCAGATCCCGGCCTTGGCTGCCGAGATATTGGGAGTTTGTTCCGACAGCCGCAACCTCCGGTGCAATCAAAGATGGCGCCGACCGCGGCCTACTCCACAGCCTCGTCGGAAGCCGAGAGCATAACAGAGGAAGACTTCCATGCCACACTGCCAATGGTAATACCCACACAATCACAGCATGCAGGGCTTGGGAATGCAGCCCCCTCGACTAAGGCTGATATTAAAGCCTTACTCCAAGACCTCAAAGCTATGTTCCAAGCTGACATAGCAGTGGTGAGGGAGGATGTCGCCATGCTGACAGGCCGGGTCCAGGCAGTGGAGGGAGAACTAGGGGGTACACACTTGGCACAATCAGCCACAGATGTTGCACTCCGTGCTCTGCAAAAGAAGAGCAGTGAAATGAGCACGCGACTGGCGAGCCTGGAGGACAGAGCCAAAGCTCGCAACGTCAGGATCCGAGGCATACCGGAGTCTGTCTCGCCAGACGAACTACCCCACTATGTACGGCGACTGCTGGCCACTTTGCTAATGCCCAAGCAAGCGACCACCGACCGATGCCACCGACTGTCCAAGGCAACTAAGGCACCCCCAGAGGCACCTAGGGACATGCTCCTGCAATTTCAAAGAGACTCTGATAAATCTGCAGTCCTCCGTGCCACGAGAGTATCTCCCTCGCTATCTTTTGAGGGCTCCCAGCTGTAATTTTATAAGGATCTTTCAAGAGCAACCATGCACTTGAGGCAATCACTCCGCTCCACCACAAAGCTACTAAGGATATTTCAAGAGCAACCATGCACTGGAGGCAATCACTCCGCTCCACAACAAAGCTACTGAGAGAGGCGGAGATCCCGTACAAATGGGGCCCACACCACCTAGTGGCAGAAAAGAGTGGCAAGAAGTTCCCTCTCTCCTCTCTTCAAGACGCACCTGCCTTCCTCCAAGCTTTGGGAATCTCGGCAGAAGCTCCTCCACCACATGAGAGAAGAACACGGGCGGTAGAAGAGATCCCCCCCCCCCCATTTGTCCCGAGGAGAGGCATGGCTGGGTCGGCGGACCCTCCAGCTTGACACCGTCTGAACTAACCGTCTAACCGTCTGCTTGACAGACATCGTTCATTTTTTTTAGTTTAAACGTTTTTAAGTTAAGAAGTCTTGTTATTATTATTTCTCTGGCTCCGTAGGCACACTTACAAAGCCGTAACACCGCCAAGATTCACACCCCTCCCCCTCTACATATCTTTGTACGCATTGCTCCCAACAGGGACTGGTATCGCCTGAACTAGCCTTGTATAAGCTCCTGACACACACAGCGTAACATACATCCTTCTAACGATGCTCGACAACACGTAACACTGTAAATGTAGAGGATGTACAGATTATATGTGTACTGATATCCATTCCTTCTAGTTTTACTTAAGCCTACATTTTTCCTATCAAAAACCTCATGTTGCATATACAAGCCTGATGTTAGGCGGTTACGCATCTATGGCAAATGTGATTTTACCTGTACAATGTTTTTACTCCATGTTTCCTACATATGGCCATATAATGCCGTTATAAAGCTGTATACATGCGATATGAACAAAAATAAAGAATTAAAAAAAAAAAAAAGGATTTGCCCATTTTTATTTATCTATGATTGTCACATCTACTGTGTATGAAAATATAATTTTTGCTTTTACACTAACCTTTCACACGCTCTGTGAATTATTGAAAAACAAAGCACTCTGTATACTGTCTAAAGCTGATCATTTCCCACATGTCTTTACAAAGGCTAAATGAAAAACAAAATGTGTGTACATTAACATCATTTTAATATTTATGTTCATCCATTGCTACAAATAAATGTCATGTAAATATTTGTTCAATCAAAAGGTGCTCTGTAGTGAAGGGGTTGCAAAAATTCAAAATGCTGCCTGTGATGGTACAATCCGTTACTCCGTCAAGCATTCCCTTCTTCCCATAAAATAAAAAGTAATCCACAGAGTAATAAATTGCTGGTATCGCCAAATAATCCACACATGAGCCAAAGCTTAATGCTGGAACAAGACTGATTTACTGGCACACAGAACTCACAATTTATGCAACACAAAACTCCTCCTCTGGGCCAGGCTAGATAATTGAGTTTCTACAATACACAAAGCTCAATTATCTGCTGGCCAGAAACATTACAATTTATAACAATTTCAGAAACATACTTTCCATAAGACATACAATTATACTATACATCCCTGGATAGCTGAGGATACTGGTAGTTACATATCCAAATCTCACGAATTTCCGTTCGGTAGTTTCCGTGTCGCATCGTGTGGAAGTTTGACCGGCTTGTGGAGGTATCCGATCTAGAGTTCCATAGAATCAGTAGCAAGAGCCGGTCTCCGTTCGCATCTAACTACACGAAAACCACCATTCGTATGGTGCAGCTGGTTACATGTGAATGTTCCCCTCATTCGGTAGATTCTATCTACCGAACGCCAGTTTGATTCGTGGAGGGGAACGTATTCATCCAGGACTTCCATGGGGACCGGGCGTTCTCATGGTTGCCGTTCCGAAATTAGTTCCAGGTAATCCCTGCATAAGTCCCGCTGACCGCGTTCGTGAGTTCCAAAATGGCCGCCATCCTTTGTTCTCGCCACGTGTTCGTATGCTGAATGGCGGCCTCCTAGTAGCAGTTAAGTTGCGGTTTCTCTGTGTTCTAATGTTAATTGCTACCAAGGGTGTGTGGTCTCTGTTCGGTAAACGAATTTCCTTCATACATTTTGAACCGAACGGATACAGGCATTAAAACAGCAGGGAGAGGGTTTAACTGAGGGCCCACAGGCAAGTACATGAAAAATCCTTCACACTGCCTAAACCATTAGGGTTAGTATGGTATGCCGGTGAATTGATAATATATATTATATATATTGTCTAATTGCTCATAGTCACATACTATTAATTAAATAGCCTTTACATCGTAGTACAAAGAAGTTAGCGAAGTACTAAATATATTTCAATACTCCAAAGCTCTATTTTTATTGTACAATACTATTAATTACTTCAATTTGTAATGATTGAGCGATATACAGGAAAAATGTGCTTATCATATCTGTTTAATTACAGGCAAAGCTAAAGACTTATATGTTAATTAATTAATATTTAATAAAGCCTTTGAGCTACATCCCTACTGAATCAGTGTTTGAAGTGTTCTATGTATAGCTTGGTTGCTTCATCTAAGTGTTGCTTCTAAGTGTGTGTGTGGTTGGAGATATTCTGGAGAGTTTTACAGAAGCTTCAACTGTCTAAGAGTTGTGCTAAGAGTTCTTTTTTACTGTTACAGGTAAGATTCATCTGTAGGAAAAGGTTACTGACTGCTCAAGGTTTGATTTCCTGTTGGTAAGATTCATCTGTAGGAAAAGGTTACTGACTGCTCAAGGTTTGATTTCCTGTTGGTAATTATAAGGCATTTGATTGGATTAGGTAGCTACTTGCTATTGATTGCTATTTAAATTAGCTATTGTTTGCTAATAAGCAGAGGCCTACCCAGGTGTTAAACATTCCTAGTGGGAGGTGATTTTAGGAGTATATAAGGGTAGTTGTCATTAGCTTGGCTAATAGAGCTTGGTTGCTTCATCTAAGTGTTGCTTCTAAGTGTGTGTGTGGTTGGAGATATTCTGGAGAGTGTTGCTTCTAAGTGTCTGTGGTTGGAGATATTCTGGAGAGTGTTGCTTCTAAGTGTGTGTGTGGTTGGAGATATTCTGGAGATAACCTGGAGGTAATCCGAGGTATTCAGGAGGATAAATAAAAAGTTAAGGTTTGTTTGATTTAAATTATTCACCTCATTGGAATGGCAGACTTAGTTCAGTGTAATAGTTGCTTTGCATTTGTTTCACGTTCCACTTTTTGGAGGTTTGGTTGTTGTCTAATCTGTAGACAGTTCTCTATTTTGCGGCAGGAGATTGTATTTTTGAAGTCTGAGATTTGTAAATTATCTGGTAAACAAACTCAGGCTGGAACTGCTGCAAAGCCACTGCCGCAGAGACATACTAGGAATGGCAGATGGATTACTGTAGGATCTGGTAGACTTGGAGTTGTGGATAAAAGGCATATTGCACAGTCTGTTGCTCTACATAATTCATTTTCTGCACTTTCAGAGTGTAGTGGTGTCGTGGAGAGAGGCACTGAGGCTAGTGGTGTTGTGCAGAGAGGCACTGAGGCTAGTGGTGTTGTGCAGAGAGGCACTGAGGCTAGTGGTGTTGTGCAGAGAGGCACTGAGGCTAGTGGTGTTGTGCAGAGAGGCACTAAGGCTAGTGGTGTTGTGCAGAGAGGCACTGAGGCTAGTGGTGTTGTGCAGAGAGGCACTGAGGCTAGTGGTGTTGTGCAGAGAGGCACTGAGGCTAGTGGTGTTGTGCAGAGAGGCACTGAGGCTAGTGGTGTTGTGCAGAGAGGCACTGAGGCTAGTGGTGTTGTGCAGAGAGGCACTGAGGCTAGTGGTGTTGTGCAGAGAGGCACTGAGGCTAGTGGTGTTGTGCAGAGAGGCACTGAGGCTAGTGGTGTTGTGCAGAGAGGCACTGAGGCTAGTGGTGTTGTGCAGAGAGGCACTGAGGCTAGTGGTGTTGTGAAGAGAGGCACTGAGGCTAGTGGTGTTGTGAAGAGAGGCATTGAGGCTAGTGGTGTTGTGAAGAGAGGCATTGAGGCTAGTGGTGTTGTGAAGAGAGGCACTGAGGCTAGTGGTGTTTTGCAGAGAGGCTTGAAGACTATGGTGAGGCCTAATAGAAAGCAGTTGTTGGTGGGGGATTCCATCATAAGAGGTGTGGAGATGGACAATGGTGGTCTTGTGAGGTGTCTTCCCGGAGCTACTGCTCACAGAGACAGGAGACGTATCGGTAATATTGTTAAGCAAGCAAAGCAGGAAGGGGAATTGGATGTACTTGTCCATTTAGGGACAAATGACTTGGCTTGCAATGAGGTTTCAGAGGTTAAGGACGTTTTTAGTGTTTTTGCCAATGATATACGGCAGGTTGCTTCCACATTGTCATTCTCTGAAGTTCTCCCTGTGCATAACACTCAGAATGACAGGCGGATGCGTATTAGGGACTTTAACTTGTGGCTTTGTGAATGGTGTCGGGAGCAAGGATTTGGCTTTATTGCTCATGGTAGCTCTGTTTGGAATGGAAATAAACTGTACAGAAAAGATGGTTTGCATCTTTCTCAAAAGGGAACAAATGTTCTCAGTGAGCAGTTCAGAGGTTTTGCTAGGATGTATTTAAACTAGGAGGGGGGGGCAAAAGGGTGATAAAACATCAATCCAATTGTCCCCCAAAACAAGGACAGAAGGTGCCTGTAGCAAGTGTGTTAAAAAATGATAAGCTTAGAGTCATGTCTACAAATGCTCGCAGTTTAGGGAATAAGATCCATGAACTTGTGGCAATAATGGCAACTGATAGTGTAGATTTAGTCGCTGTTACTGAGACATGGTATAATGAGAAAAATGACTGGGACATAGCAATACCAGGGTACTCTTTATATAGAAAAGACAGGGAAGGCAAGAAAGGGGGAGGGGTGGCCCTGTATGTAAAGAATAGCATAAAATCTAGCCTAATAAAGGTTAGTGAGGCGAACATAGAGTCTGTTACGTTAGAATTTGGTAATCACACAGTAACTCGTGTAGGTGTGATTTATAGGCCCCCAGGACAAATTGAAGAGTTAGATAATCTACTAGTTGAAGAAATAGCTAAAATGACAATGAAGGGGGAAGTTATCATCATGGGTGACTTTAATCTTCCTGATATAAATTGGAAAACAAAAATAGCTACTTGTGCCAGGAGCACACATATTCTAAACTCCCTACTGGGATTGTCTCTAAAACAAGTCGTTGAGGAGCCAACTCGTAAAGAGGCCATACTAGATTTAGTGTTAACAAATGGAGATTTGGTATCAGATATTACTGTAGGTGAAAGTTTAGGATCCAGTGATCATCAGTCAGTGTGGTTTAATATAAGAACAGTGACTGAGTCACACCACACAAAAACAAAAGTTTTAGACTTTAGAAAAACAGACTTTTCCAAAATTAGAATATGTGTAAAGGAGTCATTATCAGACTGGAGCAATTTAAATGGAGTCCAAAAGAAATGGGATTATTTAAAAGTTGCACTACTGAAGGCAACATAAAATAGCATTAGGCTTGTCACTAAAAGCAAAAAATTCAAGAAACCACTGTGGTACTCCACAGATGTAGCCAAAATAGTAAAAAACAAAAAGTTAGCATTTAGTAATTATAAAAAAACCCAGAGTGAGGAAGACAGAATGACCTATAAGATTAGGCAGAAAGAGGCTAAGCAAGTTATAAGAGCTTCCAAATCACACACAGAAGAGAAAATAGCACAGTCAGTAAAAAAGGGGGACAAAACCTTTTTTAGATACATAAATGAGAAAAGAAAAGTAAAACAAGGATTAGTTAGATTAAAAACAAAAGAAGGAAGGTATGTAGATGAGGATAAAGGTCTAGCTGACTGCCTCAATGAATATTTTTGTTCGGTATTTACAGATGAAAATGAAGGAAAGGGACCTCAGTTAAGAAAAAGGATAAATGAGTCATTTATTACACGTGAGTTTACAGAGGAAGAGGTTCTATTTCAACTGTCAAAAGTAAAGACAAATAAGTCAATGGGACCTGATGGAATACACCCAAAGCTATTAAAAGAGCTTAGTGGTGTACTAGCAAAACCATTAACAGATTTATTTAACCAATCATTGATAACAGGAGTAGTCCCAGAAGATTGGAAGTTAGCGAATGTTGTGCCCATTCACAAGAAAGGTAATAGGGAGGAGTCGGGCAACTATAGGCCAGTAAGCCTAACTTCAGTAGTGGGGAAAGTGATGGAAACCATGTTAAAGGATAGGATTGTTGAACATCTAAAAACACATGGATTTCAAGATCAGAGAGAACATGGGTTTACTTCAGGGAGATCATGCCAAACTAATCTTATTGATTTTTTTGATTGGGTAACTAAAATTATAGATCAGGGTGGTGCAGTAGACATTGCTTACCTCGATTTCAGTAAGGCTTTTGACACTGTTGCACATAGAAGGCTTATCAACAAACTACAATCTTTGAGTTTGGATTCCAATATTGTTGAATGGGTAAGGCAGTGGCTGAGTGACAGGCAACAGAGGGTTGTAGTCAATGGAGTATATTCGAAGCTTGGGCTTGTCACCAGTGGGGTACCTCAGGGATCTGTACTTGGACCCATTCTCTTTAATATTTTTATTAGTGATATTGCAGAAGGTCTTGATGGTAAGGTGTGTCTTTTTGCGGATGATACTAAGATATGTAACAGGGTTGATGTTCCAGGAGGGATAAGCCAAATGGAAAATGATTTAGGTAAACTAGAAAAATGGTCAGAGTTGTGGCAACTGACATTTAATGTGGATAAGTGCAAGATAATGCATCTTGGACGTAAAAACCCAAGGGCAGAGTACAGAATATTTGATAGAGTCCTAACCTCAACATCTGAGGAAAGGGATTTAGGGGTGATTATTTCTGATGACTTAAAGGTAGGCAGACAATGTAATAGAGCAGCAGGAAATGCTAGCAGAATGCTTGGTTGTATAGGGAGAGGTATTAGCAGTAGAAAGAGGGAAGTGCTCATGCCATTGTACAGAACACTGGTGAGACCTCACTTGGAGTACTGTACACAGTACTGGAGACCCTATCTTCAGAAGGATATTGATACCTTAGAGAGAGTTCAAAGAAGGGCTACTAAACTGGTTCATGGATTGAAGGATAAAACTTACCAGGAAAGGTTGAAGGATCTTAACATGTATAGCATGGAGGAAAGACGAGACAGGGGGATATGATAGAAACATTTAAATACATAAAGGGAATCAACACAGTAAAGGAGGAGACTATATTTAAAAGAAGAAAAACTACCACAACAAGAGGACATAGTCTTAAATTAGAGGGACAAAGGTTTAAAAATAATATCAGGAAGTATTACTTTACTGAGAGGGTAGTGGATGCATGGAATAGCCTTCCAGCTGAAGTGGTAGAGGTTAACACAGTAAAGGAGTTTAAGCATGCGTGGGATAGGCATAAGGCTATCCTAACTATAAGATAAGGCCAGGGACTAATGAAAGTATTTAGAAAACTGGGCAGACTAGATGGGCCGAATGGTTCTTATCTGCCGTCACATTCTATGTTTCTATGTTTCTATGTTTCTACCTAGTGTTCTATAATGTAGGTATATTTATTATTTGATAAGTAGTTTAATAAGCTGTAGTGCCTATGGTACTTTAATATATATTGCATCTAATATAAATATTGTAGGACCTGCTTAATGCACAATCAATAAGACAGTGATGCATCGCATTAAAAGTGTGAATTGAGTCAATATTCATATATTATTAATTAGATGTATTTAGCAGCAACAAATTATTAAACTCTGGATACATTAGCTAATATGTATGATAAAATATATAGCGTGTTGAGGGGGCGGGGCTTGCCAAGCATCCTGACCAGACGCCATTTCCCAAAGCTCCCCAACACCAAAACCCAATCCTAAGGATTGAGGCGGAACCAAGCCCAATCTGCACCCCGCAATACCACCATTGAAATCGGGAAGCCGAGGAGCATCGATAGATGCCTTTTTTTTCAGCCACAAAAGTCGGCACGACGGAAGCACAGAACCGCGGCCTACCCCACGCTGTTAGGCCTTGAGAGCTTCCTGGGCGGCATCGGACCGATCAGCGCAGAAACACCCCATACCTCGACCCGGTCTGCCTCACCGACCAACATGTCGGGCATGGGCCGGCGCTCCCAAAAGTCACACACTCCGGCGGAGGGCAGAGACATTGGAGCCATGCTCCAGAAGCAGTCGCAGCCTAGGCCCTCTGTCGCAAATGAAAACCCCGACAAGGACCGGAGCGCGGCGCCACAACACAGGCCGCGACACTCACCAACACCTCCGGCTGAATCTCCGGAATCATCCGACGACTCCGCACCGACCACCAAGAAGGACCTAAAACTAATGCTGGCAGAAATCCACAAAATGCTGGCGGCTGATTCGGCCATCCTCAAAAAAGAAGTGAGAGCAGTGTCAGAAAGAGTCCGAACAAATGAAGCCACCTTAACAGAGGTACAGACCCAGCTCACGGAGATGGCAGACTCCATAAAAGCACTGCAAAATCAGCAACAGACCACCTCTCTTAAGCTTGCCACCCTGGAGGACCGCCAAAGACGCACTCATATTAAGATAAGGGGCATTCCTGCAACAATAACAGCAGAGGAACTGCCTCATTATGTTAGGAGGTTACTGGCCACGATTCTGCCACATGCAACGGCCAAGAAAATAGCCATTGACAGTGTATACCGTCTCCCGAATCCCCCTCACCTACGGTCTACCACGGGGCGAGACGTTATCCTCCGCTGCACCTCCCTACCTGACAAACTCCAAATACTTGCAGCGCTAAAGAACAAAACGCCACTTACCTTCGAAAACTCAAACCTGGCCTTCTTCCAAGACCTGACAAGATCCACGCTCATGCTCCGCAAATCATTCAAACCGGTCACGACACTGCTACAAACCGCAGGGCTGACCTACCGCTGGGGATGGAACGGCTCTCTATCAGTGTCACAAGACGGAAAGACACACACGATACCGTCTATGTTAGAGGCGGCAACCCTCCTGGAAACCCTGGGGCTGACACCCACGGATACACCAGCTACTGAAGGAACAACTGCGGCAAGATGGGACCCGGCCTCCATACAACCGTTCGTCCCCAGAGCAGCGAACCAACGAGAGACTGATACCCCCGAATGAAGAGCCCAGATAGGACATTTGAAACCACACTACCACTGAAAGTTTCCACTTTTGTTTGTTTCACTACATGTCCACCATATACTCACCTACCTAAGCTCCACTGGGCACAGGCCTAGAACACGATCACGCCGGCAAGACGGCAGACACCAGAACCGCACTAAGCGATGGAAAATACTACTCTCTCCCCCCCCCCCCCCGTAGCCTCCCTGGTCAGGGGCTTCAAACCCGCTTGCATACCCTAGACCACACAAAACACGAACCAGGCTTATAGGCCCAGATCTTGCACACTATGCAAACGCTCACATAACTTGAGATATCTTGAAACCATTTATATTTTATCAAACCCGCGCACACGAGTACCGGCAGATCAAGGGAATAAATCATAACATACAACTCTCAGGCACGCAACCCCCAACTGCCCATCCCACCCTCGTGAAGCACCTCAGCATTAACACACTCATTATCAGTCTCTTGTCTAGAGATCAACGCACCATTACAACTCGCACTTAGCACCTAGACAGACTGCCTCCACACAACATTGTACAATAGTACACTTGACACAGCTTGTTACACCTTTAAAAAAAAAAATTGTGCTTATGTTATCACGCTTTATGCCTTTGTATCCAATGTACTTGCACTGGCTGTTGTGGCCACGCAAGATGCTCTGTTAAGAACTGCACGCAAAAATAAAGAATAAAAAAAAAAAAAAAAAAAAAATATATAGCGTGTTAGTCTGAAATAAACTGATCCAATAGATTTCAAAAATCCACCCCTGAGGTTCCAATCGAAAAGGGACAAATGAAACACAAGATAATGGTCTAACAGAGACTGACAGGGGAAACCACGAAGGGCTTTTTTTAGTGAAGAACCCGTTCAGTTTGTGGGAGAAAACAGGAGCAGTGTATGAGCATCAGCACAGTACTGGTGAGGGACACAGTAAGCTGAATTTGATGGAAAGAGGCTTATATTAGCAGAGATCAGCTCAGTAAAACCCGTGGCAAACATAGTAACTGTTCGTGCAGACCGAATTCCAGCAAGGAGAGCGATGCTCGTGTTCTGAGCACGTTCTTAAAGATGCAAAGGGGGGGCGTCATGCATGCTCAGAGTAGTCCACATCAGTTCAGCACCCGCACCCCCATTTGTGCACATTATGGGGTCACAGGTATGAAGTGAACGAATGAAATCACACATAATGATATTTAAACTCCTCTGACCCCATTTACTATGCCTTATCGTGATTTCAGTGCTCAGTCCCCATTAGTGCGTTCTTTATATGTTGTGATATTTCTGGTATTCACTTTGGCTTATTTCCTGCCCCTGAATTTCTCTGTCAGCCTTTTCTGACTTGTTTACCTTTTCTATTGATATACTGTGCACCTGACTCCGGCTAGTTCTTGCTTTCACTGTCTTTCGGTTACCCTGACCTGGGTTTGTATTTGACCACATTTCTATTATACGTTAAGTCCGACCCCTCTAAGGCCCGGTAATGCCTTTATTTCAGCTTGTTACTGCTAACCTAGACTTTGTGTGTTAGGGTAAACCTTGTGACAGGAGAGAGTGTGAAACAATTTTAAGAATGTTTCGATATAGCTGCTGAGACACCTGAAGAAGCAGTGAAGTGGAGAGGTATGTAACTCGGAGTCAGGGAGTTTAAGTTTTACCCATGATTAGATAAGGAACCGGTGAAGGACTACGCTGAGTGGATAAAACGATGAGGAATAACGAATACAGCAGATACCACGTACGATTTAGTTTAGTCCTTTTAACCCTAAACCTGACCATTCTCCAGGTTAATGTAATGACGGCCTCATTGTGGGAAACTGTACCGTTAGCACAATAATAATCTGATATTTCTCAATTAAAAACAAAATATAAACAGCATTAGAGACCTCTTCGGTGTTTCCGATTATCACGAATTAATGGTCTCTATAAATATTTCAATGATGTGATTCCATTAAATCTCTGTGATGTTGTGTTTCATTCCCTGAAATGTTTTGTTAGGTACTGCAGGTTAATATTGCTATTAAAGCACATTAATCAGCTGTCCAAGGTTTGGTGTTGCGCGAACAGTAGGTGTTGCAGCATATTCAGACTAATTACGCAGCATATAGCCACCTAATGTTCGTACCTGTTCATTTTAACTCTCATCTGTTACAAATTCTTCTCTATGCATTTATAATTAATCTAACAAGACAGAAAGTCCTCATATGGGTCCTGATAATAAGCACTTTGTCACAGGTCTTTTGCAATCCTGCAGACGTTTACTAAATTTTTGTTTCATTTTTACGAAATGTTTTCTAGTGCACATGGGGTTCAGGATTTTGCAGAATTATGGACATGATAGAAAACATTTGCATTGACTGAAGCAAATGAATAACAAATAATCAGTTCCCCATGTGGGATATTTCTCAAATTCTCAATTATCTGCCATATAGGAGTTTAAGCAATTTTGAGTCTACTTTAGAATTTTTTATCTTTTACTTTGTAAGTTGAACTTTATTCACACATATGAGGGCCTAGAATGCTGTTAACAGAATAGGAGATAATAAATTCTAAATTAAACTGACTGTGCAATAAAAGAAATGTAAACATCTGATCTCTTTACAGGAGATGTGTAGGGAGGCTGTGTAGGTCACAGACAGTGGATTTATGGCTAGGGCTGCATAAACAAAATATTTTAACTCCTAAATGGCAGAGAATTGAATAGTTAGACTAGGGGCATGATCTGTACACCAAAACCACTCCTGTAAGTTAAAGTAGTTCTGGTGCTTATAGTTTCCCTTTCATGGTAATTATTAGTGGTATGGGAATAGCTAGAGCCATTACAGATATACAGATGAATAAGCCATCTAAGCTATCCCTTTTAGGGAAATTAACCCTGTAACTGGGTTAAGGAAATGGGTAGGTAAGCAGAGGCGGCTCTCTAATTAGGCAGTTTAGGCGGCCGCCTAAGGCCTCGCGCTGGCGGGGTCCTCGCGGCCGCCTAAACCGCCTGTTGGCAGAGTGTGTCAGGTCCTCGGTCAGTGACCGAAGACCTGACACCAGGAGGGGGCCCGGCGGCTTGCCCAGTATGCCGCCGGGTGCGAGGCCCCTCCTTGCTGCCAGGCCGGCCACCGCAGACACTGGTCTGCAGCTCCGCAGTGTGCAGAGCTGCAGACCATGTGACTCGCGAGAATTGGCCAATCAGAGCGTTGCCGCGGGTTACCACGGCAACGCTCTGAATCTCGCGAGATTACACGGTCTGCAGCTCTGTGGAGCTGCAGACCGGGAGCAGGGGCCACCGGACCACCAGGGAGCCCACTGGACCACCAGGGAAAGGTAGGCTCACCCACCACCATCACCCCCACCACCCTTAGCTTCACCCCCCACCACCATCACCCCCAACATCCTCAGCCTCACCACCATCACCCCCACCACCCTCAGCTTCACCCCCCCACCACCGTCACCATCACCCCCCACCAACCTCAGCCTCATTCCCCACCACCATCATCCACCATCACCACCCTCAGCCTCACCCCCCACCACCCTCAGCTTAACCCCCACCACCATCACCCCTCACCACCCTCACCATCACCCCTCCCTACCATCACCCCCACCACCCTCAGCCTCACCCCCACCACCCTCAGCTACACCCACCACCACCATCAGCTTCACCCCCCCACCACCGTCACCATCACCCCCCACCAACCTCAGCCTCATTCCCCACCACCATCATCCACCATCACCCCCCTCAGCCTCACCCCCCACCACCCTCAGCTTAACCCCCACCACCATCACCCCCCACCACCATTACCCCTCACCACCCTCACCATCACCCCCACCACCCTCAGCCTCACCCCCACCACCCTCAGCTACACCCACCACCACCGTCACCATCACCCCACCACCCCCCTCAGCTTCACCCCTGCCCACCCTCAGCTTCACCCCTGCCCACCCTCAGCTTCACCCCTGCCCACCCTCAGCCTCACCCCCACCACCCTCAGCCTCACCCCCCACCACCCTCAGCCTCACCCCACCCTCAGCTTCACCACCCCTCAGCATCACTCCCCCCACCACCTTCAGCATCACCCCCCTCAGCATCACCCCCCACCACCCTCAGCATCACCACCCTCAGCATCACCCCTCACCACCCTCAGCATTACCCCCCACCACCCTCAGCATCACCACCCTCAGCATAACCCTCCGTCACCACCCTCAGCTTCCCCCCACTCACCATCCCCCCTTCTCACTCTCACATCACCCCCTTCTCACTCTCACATCACCCCCTTCTCACTCTCACATCACCCCCTTCTCACTCTCACATCACCCCCTTCTCACTCTCACATTACGCGCCCCACTCTCACATTACGCGCCCCACTCTCACATTACGCGCCCCACTCTCACTCTCACATTACCCCCCTCTCACTCTCACATTACCCCCCTCTCACTCTCACATTACCCCCCTCTCACTCTCACATTACCCCCCTCTCACTCTCACATTACCCCCTCTCACTCTCACATTACCCCCTCACTCTCACATTAACCCCCTCACTCTCACATTAACCCCCTCACTCTCACATTACCCCCTCTCACTCTCACATTACTATCACCCCCTGCTCCCTCTCACATTACCATCAACCCCCCGCTCCCTTTCACCATCACCGTCCACTCCCTCTCACCATCACACCCCCCGCTCCCTCTCACCATCAGCTACCCCATACACATAGGGTCTCAGACAAAAACACAAACATGCTCACAGAGACATACATTCGCACACACAAGGATACTCTCTGTCAGACACACTCTCAGGCACATACACAGGTAGACAGTGCGTCAATGTGTATATGTGACACTTTTTTGTTAGTGGGGCCTCATGTTTGCGTTTCGCCTAAGGCCTCATAAAGTCTAGAGCCGCCTCTGTAGGTAAGGGGAGGGTTATGGCTACACTATTGGTGTCTGTACTATCGGTGTCTGTACTATCGGTGTCTGTACAGTGTGCTAAGCTCTAAACCAATTGTTCCACTTTTAAGGCAGGAGATTCATTGGTATTGTGGCATGGGACTTCTATGGGATTAGTTTATGACATGTTTAAATCTGCATGTAAATGAGGTTTTTGAGTACTCCAGCGATATGTAGTTAAATTATAGGTGTTTTTGTGTTTTTACATTGCCTAATGAGTCAGGTAGTTAATCATGTCCAGATTACATTTTATTATGTAGGTTGGGATCATCAGTTATATCACTACTGAAAAATACCCTGAACTTTAATTTAGCAGTATCTTTGGACACAAAGAAGAGATACATGTTTGTTCTTCGTTACTGAACTGTGTTTATTAATGGCCAAACAAACATGATATCTGAAGAGAATAAAAGAGAACATCTAACTTTATGGCCTGTTTGTCAACGAGGGATAGGTTACCTAACTGTCAGTATATTTATTTTGGAACCAGTGCAACAGTGACTAATTAAAAAGATAAATTAAATTAATAGGTGCTGCAAAGTTCGTTGCATGAAACCGTTAAAATGCGATTTTGTTGATATTCCTGTATTTTTTTTTTTACCATTTTGTAGGATGGAGTTTCAGTATGGGATCTGCCTATCAGTTTCATAGCTGGAGGGTGTTTGTCATTGTCTGTGCCCTGCCTTGTGTTTCTGCCGTAGTCGCTCTCACCTTCATGCCAGAAAGCCCACGGTTCCTACTAGAGGTAAAAAGAAATCTGTTTACTTCTCATTAGGTGCATTTTCACTATTTTAAAATATCATGGTTTTAGTAACAGGAGATTTAAAGGGACACTATAATCACCAGAACAGCTACAGCTTATTGTATTTGTTCTGGTGAGTATAATCAGTCCCTTCAGGCTTTTTGCATCAAACACTGTCATTTCAGAGAAAATTCAGTGTTTACATTACAACCTGGGGACACCTCCAGTGGCCAGTCGTCAAATGGCTGCTAGAGGTGCTTCCTGGGGAAGTGCTGCACAGTGTGACTGACATTCAGTGTCTCCACCCTCTGCATGAAGACACTGAATTCTCCTCATAGAGATGCATTGATTCAGGGGCAAAGCCAGCAGCAGCAGACTGAAATAAAGGTTAGATTTTGCTTATTTAGGAGAGCAAGGGGAGGGGAGGAGGGGGCTAGATGGTGTTTTTAACACTATAGGGTCAGGAATACATGAAAGGATTTTGGTTAATTTATGAACCCAATTTAGGAATTGATGAGTTCAAAAATTGCTATACATTTTATTTGGATAAATAACTTAAAACTAATTTTTGCACGTCTACTATCCTGTCTATATTTAAGATACGTGAACTTGGTTTATAGAACAGCAGTTATATCTCCAACATATTGTCTATTTGTATCGGTTTGCCGTCTTCTGTTTAGCTCTGTTTACATCTTCCACCATGCTTAATGAGTGGCTGCACGCCTGTGTCACTCTTATTGATTGGAGATCAGTTATTGATTATTTATGTTTATCACAGGTTGGAAAGCATGACGAAGCTTGGATGATCCTGAAACAGATTCATGACACAAACATGAGAGCTCGAGGTCAGCCAGAAAAAGTCTTTACGGTAAATTCTACAATAGTGCAAAGAAACTATGGTAAAAATGGTAACACTTATATTAGCAATCTCCAAAATAAACTAATTACCATGGGCAATGAGATATGAATATAAAATATATTTTAAACCCCATTACATACAGCATGGGTAGCTCAGCAGTTAGTACTCATGTAGGTTCAGATCTCTGCAAGGTCAAATCAATGATCAGAGGTCAGCAGGTTGCTTTGCATAAAGATGACATTTACACTCCAGTACTCAGAAACCCAAATGTCCCTGATCCACAGCAGTATAGAATAAATAATGGCCCAGGCACTAAGGGTAATAGCAAAGACAGCAGCTTTATTGGTGCAAAAGCAACAATGTTTCAACCCTACCAGGTCTTTATCAGGCTTGATAACACAGTATGGTCGAAACATTGCTGCATTTGCCCCAATAAAGCTGCTGTCTTTGCTATTACCCGAGTGCCTGGGCTATTATTTATGCTACCTATCTGGAAGAGGGGCTTGGCCAGCCCTAGTCCGGGAGCACCTGGGTTCCTAAGTGAGTGCGGAATCCAGTTTGTCTCTAAAGCAGTGGCATGGCTGTCAGACCATAACTGTTCCACATGTAGGAGGGCCAATACAGGCATATCAGCTATGTCTCTAGGCTTGTGGCATGTATGGCATCATGCAAAATGCCACTGTGCCTGTGCTAGTAACAATATAGAGACCTACAGAAATCTAGGTTTAATGTATTCACATATTTCAATGTATACCGCGTTTACTGAATATTAAAACACCTAAAGTGGGTGTTCACTGAAGAATTGTTCCACAAAAATGCGTTACAATGGTGCTCTGTAGGATGGAAAAAACATTTTGAGAAGTCACTTATGGCATTTAAATATTTCACGATGATCTGTACACATTTATGTTTTCCTCATATTTTTACTGTAAACCAAACAAACAGAGTTGGGTTTATTTGTATCCAGCACAGCAAGATGAGACAGTACAATAAGAGCACAAAACGTGTCTGCTGTTGTCTCGATTTTTCCTTTTCTCCCAGTAACAGCTGAATTAATGGTTTGATAGATTGTAGGTAGCTCCTCGTTTAATTTGACACCATCCTCCACGTGATTAGCATTGTTATCAACTGAACTGAAGAGGAAATTAGAAAGGCTATTGTGGGAAAATCTTCCTGACAGCCTGCGTTGAGCTGGACGAGATGTGACAGCCCCTCTCATTCTAATTCTAACTCCATTCTCCTGTATTCATTAGATCAACTCTCTTAACCCCATAGGGGTCTTTGAATATTTTGAATAGACCCCTGAATTTGGCAGCCCAATTCAGTGCGTAGAGGCTGAGGTGAGGCTGAAGATAGTTATTGTTACTGAAGCGTCTATTGTTCTCCAGTTCTTGGAGCTTTGTCACCAGGAGCCCATGTCACCGGTGTACTCTCGCACTGTCACACAGCCCTGAGGTTTGTCGGGAATCCCATGGGCATGAAGGGTGCTCTCATAATGTGGGAGAAGGTACCTGTTTCCCACAGCCAATAATAGTAATGACTGTGGAGATAACTTGACAGCGGACGTTCTACCTTTTCCCATATTTTAAAAACGTTATACTTGACCAAGACGAAGTAGTCTCTAGTTCCAACGTGGTCAATATGAGTATCTCATGAAGAGTTTATCTTTATAAAAAATCCTATTAAAAGAACATCCCAAGCACCATAACCACTACAGCCTACTGTAGATGTTTATGCTACTAGGAGTCCCCTGGCACCCTTGGAAGGTAAGTAGTCATTAAAGAATAGTTTGATAACTAACTTTGACCTGCCAGACACCCACTGCCACGTCTTCCTTTGGCGGGACCCTAGTAGCTTGTCAAACTATTCTTAAAAGGAACTCTATTTAAAAAAAATAGTAGATCTACTCCTCCAAAAATATGCCGCTGTAATTTGTTTTGCTTGTTTTCTTTGGGAGTTTATGAAATCTTGGCTTGTAATAGCTGCAGCCCAGTTTCTGTGCATGCACACAAGCACCCCAATGTTTCCCTACGCGATAATAATGACCTCAGAAGGGGTCAGAGAAGGGGCAGTAATCACCGCTAGACCGTTCCACAGGGTGGAAGAAAGTAAAACTAGGTATTATTTTACTTCAGGGGGAGCCCATTAATTTAACTGTCCACTACAACACTCTAAATAAGAGGGTTCCTTTAAATCTTTACAGAGAGCCAGAGCCGCTTTAACACTGCCCAATCAAGGGATCTCTGATAGAGAAATATGGAAATCTGGTAAACACAAAAAGAACACTTATCAAAAGTAAAAACAAGAATGAATATTATTTCTCACTAAATCAGGATATTCAAATGAAAGCTCACAATAAATATTTAAACATTTTCTCTTCAAGGGACACTACCTTCACCAAAACAACTTTAGCTTACTGAAGCAGTTTTAGTGCATAGATCATGCCCCTGCAGTGTCACTGCTCAATTCTCTTCTATTTAGGAGTAAAATCACTTTGCTTATGCACCTCCCTGCATGTGATTTACACAGCCCTCCTAAACACTTCCTGTAAAGTAATATCTAATGTATATAGTTAATTTAGTGCAAATTCTGTTTAATTTAGAATTTCTTATCTCCTGCACTGTTAAGATTAAAATTAAATTTATAGAATTATGTGATTTTACTAATTTTATATTGGGGGACCTGCCTGACAACCCAGACAGAAAGTCCAAAGAATTTAATTTGCAAACCCTATATTTGAACCTGTAATTTTCCAAAACCCCATAAAACCTGTACATGATGGGTACTGTTGTGCTTGTGAGACATCGCTGAACACAAATATGAATATTTTAACGCAGTAAAATATTGACGATGATATAAATCGGTGAAATTACAGTTTCTGTGTAAAAAATGCAAAACACAAATATGAACATTAACGTGGGCCAGTGTTTGTGACTAAGTGGCTACTAAAAAAGACTGGATATACGCCATTTTGAATACCCTGGCTTGTATATTTTTGCAAATGGTATGCCATGATGAGGGTTATTTTTATTCCTGGGCTGACACACGGTCTCAAAAGCAACATAGACCTAGCAAACCAATCTGGCAAATCTCAATGTGTAGAAACTGAAAATGGAAAATCCCTGTAGCTTTGCAAAACTTGATAAAATCTGGTGTCCTGTTGCACTCTTGAGACATTCCTGAATGCAAATATGTGTGTTTTATTGCAATAAAAGCTTACATTATTATGACATTCACAATTAAAATGCCACGCAGAACTTGGAAATTAACAACATTTCTTACATAGTTTTTTATTTAGATTTTAATCATATTAAATTATGTTTCATATATAAATGTTTGATGTCAAACAAATGCTCTATTTTTCCTAAACAAAATGATATATAATAAATGTAGGTGCACTTAATATAAAAGAGGTAACTTATGGCTGAACAGACATATAGTTAAAAAAGCATGTTTGTTTTGGTTCAAAACATGTACATAAAGTTGTTTTGGTGACGACAGTGTCCCTTTAATTTGTAATTATCATTAAGGGAAAAATATAATACATTGTACCAAAGTGATTTTTCTTCTTAAACAGCATTTATTTTATTGTGTTTCTGAATTGATTTACATGTTAGCAGGCGTTACATTAAGAGGAGCAAAAAAAAAAATCTCACCCACGTAGGTCCTGTACTGTTTGAAAAAATGTCAATTTGCAAAGGGAATGAAATGATGGCACTTTACATTTCCATATTGTTATATTGCAGTAATATTGAGGATATCACTGGTACAAGGAATGCAAACAATGGGGTTAAATTACAATACAACATCAGAAACGAAATTCACGAACCATTTTACTGCCGGTAATGCAACTAAAGTCAGTGAACATTACTGAGATGAAACTGGGAATAATTAATGAAATATTAATTAATCTCACGATGTCGAGCTTGACGGGCTGATATTGCAAGGTTAATCACCGCAAACTGGCGTCTTTGTGGGTTTTTCAATTACATCAAGTTTGAAGGTTCAGCCAATACCTGCCGATAGATATGTAATTAACCCATTGTATTCCAAACTGACATTGCCCCGTGTGTATGTTTCTTTAAGGTAGTTAAAATTAACTTTTCATTTTTCATGCATATTTGTATTTATTATGTTATATTAACAGTGAAATACAATCCTTACTTTTATAGCGAGTTTATTACCTAAACACTACCAGCTAACCCAAATATTTGACCCGTAAACCAAACTCTAAAACTAACAGATAAATCTAACACCAAATGGAATGCCTAACTTTTAAGTCTTAGTCCACAGCCCAATTACTAAAATAAAATATAAAACAATGAATAGTTAATAATAAAATCCCACAGGTTGAAAAATGCATGCATTTAATTATGCCTTTTTTTTATTGGGGTATATCTAAAAACAGCTTGCAAAAGCTGTAGTTCTCTTGTCTGCAGCCTTTACAAATCCGCCCCTTGTAACCACGCCCAGACTTTCTTTGGCTGTCCAATCACCGACTTCCCAATGCAGTTCAATGAGAAGTATTTGCAAAGCAGGTGCTATGAGGATTTGCTGCCTCTTGAGTTTAGCTCCACTGATCTAAACCAACCCAGAGGTAACGTGGCCGACTACCTGCATGAAAGCCAGGTGGTTGTAACAACGTTAACCCCTTAAGGACCGCTGACGGTTCAGGACCGTCAGCGGTAAAACGTGCGTTTGGACCGCTGACGGTCCTGAACCGTCATAACGGTTTTGGGCTACTTACCTGATCGCCGTCGGTCCCACGGCGGCGATCAGCTCTCCTCCCGGTCCAGGGGGGTTGCCTGTCTGCCCGGGCAGCCCCCCCTCGGCAGATCAGGACCCCACGGCCATGTGATCACTTGATCACATGACCGCAATAGGGGTCTTTGTATCTGCCTGCAGGGGGACTGTCTGTGCTGACAGGCAGTCTCCCTGCAAGTAAAAAATCACAAATAAAGTTTTAAAATAAAGTAATAAGTGTGAAAAAAATATGTGTATATATATATGCTATATATACATGTATTATATCTATATATACCTATATATAATATATGTATATATATCATATATATATAATGTCACACTAAGTGTATTTTTATATTTATATATACATATATAATTATAAAAATACACTTATATTTAAATTACACACGAATATATACAATATATATAATAACTATATATATGGTATATATATATTATTATAAAATACAAATAATATGTTAATAAAAATAAATAACAAAAAATAAAAATAATTTTTAATAATTAAAAAAAAATTATATATATATATTCAGTTTTATTCTAACAGTATTTTGATATTGATATATATATATTTATATCAAAATACACTTAGAATGTAATGATATATATATCTATGTATAAATAAATAAATAAAAATAATACGAAATATACATATGTCCACATACATAATTACATAAATAATTTCATAAATATACACGTAGACGTCAAATATATAAATATGTATATATATTAAAATTCTACGTGCATATTTATGTAATATTTTTACCTAATTAAGTAATTTTAATGATTGCAATTTGAGGGACCTGCCTGCCAACCCAGGCCAAAAGTCCAGATAATTTAATTTGCTAGCACTGTGCTTAACCCTGTAACTTTCTATGACACCCTAAATCCTGTACATGGGGGTACTGTTTTACTCGGGAGACTTCGCTGAACACAAATATTAGTGTTTCAAAACAGTAAAACATATCACAGCGATGATATTGTCAGTGAAAGTGAAGTTTTTTGCATTTTTCACACACAAACAGCTCTTTCACTGAGGATATTATTGCTGTGATATATTTTACTGTTCTGATACACTAATATTTGTGTTCAGCGAAGTCTCCTGAGTATAACAGTACCCCACATGTAGAGGTTTTATAGTGTTTGTGAAAGTTACAGGGTCAAATATAAGGCTTGATTTTACTTTTTTTTTTTTTATTGAAATTTGTCAGATTGGTTAGGTTGCCTTTGAGAGCGTATGGTAGCCAAGGAATGAGAATTAGCCCCATGATGGCATACCATTTGCAAAAGAAGACAACCCAAGGTATTGCAAATGGGGTATGTTCAGCTTTTTTTAGTAGCCACTTAGTCACAAACACCGGCCAAAGTTAGCGTTTTTTTCATTTTTAACACACAAACAAATATAAATGCTAACTTTGGCCAGTGTTTGTGACTAGGTGGCTACTAAAAAAGACTGGACATACCCCATTTTGAATACCCTGGGTTGTCTACTTTAAAAAATATGTACATGTTAGGTGTGTTTCGGGGATTTATGACAGATAACGGTGTAACAATGTCACTATTGATACATTTAAAATATATATATATTGAAACAGCAATTTCCTACTTGTATTTATAGGCCTATAACTTGCAAAAAAAAGCAATAAAGCATGTAAACACTGGGTGTTTTTAAACTCGGGACAAAATTTTGAATCTATTTAGCAGTTTGTTTCATTAGCTTTTGTAGATAAGTAAAATATTTTTCAAGTAAAAGTCCAAAAACATGTTTTTTTTTTATTTTTCACCATATTTTATTATTTTTTTTAAATACAATATATGACATAATATAAATACTGGTATGTAAAGAAAGCCCTTCTTGTCGTGAAAAAAACAATATATAACTTGTATGGGAACCGTAAATGAGAGAGCGGAAAATTACAGCTAAACACAAACACCACAAAAGTGTTAAAACTGCTCTGGTCCTTAACGTACAAACATCGCAAAAACAGGCCGGTCCTGAAGGGGTTAATTTTAAAAAGTGTCAGTTTCTATTGAAATCTGAATGTTTTGTAAAATGAAAAAAAGAGGACACACTCTTTAAACATAAAACGTTTCAGCAAGGTAAAGTGCTTTAAGGATCTGGAGTGTCCCTTTAATGTATTTAGATTCTATTACTCTTTGCATATTTAAAGGGACACTATAGTCACCAGAACAACTACAGCTTTATGTTACAGCAATTACAATAAAAAAAAATTAACTCTTTTTTTTCTGTTGAGGTTTTTTTTTTGTTTTTTTGTGTGTAACCCTACACCTTTGAGATTTGATGTTTAATTAAGCATGTGTTGTCTGTTGTTACGGACACTCCACAGACTCCTATTGGATTACCTTATGTTAAAGTACCGAAGACGGTTCCTTCGGTATTTCTATTACTTATACCCATTTACACGAACCCCTGGGCTTACAAATTCGTGCATACGAACTCGGACCACCCGGCCCCTGGCATTTGCCCCAATTAACCCTGTTGACCTCAGAAACAACCGAACGGACGACCACCGGGAGGTTGCGGTTTGCGGTTAACCACAACCTTAATTGACTACTTCAGGGTGGCCTCGTTCGTCGACTATTTTCACCGTATCCAAACTCCCGAACGAGGACCACCTACACCCCGGTGTGTGTCCGTAATTAGAATGCTGAGGCTGCGGTTAACCGCAGGCTAATTGGTCCCTTCAGGGCGGTCTACATTCGGTTCCCGAAGGGGTGGGACAACCAGACAGAGAGCGGTATTCGTGCAGCTAGCTATCCATGTTTGGTTCCAGGAGTTTTGGAACCGATACCCGCTCGCCTATCCACCAGCAGAAAAAATGGCCGCCATCTCGTGTTCGGGACAACGAGACACAAAAAGACTTATATCTCAGAGACTAGCCATACCGTTCGTGAGGTCTGAGCGCTATTCGTCTATCTGATGCGCTCAGACCCAAGCTATCTAACGAATGGTAGAATATAAGGGGTATTTCATAAATTGTTATAAATATATATTTTATTCTGTTTTTACCTGTTGGAAATGCACGTGGGATTCTGGGCACTTGGAGATAATTGAATTGCCATAACTGTTGGAATCATTATCTCCAAGCTGGTTGGGACTATT
This sequence comes from Pelobates fuscus, assembly GCF_036172605.1. Classification (NCBI taxonomy): domain Eukaryota; kingdom Metazoa; phylum Chordata; class Amphibia; order Anura; family Pelobatidae; genus Pelobates; species Pelobates fuscus. Next base: position 16,760,673 of record NC_086321.1, on the reverse strand, counting down.
TCAAACGACGCAGTGTATTGTCATTGGTCAACTGTATGTATTGTCCCTGTATCCCATCAGGTCCAGAGGGGGCTGTCCCTGGACCTGGGATTTTGCATAAATAACGCTAACCCTGTGCCATTAAAGCCAGTTCGTGTTTGACCTTCAAATCGCAGCCTCGACTCGTTTTGTGGGAACCAGGGTATCCTAGCTATACTAGAGCTAGTGGGATTGCTTTGTATTCACAGGACTCTGGTGGTCTGCTGTACGGAACAGCGCTTCTCTCTCTCTCCAGCTTTCCTATGAGACTGGCTGAATGCGTGCGCGGCTCTTGCCGCGCATGCGCATTCAGGTGGTGACGGAAGAAGAGGGAGGAGAGGAGGAGGGGAGCTCCCCGCCCAGCGCTGGAGAAAGAGGTAAGCTTAACCCCTTCCACCCCCTAGAGCCCGGCAGGAGGGGGACCCTGAGGGTGGGGGCACCCTCAGGGCACTATAGTGCCAGGAAAATGAGTATGTTTTCCTGGCACTATAGTGGTCCTTTAAATAGGCAACATCCAACAGGTTAGGGGCAAAGTTAACAGAGGGGCGGGATCATGTTTTAGGGGTGGAGCCTAGTTGGCTATCATTTAAAAATTCACAGGCCGCCACTTGTAAAGGACCCTATTACAAGTCACTAGGCCCTCCCAGGCAGTTTTCTATGTGCTGAATGGCCTTTCCTAATAAATCTGTTTTTTTATTTTTTTTATTTCAGGTTCAAAGAATCAAGACTCCAAAACAAATAGACGAGCTAATAGAAATTGAATCAGACACAGGCACTTGGTATCGAAGGGGCTTTGTCAGAGTTCGCACTGAGTTATATAGTGTAAGTGAGATACAAATGAAAACTCTGGATATTGCAAAGTGGTATTAGAGCATATTAAATACGTGTAAACACAGATCTCTACCACGGAGGGTCATTATGTAATTACCCTACACACTACCAAACTGCTACAAAGCTGTCGAGAAATGCAGATTTTACTAGTTTTACCTGAGCTGGGTTAGTTAATAAAGTGACAATTCAAAGTGAATTTTACATCTAAGGCCAGATTAGCCGACGGAATGCATAGCTGAGAGAATTATTCAAGTTCGGCTATTTTGAACATGAATTCGATATTTACATTAAATTCTCAGTTTAGAGAATAACCCGGCATATGAAGAAAGAGAGAGAAAAAGATAGAGAGAGACAAATGGATACATAGACAGACAGACTGACATGCATTTAGAAAATGTGACATACAGATAGACAGATTGCTACATGCACACAGGCAGAGAGGTAGATGGACAGACAGGTAGAAAGAGAGATAGATAGACAGACTGACATACAGAAAAAAAGAGAGATAGACAGACAGACAGACAGACAGACAGACTGACATACAGGAAGAAAGAGAGATAGATAAACAGGCAGATTGTGAATGTAATGGACTATAGACAGGTGGATAGACAGGTTAAAAAAAGTCATATAAGACAAGAAATGAAACCGGCATAGATTGATAAAGAAATGATTAGATAGATAGATAGATAGATAGATAGCGGAACAGACAGATCTACATAGTGCTTTGTAAGTCAATAAATGAGGGGAAGAAAGATGAGGCATTTGGCAGCAATATGTAAATTAGGATCAAACGATTAAAAGGGAACTAACATTTTCATGAATTTACATAATTAAATAAATCTGAAAATCACCTATAACTTATGTTAACTGTTAAAAGAGTTTAAATGCAAAAAATATATATCCCGCCTCTTCTGGTCCACATTGTTACAGATTTTGATTAATTCAGCACCGCTTACTGTTTAGTGAGTTGGCCCCTAATAAGTACATGCAAATATCGTCTCTTTAATGCTGAAACTGGGATAACAGCGAACCCTGACTCAATGTATAATAATATAGACCGGCAGTCATTGGTCTCTCCCACACTTATGCTATTTCTGCTTCATTTTGCAAATTAATTAAAACGAAAGCATGTAATTACACAGCCCCCTAATTACTGTTATCTCTGTCTGTCATGTGATGTATTATATTATGATGTAGTGTATCATTTTGCTGACATGCCTGTTAATGTTGTACGTTACTTTACAGATTTGGTTAACGTTTCAGAAGTGCTTTGATTATCCTGTCAAAGACAACACAATCAAGCTTACAGTGGTGTGGCTCACTCTGTCATTCGGGTGAGACTTTATTTATAAGATTTTTCCAGAAAAATGCTAGACTACGCCTTTAAATGGAGAATTTATAGAATGGACACTGTGTATAAAACCTCCATCATCTTTCGAGCGTTTTAAAATGTTCCCCCAGATGCTAGGTCTATTTTTTTATTTTTGGTAAGCTTCTAGATACACTTATGAGCTGCAGATGAAAAAATAAAAGTAAAAATGTATTTAGTGTGAAAAAAAGCAATTTAGATTTTTAGTTTTGCTTGTGTTTACATGCAATGTTTTTTTTTTATTTTTTTTTTACTAATTAGTATATATAACCCCATGTAAAGAAAACAAGCGTGCATGTTTTCCTACGGGGTAAATTACAAAAAAACAGCTTGTAAAAGCTCCAGACCTGCTTTCTGCTGCATTTGCAAGGCGTTCACTCTGTGCTGGGTAAATGGCCAGTAGGAAGCTTCTCAATGAGAAGCATCTGTACTGGAGCTCCGATTGTGCGTGCGCACATACAATCGTCGATTTCCAATGCTTCTCAAAGAGCTGTAGTACAGGGCCCTAGCCCCATGTGCTTGCCACATCTGAACAATGCTTTTCTGATGTTTTGAGTGATAGCCAGGGAGGTGTTTCTCCTCCCAATTATAAAAGTGTGTACATTTATTTAACATATTCACAAATTGCACTTTTGTTAAAGGAACACTCCAGGCACCCATACCACTTCTGCCCATTGGAGTGGTCTGGGTGCCAACTCCCACCATCCTTAACCCTGCGAGTGTAATTATTGCAGTTTTTATAAACTGCAATAATTACCTTGAAGCGTTAGGTCCTCCACATGGTGGGGGAGGAGAGTAGGCGGAGCGCTGGACTCTGGTAAGTCTGGACATCGGCGCTGGACATGTTTAAACCCTTCTGAAACATGGGATGGTGGGTAGGAGGGAAAGGGGCACTGCAGGGTCCTGCAGTGCCAGGAAATGAATGTTTTCCTGGCACTGGAGAGTCCCTTTAAAGTGTTTCTCCAATCACCATGACCCATTTTGCTTTTAGCAGTGGTTATGGTGGTAGGAATCTGTATGCGCATAGTTTCTGCTTAAAACACATACAGAGATATTTGCGCTTTGGTACTAGTTACACTCCTCAGTCCCCCAAGCACAGTCACATAGTTACACGATAGAATTGTTATATAGGTCAAAAAAGTATGGCATGTTCAACCTGTCACAAATGTGTTCCCTTTGTTGATTTTAAAGTGGACAATAAAACGTTGGTTGTCAGTGCATCATTATTCATAGTTTAGCAATTAAACCCTTAAATATGATCATGGCTACTCCTTCCCTGAAAATAATCCCGACCCCTCTGGGGGGTATTCTGACTGTGAAATCCGGATATTATTCTCAAACTTTATCAATGGTCATTTTGTAATACCGCATACAAATTAGATGGGATATGGAAAATGTGAATAGCGTTTCTGTATAAAAACCCTTAAATCAATTATAATTGTGCACTCTGTTTATTATCAGTTCTGTAACTAAATGGAATGTACTGTAGACTGGATTTCTAACTAAATAATAGGAATTCACAGCCAAAAACTGAAATACAACAGTAATTAGACAGAACTGACAGCTGCCTGCTTGCAATTCCAGTTTAACCGAATTTCAATCATTTGGTTGGATTGGATTTGCAAGCAGACAGTAGCCGGTTCTAGTACAATCTATTATAACAGAAAGCTGTCATTACCACCAATTTAGGAACGAACTCCACGAAAGAAATGATGAACATCACAGAGACATCCAAAATAGCCCAGTAACTAAACACATGTATTAAGGTTATTACATGCATGTCATATTATTTGTGTTATTTATATTCATTACATTCCTGTTATTTTATTATAAATGTCAGCTGGCTGCTTGGCTTCCAGTTATCATTATTATGTTATTATTTATATAGCGCCAACAAATTCGGCAGCGCTTTACGGCAAATGCTGTGTACTCCTTCTATAGATCCACTTACAAAAAGCAGCTGAATTTATTTTGTTAATTTATCTTCTGCCAGATTTGCTCCAAGTGAAACCAATATAACATTGGTGTTTGATAGATGTATCCATCCTATATATTTTATTTGATTTCTGTGTGAGAATTGGGTATTTTAAAGCAGACCCTATATAGTATATATGAAACGAACGCCTTTAGTTGACAACACAACATTGTAACCAGATTGGTCTTTAGTGAATGTGAGAATTGCAATTTGGTTAGAATTCTGTTAACTCGACCTCACCGTAACAGCCTATAATGCGTGCATTCTGTGTTGCTGCAGGTATTACGGACTGTCAGTCTGGTTCTCTGATGTTATTAGACATCTCCAGGAAGACGAATACGCCTTAAGGGTGAAAAATTTCAACGGCCAAAATATCTCCAACTACGTCTTCAACTTCACATTGGAAAATCAGAACCATAAAAATGGGGAGTTTGTCAATGACAGGTAGTTGGTTCACTACTCATTTATTTGCGTTTTTTTTACGTTTTTAATTGAATATCAGTTTCTCTGTGTCACGGCAGTAATATTTAGGGAATCGGTGGGCATGTCTCTATCTAAACAAACTGTTGTCTGTTTTATGTATGTTCTACGTGACGTGTGTAGTGTTATATTACGTGTTGTGTATTAGCTGGGCCGTAACTACAGGTATGCTCTAGAAACATGAGGATATTTGCTAAACCATCCATTGCCTTCCAAGGTACGTCCTATCTGAGTGAGCATTCAGCACACTCTGAGTAAGCACTCCCCTTTGTGGATAAGGCGAGAGCTTTAGGTGAGGGAGTGTTCATGTATGCTTGAAGATCAGAACATCGTAGCATACAGTCCGATTCACTAAACTGTGAGCAGACACAATATTACTCCTGTCAGCTAACAGTTCCACTCATCACATGACTGGCAGCATGGTTTGGGCCGATATACATCCCATAACCCCCTGCTGAGAATAAGTTCCCTTCAACCCTCCCCCAAAGACCAAACTAAGAGGCTCCTGATTGGTGGAGAATTTGTTTGGTCTGGAGGATTCTTCGTTTTACTTCTAGCTGCAGTGAATTCGCTTTCCAAGTTATCAGCCACATATGTTTGTCGCACACAGTACTTCCCAACACCAGACAAACTTGCTCTTACAAAGTATCAGTAAATGCCACTATTCCCCTATTTTGTCCTAAAATGTGCAATTGCTGCCAGCTCTTCGCGATATTTTGGTTTAGTGACTGACTTGTGTATTTAGCCATTAAGCATTAGGTTATGGTTTTGGTAACTTCATTTTGCTCAGTTTTAAAGGGACCCTCCAGACCCAAGAAAGTTAGATTTTAATAGGCAAAGATTAGATTGAAGATTCATTACAGTCTGCACAGCAATTCATCCAAATTTGGTCCCATCGGGCAATCGGACGAATTTACAGATTCCGAGCCGTTGTGTGCCTGAATGACAAACCAAACAAACTATGCATTGCCAAACATGCTTGTTTCAGTTCCCAATTCAGCGTTCCACTGTGGCGCCAAAAAACCTATTGATTGATGGGGGAAAAAAGCTGATTGATGGCTAGGGAACAGTCACTAAATGTTGATTTATTCACAGATCGAGATTAGCAATAGAGGGAATAAAAGGAGGAGCAGTTCTGAAATTCTGCCAAGCTGAACCGACATTTGGTCATGATACCGGTGTCCTGGAATATGTTTTATTTTTTTGGAAAGATTGTTCTGCCAAGAGCTGACTTTTCTTGCCCCGCACACGTCGAGCAGCGATTAACAAGTTATCAGAGAAGCTCGAGAAGTAGACAAAATACCCAATTGGGGAATTTTCCCAAATCCCCTATATTAGCCTACATCTTGTAATTCAGTTTCCAATTCACTATTATCCAATGATGGTCCTTTTCTGTTTTAGTGATCTTCCGAATGTTGTACGAGGAACCTGACTGCTTGGGTATTTTCCTGTGATATTTTCGTTTGCCATGTTTGTTCTTTGTGATTTTCACCAAATTAAAGATGTATTCATTCATATACAGTGTGTTGTGCAGAGTTGACAACTAACTTTTTAGTTGTAGTAGTTTAATTAAGCGGAGTAAAAAAATATATTTCCCTTTGATGGAGGTTTTTCTCCAACGTTTGTGTATTGTTTGAAATTGTACACATTGTTTGCAGGTTCGGAGAAACTTGCAGCCTTATTAAAAGTAAGAATAAAAAGTGATGTTTTTTCTGATCAATGTGTTTGATAACAGAAATGCCATTTATTGGACAGGTTCATCTCGATGAAGTTTAAATCTGTAGTCTTCCAAGACTCTTGGTTTGAAAGGTGTTACTTTGAAGACGTTACATCACTGAACACATACTTTAGAAACTGTACATTCATCGATTCTCACTTTGTCAATACAGGTGAGATTGTGATGTTTTATGTTAATTTTCTTTATACAGTTTTCTCCTTTGAAAGGGCACTCTGATAACCATAACCACTAATATGTGCTGTAGTGTTCATGGTGCCGGGAGTCACATCTTTTGAACTGTTACCTGGGTAACAACCAACTGCTCGGGTTCCCAGTCAATCGCCATCCAGTCCCTCCTTTTGGATAAATGTATCCATTTTGTCCTAATTATGACTTGATATATTGGCTGAGCAAGACTTGTTGGCGGATGTTCTCAGTCAATTCATTCTGTCCAAAGACTGCCGTAATTGCTCATGCAAATAGGGAACTGAAACGTCTGCAACAGCAAATATGAATGGGAGCAAGAATGTGGGGTCCCAGAGGGTCCTAGTAAGTGCCAATCCATTAGAAAAGTTTGGCTCTTAACATTGGGATGACACTTAGGGACTCCTGGCAACATAATACTACAGTGGGGTGTAGTAGTTATGGTGCTTAGAGAACCCCTTTCAATGATCATGTTACTTACAGGTACAGATAAGCAAGGCAAGTACCTTGGTAACTATAATTCTGATCTTAGAGTGTAAGCTCACTTGGCCAGGGGCCTGTTCAGCTACTATTAACTTCTGTCAAATGTGGTTTAGTAGAATTGTTTGTATTGTTTTGCCTGTTTTACAGTGCTACAGAATACGTTGGCATTATAAACATAATTGTAATTGTCATTATATGTAGCCTAGATTATAGTAAAAAACATTTAGTTCATAAAGTGCGTAATAAATAATTTGTAACAACTAATGTGACGTACAATCGGTAACTGGGAGTTGATACGGGCGTGTATTATGTCCAATATAGAGTATGAATATAGTGACATCTACTGGTAGTATTCATTATTAATGTTCTACACATCGCACAGAACCTCCAAACTCAGAATTCTCAAAACGTACATGAAATAAAAAGAAAATAAAACATCCAGCAATATTAAGTAATATATCAAATATATTGTTGGCAGACATAATTGATTTACGACAATATCAACTCACTTTACATCCTCCTTTGATCAATAAGTTTACTACCATTGAGCTAGGTAATAACATTGATAATCCTGACGCGGGCATACTTTAAATTTAGTGAAAGCTAAAATGTATCCCATGTGGTTAAATAGTTTCATATTATTATTATCAGTAGACTTATAATCATCATCATTATGTCCATGATCAGTTAATTAAAGGAAACCTCTAATACCATAGAACGATGTTCTTTTTAATGAAGTGCCTCGTTGCCCCTCTGCCAACTCTAATATTCTAAGAGTGTGAGAGTTCCATTGAAACTCTAGGTTTATTGAACTCCCCATATTGCTATGCGCATGTTTCACTGTGAGGTTTATGGGTTTGATCTTCCGCTGTCGCAACACAAACCCCAAAACTACTCTTTGCATTATATGAATGGTGATCACATTATTGGGGGTTTTCTTGGGACATACCCAACATTTTGCTCTACAGAAGAGGTTGTGGGAGAATTAATGGTAAATGATCACACCCTGGGGTTGTCACAGTCCTGGTTTGGGCCTGAGTGATGCACTTTCTGAAATACAAAGCCGTTGTGAAGCAAGGATTGTGTCAAACTTTACCCCTATTTAAAAAGGTGGGGACGGATTTAGTTTACGTACAGTGAACATGAGAGGGACACACAAGGCATTAAGTGACTTAACACAATATTGGAAAAGACCTTTGTTGGTCGAAACGTTGCGTTGCATTTTGTTACATTAAAGCTGCATACGGCTTAAAATTTGTGCCTGTGATCTTTTCTTCTTTTAACACAATATTGGGGCACTACAGGTGCATATCTACCACTACAATGAAATCAACATCCTTGTCTATTTAACTATAAGAAAATGTGAAATTATAGTTTTATAGCAATATAGATGTTTCATGAAATATAATGATACATGTGTTTAGGTATATTTCATTCATGTTAACGAGTCAGGCAATAACCTGTGTAACTATTAGACAAAGTGTCCTGTGGCTATCAAGGCAGTATATGAGCAATTCTGGGGAAATCTGTCCACTACATTAATTATGTCTGTACATGCAGCTTGTCTGTTTATTGTGCACCTCCAATGATAGTGCCTGTTCTCACCTGCGATGATGTCCCAAAGTACCTACACATCATAAAGTTTAACTTTTTGGAAAAATGTTTCCAGATATACAGTATTTTCTCTTTAAATTGATGTAAATATCTCTGGATTTATTTGGTTGATTTCCCCAGATCTCGAGAAGTATAAGTTCACTGACAGCAGGTTGGAGAATTGCACGATTGAGCATTCTAAAGTCGGGTGTCAGATTACTTTTGATGACGACTACAGTGCCTACTGGATCTACTTCGTAAATTTCTTGGGGACGTTGGCAGTTCTTCCAGGAAACATTGTCTCTGCTCTTCTAATGGATAAGATTGGGAGATTAACAATGTTAGGTATGTTACCAGTGTATCCAAAGTAGACATTAACATTATACTTATAGCTTGTTACCTCTTCCTTCCTAACAGTGTGTATACCTTTGGTCAGTGTTGCCATCAGAGAGGTGTAATCCCGACACCTGTAAGGGACCCAGGATATATAGATAGAGAGAGAGAGAGAGAGAGAGAGAGAGATTGAAACACACACACAAATAAGGGAAATCATAGGGGGTACCAGGAAACTCTTAGCCTTTACCTTCAGCGGCTTGTCCTCTCATTCTCGTGAGCCCGGGTTTCAGAGCATTGACGTGGATTACTACAGCAACGCTCTGATTCCACATGGTGCCGGAGCTCGCGAGAATAAGAGGACCAGCTGCTGGAAGTGAATACAGAAACACACAATGCATCCCTTACACACACATACAGAAACAGTCAATGCATCACACACTTAGAAAAACATACTACGCCGCCCTCTTACACACACCTAGAAACACTCAATGCATCCCTTTTACACACTGAAACACACAATGCTTCCCTCACACAGAAACGCACAATGCATCACACACACACACAATGCATCCCTCACACACACACACAGAAACACACAATGCATCCCTCGCACACACAAACTCACAATGAATCACTCGCACACAAGCACACATTGCATTTCCCTAACAAAAAAACACATTGCATTCACTATACATACACACATTCTTGCTTACACAGACACACACTGCATCCACTACACACACACTACATCCCACCCTCTACAATAACACACAACACCGACCCTACACACACACTCCACTCCCTGTGAGTGGACTTAGGGCTGTTTCCTGTGGGCAGTCTTGGGGGGAGGGCCCACGGGGCCCAAGCCTTGAGCTGTGTGTAAGGGGCCCCATGGTAATCTTTTTATTGTAAAATATGAAATCTGGCTATACATTACCTTGATATATTCTCTGCTCCTGTTTTCTGTGTAATGCTGAACTTTCCAATCTTTGGTTTTCAATTTAATACAATTCGGTGTTTAGTGAATAAGGAATGTATGGAACCTTCAATAAAAGATACAAAATAGTAATGGTGCAGTATATCAGGCAAATAAAAGTGGTTAAAACTTTATAAAAGACTAACTCACACTTTGCAGAGCTACTCAGAGCTCTGCCGTATAGCGCCTAGACGGTACAATCCCCGTCTCGGGATGTCAAGTGATGGTGCAGTGCGCGGTCCAATCCTCCACAGTAGTATATGGAAAAAAATATAGAGATAGGATCCAATAGTATAGCATGTATTGCAAACAGTGTTGATAAAAAAGGAAAAATATCCTACTTACAAATTTTGGAGCAAATATCTTGCTCTAGTATGTACAGCATACGGTGGTATAATCCCCACCAACGGATATAAATCAGGATGCAGGAAAATCAGGAACAGCAGATAAAATAGTAAAAACTATAGCTTTATTTAGAGTATAAAATATAACAAATATATATAAAATCAATAACTTAACGCGTTTCGCCCAGTCTAGGGCTTCTTCAGACTGGGCGAAACGCGTTAAGTTATTGATTTTATATATATTTGTTATATTTTATACTCTAAATAAAGCTATAGTTTTTACTATTTTATCTGCTGTTCCTGATTTTCCTGCATCCTGATTTATATCCGTTGGTGGGGATTATACCACCGTATGCTGTACATACTAGAGCAAGATATTTGCTCCAAAATTTGTAAGTAGGATATTTTTCCTTTTTTATCAACACTGTTTGCAATACATGCTATACTATTGGATCCTATCTCTATATTTTTTTCCATATACTACTGTGGAGGATTGGACCGCGCACTGCACCATCACTTGACATCCCGAGACGGGGATTGTACCGTCTAGGCGCTATACGGCAGAGCTCTGAGTAGCTCTGCAAAGTGTGAGTTAGTCTTTTATAAAGTTTTAACCACTTTTATTTGCCTGATATACTGCACCATTACTATTTTGTATCTTTTATTGAAGGTTCCATACATTCCTTGTTATAGGACTATTTGTATGTATACGATTTTATTATTACTTGTACTGTTTGGGCGCGGTTTACCACTATTTTTCTTGTTTGTTTCACTATTCTGAGTAGGCATTGGGAATTCCTGCTCGGTTCACTGCTGCCCACCTTTAGTTTATTTAGTGAGCGCCTATTTCTCTTGTTTTTTACTGTTTAGTGAATAAGCCCTTATGGTTCCCCTCTCCGTCATAACCATTTTTCATGGACCAAAACTGTCATGTTCATTTAGTTCACTATAACCAAGCACATCATTCATAGATCCAAACACTCTGTTCGGAGTCACGGGAAATCTTATATCACCTGTTTCATACTGAGTACTGTACCTGGTCAGCCACAGTACAGGTGTCTATTTTCTAATGGTGCACTATTGGCGATTTTGTTTTTTTTACACAGGAGGTTCCATGGTGCTCTCTGGGATCAGCTGTTTCCTGCTGTGGTTTGGTACCAGCGAGTCAATGATGGTTGGCATGTTATGTGTTTACAATGGCCTTACTATTTCTGCGTGGAATTCCTTGGATGTGGTTACCGTGGAACTCTACTCCACCGACAAAAGGTAACATGAACCCCAACTGCATTCTACATAGACATTGACAAAGTCCACCGAAAATGCTTCATAGTCTCAATATGATTAACAGAACATGGTTTTATTAAGGGAACACTATAATGTTAGGAATGCAGGCGTGTTCTAGTGCTTATTTCTATACCTGGACCCCCTAACTGAAATAAATTGATATTACTTACCCTGTTCTCAATGCCTAGACTCGGCACGAGCAGCAGCAGCTAGCTCTGCCTCCCATGTTGTCTTCCTGTAGCCTGACTTCTGTCTACGAGGAGCATCACAAGTCGTTTGAAGTCTTCGTGCAATGTGTGAGGATGGTGATTGTCAAATAAATGAGTCGGACTTGGTTGTGTGTGAGAAAGCTCCATCTAGTGGTTGTCTGAAAGACTGCCACTAGAGGTGTGTTTAGCCCTGTAATGTAAACATCGTGTCTCTTTAATCAATCGAATTCTTCCATTCTTGAATTGTTTAATTAATTCAGTGTACAGAAGATTCTCACACTTGTATCTGCACTGTATTTCTGCATGTGCAATGTATAAATGGAATTTAACACTCTTTAAAATGAAATTAACCTGCATGTACAATGACAGGTGCTGAATGGAGTGACAATTCTCCAGACACTATAACCAATGAGGATATGGTTAGAGTGCCTAATCAAAGCACGTTTCCCTAGATTGGTGGTTTTATTTATAACATATCCAGGCATCGCCAGGGCATACGTACTTTGAAGAGAAGAAAAATAAACTTTGTTTCTTCTCCTCTCTTTATGCTGACACGTGCAAAGGCAGATGATTAAAGGGAGACTCCAATGCCCAAAATAAAAAGAGAAACTCCCAATAAAAAGGTCTGTTGTCTGCAGCCTTTGCGACCCCTCCCTTCTTTCCCCGCCCAGACTTTCTGTGGTTGTCCAATCACAGACTTCCCAATGCAGCTCAAGGAGATGTTTTTACAAGACAGGTGTTCTGGGCAATTGCTGCCTCTTGAGTTTAGCTCCATTGGCCTAAACAACCAGGAAGGAACAGGACCTATTACCTGATCGACAGCTAGGGGGTGTAACCAGGTTCATTTTTAAAAATGCCAATTTTTATTGAAATTTGCACTTTTTAAAATTGAAAAAGGAGGGCACACTCTTCACACAAAGCACACCAGCAAGCTAAAGTGATTTAGGGGTCTGAAGTGTCCCTTTAACAGCGAGACAAGATTGAAGCACTTGCGGGTAGAGTGAAATATAGCAGTGTGGATTTCTACATTTAATTTTAAAAATGTATCTTAAATATACAGGGTTAGTAAATATAATATAAAACAGCATGGTAAGTGACAGTTTAAAAAACAAACCTAAATGGAATTATACACAATAATGTCAAATAAATGTATTGAGATCTTCCTTTTAACATTCTATTTTTTGTTTCAGGGCAACAGGTTTTGGTTTCTTGAATGCTCTATGCAAAGCAGCGGCTGTCCTTGGAAACTTGATATTTGGTTCCCTTGTGGGAATCACCAAAGCTATTCCAATCCTGTTGGCCTCCACCGTTCTTGTATGTGGCGGTCTGGTAGGACTTCGACTTCCTGACACAAGAAACCAAGTCTTGATGTAAATGGAAACAAAAGCCATTGATGATACCTATTTTGTTTTTCCTGCAAAAATCCTGATAGTTTCATCAAAAAAAACCATGCCAACATTAAAAAACAAAAATCAAAACATAGATGTTCTTCTCACTGTGGTATATGTTTAGACCTTACGCCTGTTAATGTTGTACTGTTTAGTTTTTTTGTTTTTCAATACTTTTTGTTTTAAACGTTTCAATCAACCATTGTCGAGCAATGTTTTTTTTAAGACTATTTTTTTAAGAAAATTCACTATTCGAACTGTTCATCATTTTGGAATCGATAAACCCTTTTTATCTTGCCTGAGACTTCCCTAAAAACAATATAAATGCCAAGTTAAACTAAGCATTACAATGCTTTTTCAATTGAATCTTTGGACTATTGTCTTGAAAAGAATTCTGTAATAGAAGGTAAATGATAATATTTACCTACATTTGCACTGTTGACGATGCTGTTACAGTGATGGTTTAGGAGGTGTAAGCCACCACATTTCATGTCGTAATTTGCAATGTGGAATGCCCTAATGTTATGTCTCTGCATCCTTCTCTGTCTGTGTGTGGTTTTAGTGTTGCTTTACAGCATTACATTGCTATATCTTAAACACATGAACCCCTACAAGTTGATAATTTTCAGCAGCAGTAAAGCAAACTACTGCTTCGGAATTCTCATAATGAGACATAAATCAGTTAGCAGAAGAGGTCATATGTCAAGCAGCACCCAAATTTGTATTCATTTTCTTCTCCTGGACATTTAATCACAATTTTCTTGCCACAATACTGTTCTATTTGTTCTGCTCTATAGATCTTGGGGGTAGTTTTATAATAGTGTTGCAAACAAAAAAAGCAAGGAAAAAAAAACGTGACAATGCTTTGACAACTTGCATTTGGGGAGGAAGGGGGGGGGGGGAATTAGGCTACTCCCGGCACCATAATCACTTTGGCACACTGTAGTGATAATCATTCTTTAAATAATTGGCAATTAAGTGATACGATGTAATAGTATTCTTGCAACGCGGCATGACATGTGCCAGTATAACATTATATCTGTAAAGGAACGCCTTTATGTGCAACGTAATTGGTTATTATTAAAAGAAGATTTGTCATTGAAATTGAAATCACATGTAGAAAACAATTTTTCTAAAGCATTCCTTCCAAATTTAAATTTTATGTTTTTCATAAGTATTAACGAGTATAATTTTATGTGTGATGAGTTCCCACAAGTTTTATACTTAAATAAGTCAAAAACGTAATAGCTGTGCTGATAAGGATAGATTTAATGCCATGACATATTGAAATTGGAAACGGCAAAAATGCCGGGGGACGGCGTGACCATAAAGTATCTATAAATGTCAATATAGCAAACTATAAATAAACATTAAGCTATTGGGGAGGAAGGATTGGGAAGTGATAATTATATAATATAACAGAGTTGAGTTTAAAGGACCACTATAGTGCCAGGAAAACAAACTCGTTTTCCTGGCACTATAGTGCCCTGAGGGTACCCCCACCCTCAGGGTCCCACTCCCGTGGCGCTGAAGGGGGAGGAAGGGGTTAATCCCTTACCTTTTTTCCAGCGCAGGGCTCCCTCGGCGCTGGGACTCTCCTCCCTCTTCTGATGTCATCGGCTGAATGCGCATGCGCGGCAAGAGCTGCGCGCATTCAGCCAGTCTCATAGAAAAAGCATTCTCACCAGACACCAAATAGAGATTAACTTCTAATAGATAACGCAGTTGGCAAATTGAGGAACCATTAGTTAAAGTTGGTCTCTGCCTGAAGTCATTATCTCCAGCAACCAATTAAATTAGCAACTCACTGTCTGTATTCACATTAGGAAGAGGAGCTTGCTAAGATACTGATATTTCTTCTGCATTGGTTTTAATTGGATAAGATTTTTTTTATACAAGTATATTATTAGTGAATACTGAAAGCTACAATCACATAAAACAGTATTTTCAAAGTAAAAACAACAAAAGCAAGGAAAGATGCTTAGTGCTACCCCTTCTCTCCAAGTCCCTGGTGTACATGGGTTGGATTTTATTTTGCATTGTGAAATAAACTAATTCCCTTCAGTCCTATCTGCAGTGGATACAATACCACATCCTTCCATATTACACAGGAGCCCAAGAGTCTCAGAAGATAAAGGGCTGAATTATAGCAACCAGGAGAAGGGAAAGGGTCATTCAATTTTAGTCAAAAAAAATTCAGAGTTTGACAAAAAAAAAATTCAGGAATCCCTAGCACTCAAAGCCCACTGATGGAGATATTAAGGAGAAGATTAATTATTATACATTTAATGTTTGTGTGGCTCCTTGTTCCAATTTGGCAATGCCAAATGGATAATTCAGGATTTGGCTATACTGAAAGGACTGCACAGTTTGGTGTGCTTGAATGCTCTCAGACCCCAGATCGCACATCTTCCCATTACATAGATACTGATATTATCTTTTAAATATGTCAATGGGGATGGGTGAAGACGTAAAAAAAAATCCCTCCCTGTTTGGGACTAAATATTTTAATTCATTGATGACCAAATCCCCTATTTTCTCACCCTAAATATATAATAACATGGTTAAAGTATTAAAACGTATATATTTTCTTTAATGGTATACTTACACTATGTCTACATGAGACATGCAATAAGCCATATTTTTATTGCCTACAATAAATAACGGATAGAAGTATCCGTTTAATAAAATAATTAGTCTGTAGACAATGAGTATAATTCTCACCTAGCTGCAGATTCCCAATATAAGGATTCTGTAGCCAGCATTACCAGTCGAATACATTGAATGCAGAACACATCGTCAAAGCCATAATAAAGGGGATGTTTAGCTAGTGCACACATATGACTGAAAACCACTGCGTATGCATGTTTGAGCTCTTTATAAGAACACAGTGTATTCGTCTGATAACTGAGATAACTTATCCTCTACTGATTACTCATTTGACTCTTATCATCTATCTATAATATGTCCCATAAAGGTGTTTAGTGACTTATTAACACAAATTCATATATATATATATGTATATATAATATTATACGAAGCATGTGCCATAGGAAATAAGGCCATTGCGTTTTTCTGAAGGCATGATAACTCCAAGATGACATTAGGGTAAGGTTGGTTAAGACTACGGTTAGGGCAAGGCTTGTTTTAATCTTAGGGCAACTTCAAGACTTACATGTCCTGGTGATGTCTAAGATATGAAAGCGTTAAACAATGTTTTAGCTGCTATTTGTGACTGTTGGCCTTAATTTATACTTACATAGTAATGGTACTGTCACTGCTTACCTTATTTGGAATCCGAAGTGCAGAGATGTTTGCTCGCCCTTGCAGATAAACACAGCCCAGGGTAACCAGATAAGGAGCGACCTGGGCTGTCAATCTGTACACGGGGGCTTTGGCAGGAACAGTAACCAGGTCAGGGCAGGCAGCGAACAGGCAACAACGAATAATGCAAGAAGAAAGGGTCACAAGCCAAGTCAGTCTTAGGAAACAGGATACAACGAACTGACACTGCCCTCAGGGAGAGGCAGTGTTTTATACCTGAAGTAATGATCAATCTGCCTCAGGTGGACTTAGATTGACAGGTAGGAGCCACTGGTGAAGTCCAGTCCCCTAGTGCTGCAGACAATGCTAGAACAATCAAGTTCTGACGTGGCTCAGAGGCATGAACGCAGACTTAGGCTGTAAAATGACCCAGGTTCAAATCCAGCCAGGCCCTGATAAGTGATGTTCACGCCTGGCAGTCTGCTTGGCACGGGGCGAATCATGACAGATAAGTACCAAGAGAAATAGAACAGCCCTGTATCCGTCTCCCCAACTCCTCTCCCATGTATGTCCCAGGACTACACTAAGATTAGGAGCCCCGCTTTGTATGGTTTATCATACTGTGAATTATGGATTTTAATATATGGTGTTAAATCGCTCGCCATGTAGTACTGGATTTGCAAATGTGAAATGTATACCTATATAGGCACATTTTACCTTTAATACACCTGCACATAGTATTATTATTGTAATAAATACAATTACAAAAGAATAGTACACAAAATAATAATTGTAATAATCACATAAAAACTATTAATTAATTGTGTACATTAAAATGTACCAAATGCCTGGTTCTCAGTCATAAGATAAATTACTGGAATTAACAACCAGAAAAATATTTTGAACTTCCACTGTTAATTCACTAAAGTGAAAATTCAAAGTGAATTTCAAATTTACAGTCAAAATAGCTCAACTGGAAAAAGTCATTTATGACCCCAGTTTGGATACTTTTGCCTTAAATGTAAAAAGAACGTCTCAGTTTAGTGAATTAACAATCCTACCAGTATTAACTCACCAGGAGGGCTGGTTTAGAATTGACCAATTGCTCCCAAGAATATACAACTGTGAAATGATTTTTTTAGACGTACAACTCAGCAGGTATAAGGAGGGGACACCAGCCCGAAAGACCGGAAGGCGGTGTACATCATTTTTGGGCTGATTGCCAAGTGCCATATCCATTTAATAGTAATCTTAGGATCAGGTTTACAGAGAGGCATATATTTTACAAATTAAAAGGTAATATATTTTAAAGAGAACATTACATATTAAATGAATATTATAAAAAAAAATATACAGAAAACATCTAAAGTGCTCTTGGTGTGAATGCATTCTAACTGATGTCCAGATCACAGACACTGAACAAAGGCAAACCAGTGTTTTCTTTGAGCTTCAGCATTTATAAAATAAAGGCATTTTTTTTTTATATTTGTTTTAGTGAAGTTATAAAAATCTGTTTAAGTTGATTTGCTGAACCCATACTGGTAACCATTCATAAAGCAGCATTTAGAAGCAGTCCATCTAATTTCTTGTGTCTTGTATTTGTGAATGTATTTTATTTGTATTTTTTTATTTGTTATTTCTTTGTGTCTGTTAGTTGTAGCCTGAACATGATCCGAGTATCCAAGTCGAAGAAACAGCCTGTTACATATTTTTGGCTTGTTATATTTTTTAGAGGCTAAAACTTGTATATATCATATAACAAGAACAGTGTTTGTTGTTATCCACAACTTCTATGGTTGGATCATGGGCAAAATAGCATATTTGTAATAAAAACTGAAAAACTACATGGCGTCTGTAAGATAAAAAGGGTAGTATATTTTTGAGCCAAATGTTAACTTTTGCCGGATGTATGTGTGTGTGTGTGCGTGTGTGTGCGTGTGTGTGCGTGCGTGTGTGTGCATGTGTGTGCGTGTGTGTGAGTGTATGTGTAAATTGCTACTCAAGGGCTAGATTCCATTATTAGAGATAAATATATCTTGAGTGATAAATGGGTTGTTCCCCCATAGATGTCAATGAGAGAACTGCTTTTCTATTACAAGAGTTGTATGTATTACTTTTAATAGAATCGAGCCCTACGGCAGAAAAGGCGTCACTTTCCCACGACTCTTACATTCATTTCAGAATCGTTCCATCAGAGTAATATGCATTGTTTGAGGGATTTGCTATTTTATTTATCCATTTTTTCATTTCAGGGGACTGCGTTCTCCCCCTTCTAAATATGTGTGAGCATGATGTGTGTACAGGAAAAATGTGACTTCTGTTTTTATTTGAACATTGTTGTTTCCAGAGGCAGGCTGACTTGACACTAATTTAATGAATTATGTTATTAAACAGGGCTTCGATAAGTAAAACTTTAGAGATAACATGGTTTCTTCTTGAGGCCTCTCCCACTCGTGAAAAACAAAGTTGGCGATTGTTTGGGGCAGTGGGTGCAGTCTAGCCCCTTTCCTGGTCTTTTACATCTAAGATGTAAGTGAGAGGCCTTTTACAGGGCTGCTAATCAGCAGTAAATCCCACATCCCTGCTAATTAATATATATTAAACGAATCTGTCCACTTTAATCACTTGTCTAATTATTCTTCATTTTCCTTTTTTTTCACCGATTTGCCGCTGGCAACTGTGTTACATAGGTCAGACTTGCCGGCAGTAGATTTCTTTTGGTTAATAGTGAGAATGCGTTTGTATAATATCATTGATTGAGGTATACTGACACATTTTCCTATTAAAAGTTATAGAAGGTGAAGGATTGGCTGAGAGTTCTCCAGCCATTTCCTGGTTTGTATCAGAATTAAAAATGATTCATAATAAAATCTACAAAAACAGGACATAAAACTGAAAAAAAAATAGATGCACATAGTTTAAATGTATAATCCGTTTAATGCAGTAAAAAAGGGAAATAAATTAACCCTTTATAATCTCTTCACATCTGAGATTGAAATCCAGTCCTGCATATAGTGCAGCGATATCAGACTCTGAATTTAAAGCATATAACCAGCAGCTGCACTCCACTCGATTTCCATTTAACGAGCTGTTAGCCTGCCTCTGACTGTTCATAGTGTATCTAATGCAATCGTGTATCCATCACCCTGTGAGCTTCTGCTCTGTGTATGTCAAGATGCCAAACTACACACTATAGCGTGTTTTTATCTTCTTTTTGTTTCTTTCTTTTTCGGACAGCTACTCATGCAAATTCTGTGTGTAAAAATTGTGAAAGGGCATGTTCAGTGTCACATGGCCATATGTACAATCTAAATATCAGACTTGTGTAGACATCTACCTAATGACACACATTATTGTTGTAATTAAACACGCATATGTTTAAAGTTCAAAGAAAAGAGTATTTTTTTCCCTGCTGTACACAAATAAAGACTGATTCTCTATAAGGAAGAAAGAGTCATTGTGTTCCAATATACTTGTGTGGGTGTTTTGTGTGGAATATTAAAATAATAGGTATACTAGACAGCATTCTTTCTTTATTCAAAAATAATTCAGAATTTGTGCAAATATACATTTTCCTCCATAGCGAAGTCCTAATGTGAATACTTTAAAGGGACACTGTAAGCACCCAAACCACTTCAGCTCATTCAAGTAGTCTGGGTGCAGTGTCCCTTTTGTACTTAGTGCTGCAATGTTAAACATTACAGTTCCAGATAAATTGGGAGACATCCACTGGGGGGCGCTTCTTGGATCGAAACGGACCTTTGGTCCGGTATCGGACACTGAAATTTGTCACGCTCTTCATGGGGACATCCATTGAAAAAAAATAAAACAAAAAGCTTCCACCACTGAGCCGAAGAAAGGGCGTGCCCAGTCTCCAGCTTCCGTTGGGGGAGTTTGAGAACGAAAAGCCAGGAGAATTTGAAATAAGATTCCTTTATATAAGTGCTCAATTTTAGTGGGGCTATAGCTTCTTAATTCTATGAGATTTCTGACAGCCATTTTGGGGTAAAAAAATATTTTTTTTCTAGTTTGTTGCAAAATTGGAAGCGCTTCAGACTGAGTTTTTCACCTTCTTTTGGATCAACATCAAAAGCATGTCTCTGTTCAGCTATGTAACTATGGAACTGTGCTCATGGAAAGTAAAATGTTGTTCACATGGAGTGGTCTTCGTGAACGTTATGTCTAACCAGCAGGGAATGAAAGTAATGCGAAATCTGGAAGAATCGGAAGCATTCCAAACTAGTTGGGGAATGTATCTCAAGAATATCGGCAAGGGACTTGAGACTATCAGTAGTTCTAATGGAGTAAAGATAATCTGGACCATCCAAATCCAAGAAGTCTTCCACCTCAGAATGTTATCTATTTAATTATCATTCAGACGAATTAGTGGTTTGACCAAATCAACTTTTTCCACCAAGCACACGGCAACTAATAACTTGACTGCATAATGTGAACTGCAAAGTTTGATGGAGAAGGAAGAATGGTCTGAGATATTATTTCAGAGTTTAGTGAAAGCCTTTCGTGGTTTGTTGAGACTGCTGTGATTGGTCATCCCAAGATGCTCTAGGCACATGTCTGTGCAATCAGCCATCTAAATGAGAAACTCCATAAGCATGCATGTGCGCTCATCATTTTCTTCACCGATGCGATATGCATACATACCTGTGACACTGCAAGAATTAGCTCATTTATATACAGAGTGTATATGAAATAATATGAGATTTTAGCACAACCTTTAAGTAGCTATTAGGCTATTATTGTGCTAAAACTGAGGGCAGTCATCTTTCACCGAATCCTAAAAATATTTGATTAGTCTGCATTTTTACATATAGGCCACAAGATGGCGTGCTGGTCCTTTTATCACAACTGTTCTGTCATTCAAGGTTCTTTTAATATACTGGATTTTCAGACAGTTCTCTGTGAGCTAACATTTGCAGTCAACTCTCCATGGTAGATGAGCAGCTCAGTCATGTCAAGAGTGCGTTAATGCTGGTCGACATCCCGATATCATCCACTCTGTTCACTGTCTTTACAAAACACAATCTGTAGAATATGTAGAAGAAAGTAATTGAAATAGGCCTGGTATTTCAACAAAAAAAAAATGAATCACTGTCTTCATCAATAACAAAATTAATAAAGCAGTTTAATATTTATTTTGCAAGTGGACAAAAAAGGACCCAAAAAGCCATATTAAGTTCATCCATCGCCCAGTAGTCCAGCTAGTGGCCCATGCCACCCTACACCCCCTTCATTCCTTCATTTATTTCACATAATTACTTATGTGACACTGGGGGATTTCTTAATTCAAAAGGGCTTGAGTACTCAACCCACTGACACCCCACAACACCTGCTCAAGACTGAATTGTATATTCCGCTAGCAATCCATATCCTGGCCGAGCCTACCATTCGGGTGGACTGTCCGAGACTCTATAACCACCACCGTAAGCGACCTTTCCTCTTCCTGCCTCTTCCACCGTAAGCGACCTTCCTGAGCATATTACATCCTTCTTTGGTGCCTGAAGATAGACCAAGAATTCAGAAATTAACTTTTTAATCGTCAACTCAAATAAAGTCTCTGAAGAAATGGTTTGGGTGGCATTCAAAAAAATTGTGGTAATAACATGGACCAAAAGAAGTTTGGAATTTTACATCTCTACTAACTATATATCCACTATTCAGAATGACAATAATAAATCCTTCTTAAGGAGCCACCCCTTAATACTCCCATGCCCTGATGGGAAGGAATGCTTAAATAAAAAAAATGCAAACAGGTGAAGTTCTTTTGGTTTTAAATGGTCTGAAGACATTATATATGAAATACAGATACATAATAACCCCTCTTATATCCTTCTAAAAAGGAATTTTGCCTTCAGGAGGGATGTTGGAAGCCAGAATGGTACTAATAATTGATAAAAGGGAAAATACCATCTTACAGTCTTCGAGGAAATGACACCATTCATAGAAAATCAGAATTGATCTAACAGACACTGTTGAAAGTGGGCACATATTTTCATGTCTGATATACATACAGACAACTAAACAGGCAAACAGACTACACTCTTCCCTGCATACAGACAGATAGACATACAAGGGTTATACCCACGCTCTCCTACACATGCTAGATTTGTACACGTCACAAAAATTAGTTTCAGCTGAACCACTCCAACTGAAAATAAACAAATAAATAATGTTTTAGGACAGACACATTTCTTGTATGAATTGGTTTGACTTTGATTAGAAATTTGTTTGCCAAAAAAGAAACGGGAAAATTAATCAGAGGAACCAAAGGGGTGCGAAAATTGGCGAAAATCAGTGTATCACTTTTTTATCTCTAATCAATGATCTGCACACCAGTCAATCCATAAGACTTGCTTTCCCCACTATATTATCTATATATTACGTATATATTTTGCAGTACACAGATAGGAGCATTTTACTGCCATTTGGTTCAGAGATCACATGAGAAAAAGTAACAGGGAAAAGAAATGAGACGTAATAAATCTATAATTATATAAAAACATTGAATATATAATATATCAACATACATAGTTTTTTTTTTTTTACTTGCTTCTCTTTTTTTCTCTCTACTGGACACTTCTCACTCGATCTGTGAATTAAATCAACATTTAGTGACTGTCCCCAGCTATCAATCATATTATTTTTCCATTAATCACCTGTTTTTTAGTATCCTGGCAGAACACTTGTGTGTGTTTGTGTGTGTGTGTGTTTGTGTGTGTGTGTGTGTGTGTGTGTGTGTGAACCTATGTTGTGATACAGGGGTTAAAGAGACAGCAGACCAAATATTACACAGATCTTATTCATGGAGGAGGAAAATAAAAAGACCAAACTGACACAGTTCTAACAGAGGTTCATACATTTGTTGTATAAGGATCAGACAGTGAGCAGAAAAAAAACAAATAAAACAAAGAATATTTAGCGACAGTTGGAGAGAACACCTAAAGCACACACATTCAAAAATAAACTATTTTAAAATACATCCGTAGATCCACAAATTCTCCAGTTTAGCTATTTTGGCCTAAAATTTGAAATTCAAAGAATATTTTCAACTTTTGCATTTTAACATTTTTTTTCCTATTACTTTCTACTGAAATTCACTTGCCGAAGGTTTTCAATAATTCACGTTTCACACAAAGGATCAATAAACAGCAAATCGGCACAGAAAATAAAACAGTTTACATCTGAAAGCCTTAAAAGAAAATGAAAAACATGTTTCTTGGAATCAACCAATCAGAGTGCTTGATCGAGACATTAACTCTTGTCGCCCCGTAGTGTTAGGTTTTCAGGAATGACAAATGCAATTAAGTGTCATATTTAATAAGTGTTCACGCAGTTTGGATGTCAGACAGCTTTGCATTGTACTTTGCATTTCATGACAATATTTTATTTAGCTAAATTGAATTTGAGTTTTGCGTTTTATCCAAGCAGCCAATACAGGGAGTGCAGAATTATTAGGCAAGTTGTATTTTTGAGGATTAATTTTATTATTGAACAACAACCATGTTCTCAATGAACCCAAAAAACTCATTAATATCAAAGCTGAATATTTTTGGAAGTAGTTTTTAGTTTGTTTTTAGTTATAGCTATTTTAGGGGGATATCTGTGTGTGCAGGTGACTATTACTGTGCATAATTATTAGGCAACTTAACAAAAAACAAATATATACCCATTTCAATTATTTATTTTTACCAGTGAAACCAATATAACATCTCAACATTCACAAATATACATTTCTGACATTCAAAAACATAACAAAAACAAATCAGTGACCAATATAGCCACCTTTCTTTGCAAGGACACTCAAAAGCCTGCCATCCATGGATTCTGTCAGTGTTTTGATCTGTTCACCATCAACATTGCGTGCAGCAGCAACCACAGCCTCCCAGACACTGTTCAGAGAGGTGTACTGTTTTCCCTCCTTGTAAATCTCACATTTGATGATGGACCACAGGTTCTCAATGGGGTTCAGATCAGGTGAACAAGGAGGCCATGTCATTAGATTTACTTATTTTATACCCTTTCTTGCCAGCCACGCTGTGGAGTACTTGGACGCATGTGATGGAGCATTGTCCTGCATGAAAATCATGTTTTTCTTGAAGGATGCAGACTTCTTCCTGTACCACTGCTTGAAGAAGGTGTCTTCCAGAAACTGGGAGTTGAGCTTGACTCCATCCTCAACCCGAAAAGGCCCCACAAGCTCATCTTTGATGATACCAGCCCAAACCAGTACTCCACCTCCACCTTGCTGGCGTCTGAGTCGGACTGGAGCTCTCTGCCCTTTACCAATCCATCCATCTGGCCCATCAAGACTCACTCTCATTTCATCAGTCCATAAAACCTTAGAAAAATCAGTCTTGAGATAATTCTTGGCCCAGTCTTGACGTTTCAGCTTGTGTGTCTTGTTCAGTGGTGGTCGTCTTTCAGCCTTTCTTACCTTGGCCATGTCTCTGAGTATTGCACACCTTGTGCTTTCGGGCACTCCAGTGATGTTGCAGCTCTGAAATATGGCCAAACTGGTGGCAAGTGGCATCTTGGCAGCTGCACGCTTGACTTTTCTCAGTTCATGGGCAGTTATTTTGCGCCTTGGTTTCTCCACACGCTTCTTGCGACCCTGTTGACTATTTTGAATGAAACGCTTGATTGTTCGATGATCACGCTTCAGAAGCTTTGAAATTTTAAGAGTGCTGCATCCCTCTGCAAGATATCTCACTATTTTTAACTTTTCTGAGCCTGTCAAGTCCTTCTTTTGACCCATTTTGCCAAAGGAAAGGAGGTTGCCTAATAATTATGCACACCTGATATAGGGTGTTGATGTCATTAGACCACACCCCTTCTCATTACAGAGATGCACATCACCTAATATGCTTAATTGGTAGTAGGCTTTCGAGCCTATACAGCTTGGAGTAAGACAACATGCATAAAGAGGATGATGTGGTCAAAATACTCATTTGCCTAATAATTCTGCACGCAGTGTAGAGCGCTCATTAAGACATTTTTTCGACATGAAATGAGGCCTCTCTGAGTTTGTACAAATATGTTTCAAACATATGGATATAACGAAGGTAATTATTTATTATGTGTATTATTTTTACACACAGTTGACATATATTACTTTTAGAACCATCAACATGAAACAAATCAGACATATCCTTTCAATTTGCTATTGTTTGCATTCATACACATTAGATTGTAACTGGGGAAGTGAATCTGAAAAAAAAGCCCAAACCAATCATTTCCCCCTCATTATCTCAGCATCTGCAGAGGTGCGTAGGCTTAGAACGCAGTCAGACCTTCGGAATGGTTAAAAAAAAAATGGAAAAATTGGCAGCCAAAGACACTTTGCACCATATTCATTATGATAGGATGCAGTGGTTTTAACTTTAGCTTGCTGAAATGCTTTATGTGTTAAGAGGGTCTCCTCTTTTGTCCTTTTACAATAAACGCAGATTTAAATAGAAATTCACACTTTTAATTAAATTAACCTGGTTAGACTCCTGCCGCCCAGAGCACCTGCCGTGCAAAGACTTCTCATTGAGCTGCATTGGGAAGTCTGTGATTGGACAGCCACATATAGTCTGGGCGGGGTTAAAAGGGGAGGGCTTGTAAAGGCTTCAGACAAGAGATCTGGAATTTTTTGCAATCTCTTCAGGCATATTCCATATGGAAAGAATGCATAATTAAATGCATGCATGTTTTTTATTTGGGGTAAAAATTATTGTTATTAATAGTGGTGAAAGACATGAAAAGACTGCAGATATTAAACACCAGAATGGACCGTGAAAGCCTAATGGTATTTTCATTTTTTGATTGCTTGCCAGCTGTTGGCGGTTTTATCGCATATCATCTACATTTTACCAACATGAAAAGTCTCTCTTAACAACTTGTTAAAAGCATCAAAACAGAAACAAGAATCATGTGAATGAAAAGGACATCCAGAATGACATATTTAAAGGGATACACCACACCCCTAGAGTGATTTAGCTTTCTGAAAAGCTTTATGAGTGAAGAGTGTGTCTCTTTTTTAAATTGGAAATAGTGCAGATTTCAATATAAATTGACACTTTTATAAATTATACTGGTTATACCTACCTGGCTTTTCAAGCAGACAACAACTCATGTTACTTCCTGATTTGGCTAGCGTATTTGCCCTGAATTCAAGAGGCAGCAAGTGCAAGCTGATTAAGATATAACTCTAATGAAAAAAAAATACATCATTAAATACATGCATGCTTTTATTGGGGATATATCTACTAAACAGTGATTTTTATTTATTTTGTATTTCTGCAGTGGAATGTCCCTTTAATACCATAACCACTTTCATATCCACCTATACCACCAGAAATGATGGGGGGCATCCTAACGAACCCCAGGAGACGTCTTCCTAATGCACCTATTTAAACATTCACTGTGTGAGAGATGGAAAGTAGTAAGGCATTGACATTAATTTAAATTTAAGCGATTTAGTAAAATGAATGCAAGTGAATTAAAATTAGAAGATGTCATGAGAATGGCTGAGACAGTGCCGCCCCTTTCGTCTTAATGAATGGGTTACCGGTGATGGTGAAGGAGTGAGCTGTTCTTCTTGGGATCCTAAAATAGCTGTGTATGACTCAATACCTCCCATGCTCAACCAGACCTCTTAATTTCCTCTGCACAGATCACGTTATATCTCCTAAAGGAAGAGACACTTCACGTGGAGATATAAACAGAGTTAACAAATTATTCTCTAGCAGAATTCAGGTGGGCTTCATAGAGTTTAACGTATAATGCAACAATGTCCCTTGCTGATAAACGTATGCAGTATAGGCAACAATAAGCCTATGCAAGCAGCAAGCAAAGCATAAATCACTGGTTTGAAAACTTTTTCTAAAAAATATCTCTATTAACCACTGCCATTCTTACAACAAGGCAAAACTGTATTTCATTCATACAGCCCCATGTACTTTCCCCTGTGATCCAGCAATAATTTCCACCTTGCATAGAAAAAACGTCTCAGCTAAAGTCTTATTCTGTTCCTTCCTTCTCTGCAGATATATATGCAGAATATATATGGGATTCTACACTCCATCCACACTCTACAAAAACTGTTGTAGGTCTAACTTTATGGTTGCAATGTAACAGACAGGGAGGAGGAGGAGGAGGAGAAAGAGCTAGCAAGCCAGCAGAAAAATTGTGAGAAACAAACATTTAACAACAAACTTTTAGCAGTAGAATCCAAGATGACCATTTATTGTGAAATATATTTCGGATAAATGGAATTAAATTATTTTGTCCAGGGGGGCGGAGCTTGAGCGCCGAAGTGAACGGTCGCATGTGCCTGTAGCTCCGTGCTTCACCCGGGAAAATGTAACGACTGGCCCACACCCCCTCACCCTTAATCGGCAGGAAAGGTCCCCGAGACTACATGGGACGAAAAACCAAAAAAACTGTACCGGGCAAGCCCACCCCAGGGCTAACAATCGGGGAAATGTGGCGGCAAGCAAGCTACGCCTGTGGGCCCAACATGGCGGCTCTCCATGGCGGTTGCTCCGACTTTTCGGAGGACCTGTCTGAGGACGCAGATGAGGAACACCTACCTGCTCCTGCCCCAACGCAAACACCTAAACGTAACAAAAAGGGAGCGGATTCTGAGCCGGTAACCACGGCAATCCTCAAGACACTTTTAGCGGACCTACAGAGAAATATCCTTGCGGATGTATCGGCCCTGCGAAACGACTTACAGGGTCTGACAGGCCGCATCGGCACGCTTGAGGGATCCACACAAGCTCAAGCACAGAGCATCACAGCGTTGCAACAGGCAGTGCACGACCTCCAAATACAGACCCAGAAGCTAGAAAACCGCTCCGCGGCACAAGAGGACTCCAGACGAAGACACAACCTGAAGATTAGAGGGGTCTCTGAGGCAGTGCCGGACAATGAGCTGCCACAAGTCATGAAACGCCTGATTACAACCATCCTACCGACCAGGCAAGCCAAAGAGATCAACCCTGCAGACCTCTTTCGGATTCCCAAGCCCGCAAACGCACCAACCACAGCCACCAGGGACGTCATACTAACGTTCCGAAATGGCCGAGAAAAAGCTGCAATACTCACGGCTCTGCGAGGAAAAAACCCTCTCCTATTCGAATCCATGGAGCTCACGTTCTTCGCGGACTTATCCAGTGGCACCTTAGCCTGGCGTCGGTCGCTCCGACCGCTAACTTCCCTGCTTCAACGCCACAAGGTTGGGTACCGCTGGCGGCCTCCCCGAACTCTCCTAATTCAACAGGGGGCAGACACACACCAACTCCACGACATCCAGGAGGCCGCAGCCCTGCTAAAAACTCTGGGCCTACCGCAGGACTCACTCTCACAGGGAGGACCTCTTACCCCCTCTACTACCACCTGCAGCTGGGACCCAGCGAGGATCACACCATTCTTCCCCTCGGGCACAACGCCGGACTCCTATGCAACGGTAACCACCTAGAGGCAGCAGTCATCCCTGGCAGCTCTTTGGAAGGCCCTTGGACGCCCCAGTAGTAGAGACGGCTTAGTCACCCAGCGATGGGGAGTACGACTCACCACACATCCACACTTGGGGCCAGCCCATGACAAGGGCATTGGTAGCTAACGGCAGAACAACCCCCTGCAGCTCTGCTACCCACGCTGCACACCTCCCAACGCCGGAGGACACTAACAAACCCCTGTCGTACTCAAGTAGCCGTTTTCAGATATTGTTGTACATAGATTTTTCCTTTTTGTCTCTCACCTCATTATTTTATTTTATTTTATTTTACGTTAATAAGCGATCTTATACTGGTCCTTACTATGGAGCACCTCGGTGGTCCCGGGACCTCCCTGGGCTTCCAGTCGTGTAATCCTGTGCAAAGTCTTGTTAACATGTTTGCTCATTTACCTAGCATGTAATGTAATGTAAGATGTCCTGCCCTGGAGCTCAGGGGCTTAACAGATATATAATGCTTGTTCAAAGTTTACCACACATCAGTGGCAGTCAGCATGCTGGCTTACTACTGCTCTCTGATGTGGACCACGGGACCCCCTGTTTAGAGATACCGCTCTGTTTAAATGTTATATTGGTTGCAAGTTTGGTTGATCTACCGCTTTTCCGCTCTCTTTTCTACCATGTACACCTTATTAAGAATATGTCTAATTTCTGACACTCCTAACACCACCAACATGATGCACTCCGTTACGCACACGACCGATAGGGGCCTTGCCTAACATAGCACAGACTATTTTTAATTTTTAATTTAGTTTGGTTTGTCAAAATTTCACCTAACTTCTGATACACCTAGTCACGCCTAGTTCCACTGGCAGGTCATGTTGAGCTGCAAATACGACTTGTAAGAGCTCAGCCTAGCCAAATCATACCACGACATACAAGATATGGCCTAACTTTGCCCGTGGTTAGCATAACATGCTGCACCAAACTCTAGTCTCACTCTCGCTGTAATTAAAATACTCGGGCCTCAACTAGCCCACACTAGAGCTTCTCGCCCGATATACACCTGACACACAGGCCAACTATGCCACACAACATAACGCACTATGGCTATTTTAACATCACTAAGGTATCCAGCATACCACTAATGAGCGTAGAGTCTTGCTCCTTTTTAATTTTCTTTGCTTCACTTTATGTTTATCATCTTATTACTACGACAAACGGCGAATTAGAAAAGCAATGTCAACTCTTGTTATGTCTACTTCAAATTATCTTACTTGGTTAAATCACCGTTTATTATAATATAAAATTTGTGCACCTTATCTTGCCACCGACTACCGTGGAAGCAACTTGTGTTACGCTGTTGTGGCGCTTGTATGAACTGCTGTATGTACCTGCACTACAAAAATAAAGAATTTAAAAAAAAAAAAAAAATTATTTTGTCCAGTAGTTTCGGGTTGAAGTATAGATATAGGTTTGGAAATTTAAACCGATAATTCTAAGCTTTCGATAGCCATTTAACGACTGTAATTGAAACTTATCAGTAGTCGGCAATGAATGTGACTGGCTCTAATTAAATTGAAGTACCGGTAATATCAGATTCAGTGATTGGTTCAAAAAATTGAAAATTATTCGGGACAATTTGATGTTTGATTGAAATAAAAAAGCCACAATTCCATATAATCTATACAAATTTGACGATTTATAAAATTGCCTACTTTTTTGTAGGCAAACTGATTCCCTCAGCTTGGGAACTCACAGGAAGAAGACTTTTTCCAATATGAATCCAAACTATTTTTTCAGGCAAGTGAGATTTTGTCTCTAATCGAATCGCCATAACTCTTTTGACCTTGTAAAATGAATATAGCTCCCTCTGTGAAAGGTAGTTTGTGTCTATTTGGCACCTCTAAAAGTGTTGACAATTCAGCCCTCCATCCGTACAAACATTTTGACTTACAATGAAGAAAGAGAAATTCCTTATATGACATCCCACTCAGAGGGGATAGAAAATAGTTTGACAAAAAACAGCTACTACACCTGTAACCTCACATAATGCAACTACAAACTGATGTAATGATGCACTTAGCTGTATGATTGGCGTGTTCCTTTTAATAGCCGGTCCAGGAGCTTGAATTAATTTTTTTATTCATTTAGTTAGACTCGTATATAGTACTGCTGAATGCTTGCACTGTCTGCAAGCCAATTTATTAGTTTTTTAATTTGTGACTAATTCCTAAATGGGTTTTTTAAAATTTGCAGATTAGCAAATTAAGTGGATAGACTGTTACATGTTCCCTCTAATTTGCCTCCGTTGCTCAGAATTTTCAACATTTTTTTTTAACATTGTAATAAAAATGTGCAAATACAATTTAATGAATTTACATTAATAACATTTATATAAGATGAATAGAACAACATTGACAATGTTATACATGAAAAGGCTTAACATTAAAGAATGTTTTACATTATATAAAGTTTGAGAAATCTATTTTTCTCTCATAATTTACATAAGCATTGTTCCGTTCAATCATGCTGTTTCATGTTCCTTTGAGACATTCTTTTTGTTTACTATAATTTTTAACAGGGCACATAGAATAAGTGTGGTAAGATAGGATAGAGAGTGATTAGGATAAGAGGAAGTAGGTGCATTCAACAATTCATTGTTTATTTTAACTCCTTAAGGACCGCGGATGTACTAGGTACATCTGACAAAAAACGGTCCTTAAGGACCACGGACGTATTGGGTACGTCCGCAGCAAATCTATTACTTATCCGGGGGAAAAGCGGCGACCGGTGTTGCTCCCGGTCTGGGGGGACTGCCTGACAGCCCAGAAAGTCCCCCCTTGACAAATTAGGCCCCGAAAGAGCGATCACATGGCCACAATAGGCGTCCATAGTGCTGCCTGGAGGGGGACTGCCTGGGCTGTCAGGCAGTCTGCCTGCATCTGTAAAATGAAAAAAATAATGTTAATAAATGAAAAAATTAAATAAATAATAATAATAAATATATATATATATATATCAGATATTTATACATATATACATGTATATACATATATATGTACATATATATACATATATATGTACATATATCTTATATATATATATATATATAATGTCATACTAAGTGTATTTTTACTAAGTGTATTTTTATATTAATATATACCTATATTAATATAAAAATACGCTTATAATAAAATTACACACGTATATATATATATATATATATAAAATAACTATATATATTGTATAAATATATTATTATAAAATATAAATAATAAGTAAATGAAAATAAATTAATTTATATATATATATATATCAAAATACACTTTTAATGAAAATATATATACATATATCTATGTATATATAAATAAATAAAAATAATACAACATTTATATCCATATACATTATTACATAAATAATTTCATAAATATACACGTAGACTTTAAATATATAAATATGCATATATATTAAAATTCCACATGCATATGTATGTATATATTATGTTTACATAATTAACTAATTGTATTGATTGCAATTTGAGGGATCTGTCAACCCAGGCCGAAAGTCCAGAGAATTTAATTTGCTAGTACTGTATTTAACCCTGTAACTTTCCATGACACTCTAAAACCTGTGCATGGGGGGTACTGTTTTACTCGGTAGAATTCGCTGAGCACAAATATTAGTGTTTCAAAACAGTAAAACATATCACAACGTTGATATTGACAGTTAAAGTGAAGTTTGTTTTCATTTTTCACACACAAACGCACTTTCACTGATGATTGTTGTGATACATTTTACTGTTTTGAAACACTAATATTTATGTTCAGCAAAGTCTTCTGAGTATCACAGTACCCCCCATCTACAGGTTTTATAGTGTTTTTGAAAGTTACAGGGTCAAATACAAGGATTGATTTTCTGTTTTTTCACATTGAAATTTGCCAGATTGGTTATGTTGCCTTTGAGAGCGTATGGTATTTATGTTCAGCAAAGTCTTCTGAGTATCACAGTACCCCCCATCTACAGGTTTTATAGTGTTTTTGAAAGTTACAGGGTCAAATACAAGGCTTGATTTTCTGTTTTTTCACATTGAAATTTGCCAGTTTGGTTATGTTGCCTTTGAGAGCGTATGGTAGCCCAGGAATGAGAATTACCCCCATGATGGCATACCAAAGAAAACAACGTAAGGTATTGCAAATGGGGTATGTTAAGCCTTTTTTAGTAGCCGCTTAGTCACAAATACTGGCCAAAGCTAGCGTTTATAATTGTTTTTTGCATTTTTAACACACAAACAAATATAAATGCTAACGTTGGCCAGTGTTTGTGACTAAGTGGCTACTACAAAAGACTGGACATATCCCATATTGAATACCCTGGGTTGTCTAGTTTAAAAAAAAAAATGTACATATGTGGTGTGATTTAGAGATTTATGACAGATAACAGTGTTACAATGTCACTATTGATACATTTTAAAAAATATATATTTTGAAATAGCAATGCCCTACTTGTACTTATAGCCCTATAACTTGCAAAAATAATGCCAAGAACATGTTAACATTGGGTATTTATAAACTCAAGAAAAAATTTAGATTCTATTTAGCACAGGTGTTTTTTGGCGGTTGTAGATGCGTAACTGATTTTGGGGGTCAAAGTTTTAAAAAAGTGTGTTTTTAAAAAGAATTTCATCATATTTTATAATTTTTTATAGTAAATTATATGATATGATGAAAATAATGATATCTTTAGAAAGACCATTTAATGGCAAGAAAAACGGTGTATAATATGTGTGGATACAGTAAATGAGTAAGAGGAAAATTACAGCTAAACACAAACACAGCAGAATTTTAAAAAGAGCCCTGGTCCTTAACGGTAAGAACATTAAAAATTAGTTTGGTCGTTAGTCTGGTGGTACAAGTTCAGTCACATATTTAATTTTACCTGTCATTTTGTACTTGTTTTTGGCCTTGCATTTTATTTAATAATTGTGTATGTGTGTTATATAAAGTTCATGCTCTCTGAAATTTGTTGTGTGTCTCTAACGAGTCATTAATCATAGCTATTAGTTCTTCCACTGTGAGTGAGTGGAGTCTAGTCTTTCCATTGCACAGCTATACAAATTCAAAACAGTGCGTGTTTGGGTTTAAAGGGACACAATAGACACCCAGCCTCAGTTCATTGAAGTGGTCTGGATGCACTGTCCCTGTCCCCTTAACCCTACAATTCTGAGAAACTGCAATAATTACATTGCTGGGTTATGACTGCCTCTAGTGGCTGCCAATCAGACAGCCACTAGAGGCCCTTCCTGGTGATTAGGAGACTTTTGGTCGCCTAATTGACACTAAGTGTCCTTACACTTTGCATGAGGTTGTCCAACATCAAGAAAAATCCCATCGGAAGGCATTGCAGCAATGCTTTCATATTGGGAGGGTCTAACACACTTGTGGCATTCGCAGGGCATGCACATTAGCACCCCCCACCCTCCCTTAGGGTAAAATTGCAGAAGGCAGAGCGCCAATGTCAGTATCGAGGGACATCAGCTCTCGGATCAGGTAAGTACAGTCAGGGTATTTTAACCCTTACTCTACCAGAGGATGGGCGCGAGGAAGCGATAGTGCTTGGGATACAGCTTTGTATTCCTAATACTGTAGTATCCCTGTAAGCTGGCTCCTAATTAGTCTATATTTCAAAGTTTTTTCATTTATTAGTAGCACTAACCCATTTATATGTAGCTCAAACCCTAGAAGAGACTTCCAAAAAATTAATTTGTCCCCCAAATACACATTCAAAACAAACAAAGCAAAAAAAGGACCATTATTGATAACCCGATTTGCGTTTTCTCACCAGATATAAGTAAGATAGTAGATGATGTCATTGAGTCTATATTCTATATTTTCCTGTTTAGTATGAACTGTCCAACTAAGGCTCAATCATTTTTCTTCCAGTTCTAAGTGAGGTGGCAGAACTGAAAACTAAACTCAGTCACATATATATGATATCATTTTTATTGCATAATATAACAATTAGTCTTCAGTTATGTCCCCTACCTCTAAAGAGAAATATTTTCACTAAGCTAGTTTTCAAGCAAGTCAATTCCAACACCTGGCGTGCTTCACAATTGCCTTTTCGGTCATACACTTGGAATCTACATTGTAACAGCTTGAACTGATATACTCAGCCGATTTAATAAGCTGTGGCTCCAACAGTGCTCGCATTGTACACTTTTTTCCATTTTAAAGCATTACACAATCTTAAAGTGTTGAAATGTAGAAATTCAGGTTCGCCGAAATTAATCTGGACAGCAAATTTCTCTTTATAATTGTTATATTTTTATTGCTACTGGTTCATTAAAACTTTTTTTATAAGAAGAAATAAAGCGCGATTTAATATAACAAACTTCTGTTTCTTTCAAATTAAACATATTTTATTATCCCTAAAATATATATATATTTAATCTCAGGAAATAAAAGTCACAGTTAATGTAGTTCCTCCAGGGTTTAGTTTATATTTTAATCCTTTGCATCTGGTGTTTTACATGAATGGATGGATAAATGGACAGACTAAATGGACAAAGCAATGGATGAACAGACCGACGGCTGGACGGGCAGATGAGAGAACAGATGGATGGATATATGGATGTGTAACTTGGTGGATTTTTAGATGGATGGATAGATGGATGGATAGATGGATGTGTAACCTGGTGGATTTGTAGAAGGATGGATAGATGGATGGATGGATGGATGATGGATGAGTAACTTGGTGGATTCATAGATGGGTAGATGAAAAGATGGGTTGATGGATGAAAAGTTGTGATGTGTCCAGTTAACCCCACAATAAGTAATATCACCTACAAGATTACTCTTCCTCACTGGAAGGTTACATTTTAAAATGCTAATTGGTTGGACTAAATTCTTCTTCTTCACGGATTCCTCAGTATCATGATGCATTTAAAAAAAAATCCAAGAATAATGATTATCACCATCATGGACAGATACAATAAGTCACTTTTAAGATGATAGCTTGTCCTTACGCATGTTTTAGCTCACTTGTAGCATTACAAAGGAGGCATTTCAATCAGTTTATCAGACTGAAGAGAAGCCCAGAAATGAAATGTCTCTTGGAACAAAGCACGAAATTCTTACACGTTTAAGAGTCAAGGCATGAACCATAGTGTGTGGCACTATAACCTATATATTTTCTCATTGATCCCCTTTGGATATTGGCTGATGGTTGTACATGAGATATGCTCTACAGTGGTAATGGGATATCAGTTGAGATATATTCTTTCACTTGTCTCTATACCTCCAGCCGATATTGACCAATGTCTGTCTTGACACACTGCTTATCTGACTCTCCAACTTAGTTCATATAAAAGAAATTGCTTCCTGTACCAACTGCTACAGAAACATGTGAGCTCAATCCATAGAGATAATTGATGAAGTAGGTGAAGATATCTCTAGGGGTTCTGCTACCTTTCAAACAAGAATAAAACCATTAATGTTCCTTCAACTTACTGCACCATTAGACACTTTGTTTTACTTAATCCGTTAATGTCATTGAAGAATTCTCTCAAACTTACATCCAACGTTGACCATCACACAGAGCTTACACACTACACACTGGCCAGACCATTCTTCCACAATTAGACCAGCATTGCAAAGAATTGCGAACGACTTTCCAGTTTAATATTTGTATTTTATTATACTGTTTTCCACAATCTTCTCGCCGTGTCACCATTGTAATAAAACATCTGTTCAGAGACGAGATTCCTGGAAACATTTACCATCATGCATTATCATTTCATGCTCTGAATTGCATACGCGGAATTCCACACAGACAATTTCTTTACATTAGGGATACAGCTAAAAGAATCTGTTCAACACATAGGTATATTACATTACATGAAGATCTCATCTGAAGATGACTGATCGTGGGTATATTTTTGTGGAAGTCCCAAAACAAAGAGTCACTATTAAAAAAAAGGACATAATCATATAGAAACCATTGCAGTCATGTTACGTAAATTAAAATGAAAATCATAAAGTATAATTGTTTTGAATATCTGTTAGAAGATATAATTCTTAAACCTCAAGAATATATTTAATGTAATAATCCTTTCATCAAGTATTGAAAGGAAATATATTGTTTTTTTTAAATGAAGTAAATGCTGAAAATTAAAAAACAAACCCCCCCCAAAAAACACACCCTTACATTTATTATATGACAGGATCCTTTGGTCATGTTTGCACAGTGTTTGCAGACCAACCAGTTAGTCTCTATGGTATTTCCTGCTTCTGTGCAGGAAGTGAACCAGGGAAGACCATAGAGACTAACTGTTGGTATTCAAACACTGTCTGACCCAAGGTGCATGTATGTGGCTGAAGGATCCTGTCGTATAGTAAAGGTAGGGATGAGTTTTCTCATTTTTACATATACTGCATATACTTAGTACTTTGAGTTTCAACATTAGTGATTTGCAAATGTCTACAAGTCAGCAATAAGCAGGTTTTTAAATTTCGGATATTCTAGTGGCTGAGAAGGTTTCAGGGGGTCGTCCACATTAGCTGCAATAGGAAAGTTTAACAACCCTTCATCATAATACAGATATCTATTCAGTATGAATTGTGGGATCACAATGTCTAATTTCCAGGATCCTCAGCCATCCCTAAACATCTGCCTTGGGCATCTGGAAAAAATAGAGTCGTATGTTATTTGTTAAATAAAAGCAAAACATTTGCCATTTTGCAATTTATGGAAAAACAGAGTAATTTTCTATGTTTTGGACTTCGTGGAATTTAATCCAGAACACCTTAAGGTTTCTTTCTTCTAGAGCCCTTTTCCCTCTCCACCCCCCTCCCCCAGATACCTTGTATCTAAATGCCATTCTGCCCTTCGATTGCTTTGTGCATGGACCCTATGGTGGTAATGGGATCTCTTGACATATTTTCTTTGGAAGGAACTCATGATCAATATGAACAAGAGGAAACTTTCTCCTAACTTGGCAGCTGATGATTCTGGCAAACAATTCATCACAGTCAGTACAACACCAGAAGAGTGTTCGCCGCTATGGAATTCATTAATAAGGGAGAAAAATGGCCCAATGCCCAAGAAACTTTGTGTAAAGCCAGAAAATGTCAAGTCAAAATGAACTCTGTTTGACATCATCTTTAGTATAATATTATTTAGTAAAATATTTTTGACGTTTCAGTTACAGTCGTGTGTTTTGTTTCTGACACATGATAATATACGCAACTCTTGCTGAGTTACAGGTCGCCCTATCCAAATCTTCATCTTTGTATTTTCCAAGATTCAACTTTTCCTTCTATCAATTTAACAATAAGGAACATCAAAACTGAAATAAGTAATTAGAGAAAGTTAGCCAAGTCTAAAATCTGGAAAACCTTTTATTTCCAATAGGGTATAAAAGAGATTTTAAAAAGATCAACTTGTTACAGCACTTCGATAAATTGCTTAATTTGTGTTTGAAAAGGATCACAGAATTGTTTTGTTCTTTTTTTATATGGAGAGTTCTACATACAACGAAGCTTTGTTGGCAAAGCAAATTGAAGTTCTGAAAAGCTACAAGAGAACAGTTTCTTAATGAGGAAGGGGGATAAGCTACATCTCAGTTCTCAATACTTTCACCCAAATATCTTCTCACAAGTTCTCACAAAGAAGCGGTCTTTGTTCTGTGCAATGAAAAGCACGGACCCCCATTAAAATCCCCCAAAAACCTTCTAATACAAACTGAAGATCTTTTTTCCCACATTCCTGTGTTAGTTATCTGTTTGAAGAACAGAACCTGCAAGTAGAGGACTATTCTAATAAACATAATTCAAAGATTGCCCTTTCTAGCTTACTTGGGGTCGGTGACTGTGATGAAGTGCCCTTCGCCACTTGTGCCTGGAGGGGACTACTGGCTAGCCTCCTACCTTCCAACTATGGCCCCTGTGCTAATAGCTGCATTTTACCCTGCAGAAAGGTTTATTTGTGTATTTCTGCCGGGGCGTTCAGGACTTTCAGTATGTGAGTAGCGCTACCCCAGATAGCTATGCCATGGAGCCTATTCGTGTAACGAAAGACTATGGAAAAGACTTTGTCTCCATGGCGATTGAACTGTATGTATGTGATCTGAGCGCCATTCGCTATCTGGGGATATGTTGCATGTATATGTTTTATGTAGTAATTGTAATATTGTGTAATTTTATGTCTTTTTGTAACCATGTGGTTAATGGAGTCTTGCCTCTGTCCTGGGAGATAATTTGATTACTTCCCAATTATCTGCAGGATAGAGAGGAGGGATTGTGATGTCACTGTAGGAGTGTTTTGTTTGTATTGTCTGTGATTGGCTAATATCCAATATGTGTCCCATTGTTCCATCAGGTCCCCTAGGGGAGTGTCCACGTGGTGGACACTTGCATAAATACCAGGCAGGTAGCCCTCAAAAAACCAGACCTACTTGCACCTTTCTTGAAGCCTTGACTCATGCTTGGGGGAAGGGATACCTACACTCTGGGGATTGCTATAAACACTTACTCCCCAGAGTAAGTTCTTGTAATAGCTTGATTTGTTCCTGCTACGCTCTCTGGATTTAGGAGAGGTTTACCCACTGGGAGCTGGATCCTAGTCATGGATCCAGGGTGGGTTAGAGACGGCGAGACCCCAGCACAGCTGCCTTGCTGGAAGTGGGGTCCGCAGTGCTGATGGTGTCGGTTAGAGTGCTCGGAGTCCTCGGTAAGTGCTAGGAGCATCGATTGGCAGAGGTACTCGGTCGGAGTGCCAGCGGTCCGTCACAGTGACATTTACGTAGTCAAACCTGCCCTAGTTGCTACGATTCACCCCATTGCCTCCATATCTGTAAAAAAAAGTAAAAATTACCTTTGTTTTTTATAACAAATCATGAACACAGAGGATGTTTTTTCTGTACCTTTAATATCTTCATATAATGTGTTATAACAACACTGATCACAAGGTGGAGCTATCAGAGGGCTATGCAAGCTACATCCATAAATCAGTTACATGGTTAATGAACAGACCTAATACTGGGGATTTTTCAGGAATGTCAGTTCAGACTCAGAGTGATTATCTCCATTTCTCAATGGAAAACATGTCCATTCATGGTTGGAAGGTCCAGAGGGTAATTTATATAAATAAAGTGAACCTGTTTTGACAGATTCACTTTAAAACAGTTACCCCCTTGATTGCCAATGAATGTATAACATAGCACAGAGATCATATATTTAATATAAAATAAAATTAATTTAGATATTAACTAACCTTCGCTCCAGTCCAGTGCCACCATGCCCACAGCTTTATGTGTATTAAGATATTGTAACACCTACCTGTCTGCCTGTGATGCACCTGCCCTCTGCTTTGATTTGTTCTCTTTGAGACACTACCTCAGGAAGTGCAAACCTCCAACAAGACATTGACCAGTTGGCCTAATGTAAATCACTCTATACTATACTTTTAGTCACTGACTCTAGAGCATGCTCTGTGGTTGCTTTGCTTGGAGAGCAGGAGGACCACCTGTTGGAGGGTTCTGCTGCTCTTGCTGTCAATCAGTGTTTTGGCATAGAAGTCTATGCTAAAGAAATGACTGACTTTTGGAAGAAAGACCTATGGTTTTTATAGGGTTTTCTCATGGTTTTTACATTTGCCGATTCTGCTAGAATACTGTTTACAGTAAATGTTATGTTGATTGCTTAAAGGACCACTCTAGGCACCCAGACCACTTCAGCTTAATGAAGTGGTATGGGTGCCAGGTCCAGCTAGGGTTAACTAATTTTTTTATAAACATAGCAGTTTCAGAGAAACTGCTATGTTTATCAATTAGTTAAGCCTTCCCCTTTTTCCTCTAGTGGCTGTCTCACTGACAGCCGCTAGAGGCGCTTGCGTGATTCTCACTGTGAAAATCACAGTGAGAGCACGCAAGCGTCCATAGGAAAGCATTATGACTGCTTTCCTATGTGACCGGCTGAATGCGCGCGCAGCTCTTGCCGCGCGTGCGCATTCAGCCGACGGGGAGGAACGGAGGCGGAGAGGAGGAGGAGAGCTCCCCGCCCAGCGCTGGAAAAAGGTAAGTTTTAACCCTTTTCCCCTTTCGAGAGCCGGGCGGGAGGGGGTCCCTGAGGGTTGGGGCACCCTCAGGGCACTCTAGTGCCAGGAAAACAAGTATGCTTTCCTGGCACTAGAGTGGTCCTTTAAACTGAAGAATTGTCAAGAATTTAAAATCAAATCCAGGTTTCGGAGCCACCAGCTAAGCAAAACACTAATAAAAAAGTGGGGTCCTCCATTGCCCCCCTACTTCTTGGGTCCTGTCATTCAAGAGTGGATAAATAGTTATTACCTTTCCAAAATCCCCAGGCTAAGGGTAATGGAACTGAAGGCTTGAAATTGAATAACAACACAGTTTAATCACCTCCCTGCAAACAAATAATGTTTCTAAAAGAAGAACTCACTATGAGCAAGAGTAAAGTTATTGTTATCTCTGTTCCACAGTAGGACATAAATTGGTGTCCATCCGCATGTAACGTACAAGGCATTGAGCCAAGACAGCCAATTGCCAACAATGCATCAAGGCTAACAGTTGCATTTGATTGCCCTATGCTATACTAATGAACTTTAGGAACTATTGTACACTGACATATGTATCAGATACAAACATATCTATAGATAAATGACAGCACTGTATTAAATGCCAGAACTAATGCCAGGTCCTATGACGTGACCTGTTTATTTAATAGACACAGAATTGGTATTCAATGAGTATTTGGGGCAGTGCTATCCAGCACACCGGACTTCTGAACTCATTCAGTTCAGCTGATATAACAGATCTCCCTTCCGAGAATCAGTCGCTGCAATGCTAAATCAGCAATTCTCAATTCTTGGT
This sequence comes from Pelobates fuscus, assembly GCF_036172605.1. Taxonomy (NCBI): domain Eukaryota; kingdom Metazoa; phylum Chordata; class Amphibia; order Anura; family Pelobatidae; genus Pelobates; species Pelobates fuscus. Next base: position 16,718,853 of record NC_086321.1, on the reverse strand, counting down.
AAAAACAAAAAACACACAACCCCTTTAGATCCTTTTTATTATGATTCACGTTGCTTTATAAGCCCTCTTCTCGACAACGCAGCATTCATTTTAACTGAATTACCTACTTCAAATATAGATTGACACATGACTCAGAGAGGAGTGCATTTTAATCATTACTTCAAAGTAGAACGATGATATTTGAGAAATATTTTAGAGGCAAAGGCTAATCATTCGAAATCAAAGGAATAAATGTAACTATTAACAATATAAATATCCAAAAAAAAAATTCTAGTTGCGATCTATCTGACAAAACTTAAAATAACAAAAATATAAAGACACCAAGTCTAGTGACTACAATACGCACAGAGATTTCACATTAATGAAGTCGCACAATATCCCCTTCAATGTCAAGTCCTTTTGGTTTGAACACAATAGCATAACATTAATTTCATGTGATGCACAACTAGCACATGTACAGCTATCACTTATTTCACATTGTGTCCCTTTAATAATGATATGACTCCATAAGAATAGTAAGCCAGTAACACTTGTTCTACCCTGCAGAGATGTACATACTATACAAACCAAAGAAAATAGTTACTGGTGCACTATACCAAATCCCTGTGCACATTTAAATAACTGGATGGTTTTAGTGTCACTCCAATGGCCATTTAAGTGTAAGCTCTTCGGCCACATCAAGGCAATAACTCATAGGTGAGTGAGTCCTGCACTAACAACTCACCTTCCTGTCTTCATCTATAAGGTAAAATCTCTAAAGAGACAGAGAGGGGTTTTTCTCTAAACCTCTAGATGCTTATTAACCCTTACTAGGGAACAGATGGGATGGGCGGCAGCATTGTAACATGGCTGTGTAATACAAAAGCAAATACAAATATAGAAATTAAGTCCTGCGCTCAGGCTCCCACTACTCCTGGGCAGCCGCAATGACCATTATACACATCAGCCCCAGTACATACAATAAAAACCAAACAAAAAAAAGAAAAGAGTTACTTGCACACATGATTTACATGCGTGTTGAATTTCTCAGACTGTGACTCCTTTAAGATAATCCTTATTCCAGAATCTTGCCTGGGGTGATGGACGAATTACGAGCACTGACTCTCAGATTCGTATCATCGCCTCACATGAGTGGCAGAGGGTTAAGACAAATGTCAGTGCGATGGGAGGCATTCCCAAGGTGCTTGGGGCGATAGTAGGTTGCACACATGTGACCAGTGCTTCACCACAAAGTAATGAGAACATCGTCAGAATTGGTTTGCATTTCTCTGTCTCCCAGACAGAGAGACAGTAGTGCATTGTGTTGCTCTGTGCTCTGGGACATTTCCTGATCCACTAGGAGCAGTGTTTAGATTAATGTGGTATTAATGGCTTCCTATGGAGTGAGTCCACTTCAGTCGGAATGCTTTTTTAAGGGTTCTGTGGCTGAGTTATACCAACTGTTAAACAGAATCTTGGGTTAACTTTGTCCTAATGCCATACCATAATAAAGGTGTTTTTAAGCATGCACCTCTCCAGTATTCCAGTAGAAAATATGTTTAAAATGTTATTTATGAAGCAATGTCCTTTCTTTTGTTAAAGAAGGGGTTTAACACAAAGTACTTGGAGCATAAACAAAGTGGTTACTTTTATCCAGGGTTTAAGGGTGTAAAAGGATAGACAGACAGACAGACAGACAGACAGACAGACAGACAGACAGATAGATAGATAGATAGATAGATAGATAGATAGATAGATAGATAGACAGATAGACAGACAGAAAGACAGCTAGATAGACAGACAGACAGACAGATAGATAGACAGACAGATAGATAGATAGACAGACAGACAGACAGATAGATAGATAGATAGATAGATAGATAGATAGACAGACAGACAGATAGACAGACCGATGGGCAGACAGATAGTCAAAGATAGATAGATAGACAGACAGACAGACAATATTAAACATACAACACTCCTACAACGCCGTGCAGGGAGTTCTTGTGATTTTCCTGCTGGCTCAAGGCTAAGAGTCAGAGCTCCCTGTCTGGGTCCGAGCCCCAGGCAGGCATCGTTACTGCTTAAGATAATCCAGCTCTGCAGTGCAGTATAGTAAAGTTTAAAGTGCCACTGTTACCCACCCCCCGCTATACAAAATTATTATTATGCAAAGACCACTGATGGTGATAGTGCCAAAGTCACTTTAAGGTGCAGAGAGTACTCTACATTCAACATAGAGTACATTTAGCATTCATCCTGGGTGACACTTATTGGGGGGCGGCGAGAGTCTCCAGAACCGATAGGCCGGACAGAGGTGCTGATGGAGCTCAGCCATGCTACATGATTTGACCGGCACAGTGCTTCCCCTCCTGCCAGTCACTGCATGTAGCATGGCCGAGCAGACCTCGGTCTGACAGGAAGTGTTCACTGAGAGCAACAGGAACTTCCTGTCACACCAAGTACTACGGTCCACTCGGCCACTCTAAATGGAGTTGAGCAGGTACAGGACGAGTGAAGAAGCTGGGGGAAGGGTGAGAATGAGACACATGGAGAGGCTGTGGGGAGAATAGGAAACATGGAAGGGCTGGGGAGGGGATGAGACACATGGAAGAGCTGAGGGGAGAATGAGACATATGGAGGAGCTAGAGGAATGAGACACAAAGGGGGCTGGGGGGGAATGAGGCACATAGAGGGGCTGAGGGGGGTGAATGAGACACATAGAGGGGCCGAGGGGGGTGAATGAGACACATAGAGGGGCTGAGTGGGGTGAATGAGACACATAGAGGGGCTGAGGGGGGGGAAAGAGACACATAGAAGGGCTAAGGAGGTGAATCAGACACATGGAGAAGCTGAGGGATGAGACACATGGAGGGGCTGTGGGTAGAATGAGACACACCGATTGGCCTCAGGGCAATTTTTGCAATGGGGCCCAGTGGTTTTTAGTCATGCCTTCTTTGCACTGCAGTGATTTGACCTCTTCCCTTAAAGGGACACCATAGACCAGACTACTTAAGCTCATTTAAGTAGTCTGTGTGCAGTGCCCCAGGCCCCTTAACCCTGCAATTGTAATTATAATTATAATAATTGTAATTATATAAGTTTTTGAGAAAGACAGCCAGCCAGAGGGACTTCAGGTGGAGAAAATAGCTTCTAGTCTGAGCACACTTACCTGCTCCTGGCTTGTGAGTTGTATTACAGCGGAACTTCTATATTATTATATTTAACAGCACTATTCTATATGTGTTTTATCTTTTGTCTTCCATGTACATACTGTTATATTGTTTGTGTTACTATTGGATGCCCTGTGTACGTGAGTAAAGTGGGATTCACTTTACACAAATATTGCACTCTAGTAAGTTTTGCACTTTTTATTGTATAAACGATTAGTACATTTGCACAGCATGAGTGGCCCATTATTATAATTATCATAACACAATTTATTAGAGTGAATTATTTACTATTTGAAGGTTTAAAGATATAGCGGACCCTTTTTTGGTTGATTTCATGTTAACAATATTTTTGTATCTAATTTTTAGCGCCATCTATTATACTTGCTTTTTTTGGTAACAATATTCAGACACGCACACGCACAAAAGGAAAGAACTTCTCTCCTGGTCTCCTGGCTAGCTGCACACACCGTAATTCACAAACTATTAGCCGCCACTTTAGGAAATCTGCTATGCAATGTTTTATTAGTCATAACATTACAAGTGCTAATCATTTAGACCCAGATAAATAGAAAAGATTTGTCATTGCTAAGCATATTTACTGATTATTTCTGAGCTGTATTGGTTTTCCTTCTTTATTCTAAGATCATGAGGCTCAGTTACAAAACTACAGAATAAATTGAGTTTTTATTATAACCATATCAAGAGATTAAGAGATTCTTTTCGGACCAAATTGCTGTTCGGCCGATCAGGTGTTCGGCAGAATTCACGAATTGTGAGCCAAAACATACCCAAGTTACGGACTGACAAGCCAAACAAACTAAGCAAACAAACTAAGCAATGCCTTATTGAGTGTACTGTTACAGATACAAATAATATTATATTCCCAAACTGACATTTGGCAGAATATTTGGAATCCTGAAAAGGTTTCCATTTTGTAATTAAAAATGTATTCGTCAGAACAGACTTCTCATACACAAATCTAAATATCAACCTAGATCAGATATAAATACATGAAGACAGAAAACAGTAGGGTTTATTGGAGTGAATTGAAACGCAGATTGCAAAATGTAGGCAAAAATAGGTGATTCGAAAAAATCTCCAACTCCACTCTAGTCACTGCTTGAATATTTGAAGCTAAATTTTGCGGTGTCGTTTTGAATTGCCTGCAGCCCATTCTTACATTTTATACGTACAAAATAAGAATAGAGACTGTTGTTTGCTCAGATCCAACATTCTTTTTGTTTAGCCCTAGATAAGCGTACATACAGTCTCAACAACAAATATTCACCCAAGATCAGCAAATCCACTTAAATTGTTTGCAAACTTTTTGGAGTATACTGCCCTGATTACTGGTGATAAAAAGCAGCCCTGGTAAAAAAAAAATCTCTACCAGCCCAATAATGTGTCTCGCCTTCAGAGTGTACAGATGTAGAGGTGGAAAAGATCATTCAAAATGAAAAATGATTACTCCAACGTGAAAGAAAGCACTCATAGGGCTTCGAAATAAACAAAAGAGAGGATTATTTAAGCAGACGTGCATTGGCATACAGGGCCGGACTGGCCCACCGGGATACCGGGAAATTTCCCGGTGGGCGGTCAGCACCTGGGGCCGGGCAGGCAGCTGGCTCACCTGCGGCCGCAGAGGGAGCCCTTCTGGCGGCCGCTGGCTGGGGAAGCTCTTCTGGCGGCCGCTGGGGGAGCAGGCTGTTCTGTCTCTGCTCCCCCTCCCTCGCGCACAAGAAAGAGACTGGGGCCGGAATATGACGTCATATTCCGGCCCCAGTCTCATTAAGCTGCATGTAAGGGAGGGGGAGCAGAGACAGAACAGCCTGCTCCCCCAGCGGCCGCCAGAAGAGCTTCCCCAGACAGCGGCCGCCAGAAGGGCTCCCTTTGTGTCCACCAGAAGAGCAAACTCCCCCATGGCCACCATCAGACTGAGCTCCACCATGCGGCCGCCAGCACACAGGTAGAAATTGTGTGTCAGTGTGAGTGTGTGTGTCTGTGTCATGGTGTGTGTGTGTCTGTGTCATGGTGTGTGTGTGTCTGTCTGTGTCATTGTGTGTGTGTGTCTGTGTCATGATGTGTGTGTTTGTGTCTGTCTGTGTCAAGGGTGTGTCTGTCTGTGTCATGGTGTGTGTGTGTCTATCTGTGTCATGGTGTGTGTGTGTCTTTGTCTGTCATGGTGTGTGTGTGTTTCTGTGTCATGGTGTGTGTGTGTGTCTGTCTGTCTGTCTGTCTTTCATGGTGTGTGTGTGTCTCTATCTGTCATGGTGTGTGTGCCTGTCTGTGTCATGCAATGTGTGTGTGTCATTGTGTGTGTCTGTCTGTGTCACGGTCTGCCTGTGTCATGGTGTGTGTGTCTGTCTGTGTCACGGTGTGTGTGTGTCTGTGTCACGGTCTCTCTGTGTCGTGGTGTGTGTGTGTGTCTGTGTGTCATGGTGTGTGTGTCTGTCTGTGTCATGTAATGTGTGTCTGTGTCACAGTGTGTGTGTGTTTGTGTCACGGTCTGTCTGTGTCATGGTGTGTGTGTGTCTCTGTCTGTCATTATGTGTGTGTGTGTCTCTGTGTCATGGTGTGTGTGTGTCTGTCTGTCTGTCATGGTGTGTGTCTCTATCTGTCATGGTGTGTGTGCCTGTCTGTATCATGCAATGTGTGTCTGTGTCATTGTGTGTGTGTCTGTCTGTGTCACGGTCTGCCTGTGTCATGGTGTGTGTGTGTTTGTCATGGTGTGTGTGTGTCTGTCTGTGTCATGTAATGTGTGTCTGTCTGTGTCACGGTGTGTGTGTGTGTGTCTGTGTCACGGTCTCTCTGTGTCGCGGTGTGTGTGTGTCTGTGTGTCATGGTGTGTGTGTCTGTCGGTGTCATGTAATGTGTGTCTGTGTCACAGTGTGTGTGTGTTTGTGTCACGGTCTGTCTGTGTTATGGTGTGTGTGTCTTTTTTAAGGTGTATGTCTGTCATGGTATGTGTGTCTCTGTCATGGTGTGTGTGTGTGTCTGTCTGTGTCATGGTGTGTCTGTCTGTCATGGTATGTCTGTGTTTCTGTCTGTGTCACGGTGTGTGTGTGTGTTTCTGTCTGTGTCATGGTGTGTGTGTGTGTGTCTGTGTCACGGTCTGTCTGTGTCATGGTGTGTGTCTGTCATGGTATGTGTGTGTGTGTGTATGTGTGTTTTTACTCACCTTTTTTTTCCCCCACGTCGCGCTGGTCTCCCCTCGACTGTCCCTGCCTCTATGGCTGAGATCATCAAGCTTGATGATCTCAGCCAATCCGCACTGACACAGGAAGCACCTCTAGTGACCGTCTGAGTGTCTGTCACTAGGAAGCAATGTAAACACTGCCTTTTCTATAAAAAGTCAGTGTTTATATTGAAAAGCCTGCAGGGACAGGCTATAGACACCAGAACCACCACATTAAGGTCTGTGTGTGTGTGCGCTCGCGCCTGCTAGTGAGTGGGCTTGCTTGTGTGTGTGTGTGTGTGTGTGCCTTCTACTGAGTGAGCTTGTGTTTTTATGTCAATGACCTTATGTATGTCAGTGAGATTGTTTGTCTGTGAGGCTGTGTATCAATCAACTTGTGTCAGTGAGATTGTCTGTGTCTGAAGACAAGAAAGGAGAGATTCAAGATGGAACAAGCCTATCTCGAGAAAACTCCCTATGGGTCACAGAGATATCAGAAGGGCATGAACCCCATATATGTTAAGCGAAAAAAGACTAAAGTGAAATTGGGCGTTCCATTATAGTTGGAAAAAATGGACCCCTGTTCCACTAAAAGATATCTCTATAAAAATTGAATAAATGTACGGTATAACCTTTATTTGACCGCTTACGGATAACACACAAAAAAACACACAGTGAAGTGATAGTGATACACTCGTGAAAATACAAGTGAATTAAAAGCTGAGTAAATGCAAAATGGATATTGTCCACAGGTATTGGGAATGGCAGTGATATCTGGATTGTAATTAGAGTATAAGGTACAATATATAGTACGATATAAATTTAAATCAGATGTCACATACACTACATTCCTCTAGAGCTAAATATCCACAGTTTGTAAGACTTAATAGGTATTTCGGCTAGGAGAGGTAGGATTGCACCGTTAGGCTGAGGTGAATTATGTATAAATACTATTGTTTGTTCCAATCAAAAATAGTACATAGGGAACTGTTTGGTCGCTGAAGACCGTAATAGCAGTACCTATGTATATATTCATATACACAACCACACAGGCTAGGTCAGTGAATACCATCTAATATCCAAAGTTCTCCTTGTAATAGTATACAATAGACGGGAGATACATATAATAGTAGATAGATGGCTTTACACTGGATTAACACAGTGGTGAGAGGGAGTGTCTCAGGACAGCAAAAAGTGGTATATAGTGCATGGGTCTAGGTTTAAGGGTAAAGGGATGGTACAGCCAAGCGTATCTAGGAGTAAGTTAGTAAATGGTTAGGCATAAAATCCCATACACAGGCTGATGCTTGCCAACCACCCCACTATTCCCCAGATATACAGGCCATTTAGTTACATAAACCACCTAGATAAGTTGTAGTTAATTCAAAAGTAGATTCCTCACACACTGCTGCTTCAAGGCAGCCTAACGCTTATAAAAATAGCTGTCTAACTAGCTAGGGAGAGTAGCTGTTTCAAAGGCATCCAGTATCAAAAAGGGCTTGCACTAATACTGCTGTTTAAAGAGAGTATCTCGTTCTGTCTCCTGTCAGTATTTAGTACTACTGCTACAACCAGCACTGAAAGGGTGTAGATCTGATGCTGAGCTGGCTCCAAGGCACAACTCAATCTGTCTCCCCTATTCCCTTAGTGCTGTTGCTGCATGCCCTATCGTGCAGGCAGTCTAATACTGCATATGGCTGGATGTCCTAATACAAAAGAAAGATTGCTATATATAATATTGCATCCCCCAAGTCCCCCAAAGAGTAGCCGTTTGCATTCCTCAGCGTTAAAATAACCGGCAAACGCTCGACGCGCGTTTCGGCGTGGTCACACGCCTTTATCAAGAGCTTCTGGTACAGCTGTAGGGAAGTGGGTATATACCGGGTGAGGATCCGCCCAGCATCCGTCAACTCCAATCAGCGTTACCTGGGGAGTGGCTAGGGGCGGGGTTACAGCCCGGTCGGGTCTGTTCAGAAAAAATTATCCGGATGTCGGGTTTGTTTGGCCATTACCATGGTGATCTAGCCGGTCGTACATTGTGCGCGCGCAGAGTAGATCGTGCGCCTGCGCAGGGACTTAGATTCAGCAACCCGATCTCTGTACTAAATAAATATGGAACAGCATACATTAACATGCTGTGCATATGCCACAGATAGGTGCTGTAGGTTTATTAACCTTTTGTATGTACTGTGTACTTTCCTTAAATGCCGGGGGTCCGTCCATTTAAAGGGACAGGAGTGTATAAGGGAAAGCTATATATGGTTTCATACAGAGCCTGGTCATTCTACTAGACCCTCCCTAGTTGTTATCAATTTGTCCATGTTTGGACCGATGTTCAAACATTGAGTTATATTAAGTTATGGTGTGGCCCCCAGTTTTTATATGTTCCATAAGGTTAATTTGGAAGGGACCCAGTCGGTCTCAGATCCATCATGTGTACTCTTAAGATAGACCGTCCCGACAGACGAATTTAAGTAATGAACAGAAAAATATACTCCTCAATTCTATGGTCATAATCCCCATTGGATTAGACCAGTACCAGGTTCAGGTATAAATACCGTAAAGTTATTACAAAAAAGGATCAAGGTATAATCATAAATAGATCGTGTATGCAGGTCAAAACAGGGAGGGGGTGTATATTTATGGAGAGTTATATTCATATATACATATTTACATATTTACATCATTGTTTCTGTATATGTACATGTACACAGTGGAGTCATTGGTGTGCCATATGTAGCACATCAGTGACTCGATATAGTTGTATACTATATACTATATACGTTTATACTGATTTACTCAGTCAAGAACCGTGGGTGTGTCTAAGTTATTTAGTGAGATCACCCCCTGTAGAATTTTTCATCTAGTGGTAGTTAGATGTATGGGGAGAAGGAAAAGCCCTCATTCAGGCCTTTAGGGCTCAGGGATTTCAGTTTGTAGATCCACCTACACTCCTTTTGGCGTAGGAGTTTATCGAAATCCCCTCGTCTCTGGTCCCTCTTGACCCATTCTAGGCCACAGAACCTAATATCATGAGATATACCATCATGGACGTTTTTTAGGTGTCTGGAAATTGGTGTTTCCATGCGGTTTTTTGGGGACCTAACGTGTTCCTTTATACGTTCCTTGAACGGTCTAAAGGTTTTACCCACGTATAGCATTTTACAGCTGCAGGTAAGAAGATATACCAGGCCAGCTGTATTGCAATTGAAAAAGTGGGTAATTTCAAAGGTTTGTTGTCCATCACTATCTTGGACTTTTTTCGAGTCTCTTAAGATGTATTTGCATGCAACACATCTTCCGCACTTAAAGGAGCCACAGGGAGGATTACGGCCCAGCCAGGTCATTTTGTTTTGTTTTCTTGAGAAGTGGCTCGGTACCAACACATCACGGAGGTTTTTACCTCTACGTGCTGTGATGGTTGCTCTCGGGCTGAGGACGTTTTTTAAGTGAGCGTCCTTCAGGAGTATAGGCCAAAATTTCTCTATTGACTTTTTCACTGTGTCCCATCCTGTGTCGAAGGTTCCGATCATGCGGATGGATTTATTTGGCAGCGTTAGTTTGGGTTGATCTGAGATAAGATCGTCTCTGTCCATTTCAAGGGCCCTTTGGTATGCCTTTTTGAGGCATTTATTCGGGTAACCTTTTTCACGGAACTGTTGTCTCAGTAGGGCTGCTTTGATCTTAAAATCCGATAGATCTGTGCAATTCCTACGCACCCTCAAGTATTGTCCCACCGGTATACCCTGTTTTAGTGGTCTGGGATGAAAACTATCCCATCTCAATAATTTAAATGGACGGACCCCCGGCATTTAAGGAAAGTACACAGTACATACAAAAGGTTAATAAACCTACAGCACCTATCTGTGGCATATGCACAGCATGTTAATGTATGCTGTTCCATATTTATTTAGTACAGAGATCGGGTTGCTGAATCTAAGTCCCTGCGCAGGCGCACGATCTACTCTGCGCGCGCACAATGTACGACCGGCTAGATCACCATGGTAATGGCCAAACAAACCCGACATCCGGATAATTTTTTCTGAACAGACCCGACCGGGCTGTAACCCCGCCCCTAGCCACTCCCCAGGTAACGCTGATTGGAGTTGACGGATGCTGGGCGGATCCTCACCCGGTATATACCCACTTCCCTACAGCTGTACCAGAAGCTCTTGATAAAGGCGTGTGACCACGCCGAAACGCGCGTCGAGCGTTTGCCGGTTATTTTAACGCTGAGGAATGCAAACGGCTACTCTTTGGGGGACTTGGGGGATGCAATATTATATATAGCAATCTTTCTTTTGTATTAGGACATCCAGCCATATGCAGTATTAGACTGCCTGCACGATAGGGCATGCAGCAACAGCACTAAGGGAATAGGGGAGACAGATTGAGTTGTGCCTTGGAGCCAGCTCAGCATCAGATCTACACCCTTTCAGTGCTGGTTGTAGCAGTAGTACTAAATACTGACAGGAGACAGAACGAGATACTCTCTTTAAACAGCAGTATTAGTGCAAGCCCTTTTTGATACTGGATGCCTTTGAAACAGCTACTCTCCCTAGCTAGTTAGACAGCTATTTTTATAAGCGTTAGGCTGCCTTGAAGCAGCAGTGTGTGAGGAATCTACTTTTGAATTAACTACAACTTATCTAGGTGGTTTATGTAACTAAATGGCCTGTATATCTGGGGAATAGTGGGGTGGTTGGCAAGCATCAGCCTGTGTATGGGATTTTATGCCTAACCATTTACTAACTTACTCCTAGATACGCTTGGCTGTACCATCCCTTTACCCTTAAACCTAGACCCATGCACTATATACCACTTTTTGCTGTCCTGAGACACTCCCTCTCACCACTGTGTTAATCCAGTGTAAAGCCATCTATCTACTATTATATGTATCTCCCGTCTATTGTATACTATTACAAGGAGAACTTTGGATATTAGATGGTATTCACTGACCTAGCCTGTGTGGTTGTGTATATGAATATATACATAGGTACTGCTATTACGGTCTTCAGCGACCAAACAGTTCCCTATGTACTATTTTTGATTGGAACAAACAATAGTATTTATACATAATTCACCTCAGCCTAACGGTGCAATCCTACCTCTCCTAGCCGAAATACCTATTAAGTCTTACAAACTGTGGATATTTAGCTCTAGAGGAATGTAGTGTATGTGACATCTGATTTAAATTTATATCGTACTATATATTGTACCTTATACTCTAATTACAATCCAGATATCACTGCCATTCCCAATACCTGTGGACAATATCCATTTTGCATTTACTCAGCTTTTAATTCACTTGTATTTTCACGAGTGTATCACTATCACTTCACTGTGTGTTTTTTTTTGTGTGTTATCCGTAAGCGGTCAAATAAAGGTTATACCGTACATTTATTCAATTTTTATAGAGATATCTTTTAGTGGAACAGGGGTCCATTTTTTCCAACTATAATGGAACGCCCAATTTCACTTTAGTCTTTTTTCGCTTGTCTGTGTCTGCATGTGAGTATGCTTACTGTATAATTAAAAATTTTACTCTGAAAGGACCAATATTTTATATTGGAAAAAGCAATATATATATATATATATATATATATATAATCATCTAGGGTGGCAAGACATAGCCTTACATATTACATGCGACAATATATGGCGCAATGATTTATGGGGTTGGCATAGATTTTTTTTCCAGGGCTGCTTTGGAATCCCCAGTCCGGCCCTGTTGGCATATAATCAATTTATCGGTCCAACTAACTTGACATATTAAGGAAAGTTTGGTAACGGGACTGAAATGGTGAATGCATGCTGTTGCACAACAAAATGAAGTTATCTTGTTTATTTTGAAGTTCTATGAGCGCGCTCTTCACTTTGAATACGTCATTGTGCTGGAGTGTGCACCTAGCAGCATGACTGGGCCAATACGTGCTCATTACATATATGTTATATGTTAATGAAATTTCTGTGTGTATTAGACATGTATCCATGTATAATGATATGTGTGTAAAAATTATAGGCACATAATTCTATATATGACTAATACACATTAATATACTGTGTTATACACACACACACTCTCTATATATATATATACACATTATAAAGTACACACACACATCCTCATTGATATACACTGTCATGTATACACACAGTGTCACTCCACTTTACATATAGTCTCAATTTAGGTACACAAAGACACACAAAAAAACACTATTTATACACAAAATACACAGTGTTAATTTTAGCAGCAAATTTCAATTCAGTTTTAGTCATAGTCTTTTGTCTAAAATGGCATTTTAGCTAATTTACATTTATTGAAACGTACTCCTGCCCACCTCTGGACAGGACGTGAGCTACCCTGTTAACCTACTGTACAAAATTGTGCACTTTGTTCATTTATGTAGTTACGATACTTTAATCAAAATAACAGTGCAGTATGCTTTGAATTCCTACAAAACTAACATTGTATGATGCCTATTACCAATGCCTCTATGCACATCCATACCATTGCCAAACGCTGTATTCACTACTGCACTGCCAAAAATAAAGATTTTTTTTTTTAAAATGCCATGTTCGTTTTAGTCGTATTTTAGTTATCTAAATTGCTTTAGTTTTAGTCTAGTTTTAGTCTAGACTAAATCTCAAAATTTTTAGTTGACTAAAATTTGACTAAAATTGTTAGTCGACAAAATTAAGACTGGCTGGAACAGACCTGTCTAACTATAAGCAGAAGGGGCTACATCAGTTTTATCATGCTTATCGTTTTTGGAGGGTTTCCCATGTTAACAATTAAAGGATCCCACTGTCACTTTAAAAAGACTATTTAATGTCCAAATTGCACAAAAATAGCACACAAATACAAAGTTTAGTATAATGTAATATATATATCTTTCAGTACACTAAATGGCCAATTTTCATGCCATTTAGGTTTTTCCCAAAACAATCACATAAACGGAATTCAGCTGAACCAAAACACCACATGGAAAAAACCCAAATCATCTGAAACAAAATGATTTTTTGTCAGACAAAAAAATGTCTTCCCCTGTGCACACGTCTATAAGTTATTACGTAAATAGATGTAACTATGTAACCACAGATCCCTCATCTATATATAAATATATATTTATTTTTTCCTACTAGAATGGAGACGTGCATCCTCATTCCATTACCTTTAGAGTTGTCATACACATATATATGGTGGTTGCATCGTGTGTCTGACTACTCAAAACGTGATATGCCAGGAATACAGACAATCTAATAGACTGGATTTAATATTCTTGGATAAGCTCTCCAAATGATTTAATATCAATTGATACACTTTTACAATTATTTTTTCAAAATACTGAAATATCAAAAATATATAATATATAAAAAAAAATTATTTATTTATTTATTACTGCTATTTATAAAGCCCCAACAGATTCCGCAGCGCTGTACAATTAATGGAGGACGTAATATATATATAAACCTAAATATATAAATATTTTTTACAAAATTAATCATTTATAAAGCTTATCGAAAAATTATAAATTGAGCCCAATATTGCATTATACTTTCTGTGTTCTACACGTCCGTTATGAAAACACTGTCTTTACTTTGGAGTAACCATTAAATATGGACATTTATAAAAAAAAAAAAAAAAAATAACTAAAATAATTAAATAGGTTAATTATTAAGTTAATAAATTCCTTTGTAAAACAATGGAGAAGTAGGCAACTGAAAACACAATAGTAGAAAATGGAAAGCGAACTCTAAGACTGTAAAGTAGGGACACAATCAACAGGATAAAACCACAAATTTGCACTAAGTATTTTTATTTTATCTGAACAGAGCAGCAGAGAGTGATCTCCTGTTAGATAAATAAACTCCAACAATGGATTTAAGTCTGTTTACTGATGATAAGATTATATCGGTGCCTTCAGGATTTAAAGCAGACAAATCTTTTTGACCAAATGGACACTAACTAACAATCTAAGATGCACCAAGAATTGTCCTCATAGTGCAATTAGTTGAACTTTTGAACCAGTAAATACGATCTAGCATTAGTTGAATAAAGGGGAACATTGAAGACACTATGTTTTAACATATTACATGAATGGTTTCACTGATTTGAGATCTTGCAAAAAATAAAGTAATTGAGTGATCTCATTGACTGTCAAAGGTAATAAATTGTGAACACATCAGCTGAGGACCTTGAATTCAATCAGACCTGCTGGGCCCAAGTACATGTTTGATCAAGCTTGAATGTTTGACATCTCGGCATGACAGTGGGCTGCAATATGCTGTTTACCAGCAGAGTATTTTTCAGCCTAACTGTAGTAATTTAAAAAAACGGTGTAATAGATTACGGTACAATGCTCCCTCATACGTCCTTGTTGAGTCTTGAAATGATGTTACTCTGCCCTAGCCTCGCTACCCTTTCCAGTGACTCCTTGCTTTATCACTTCATATTATGGGGACACTCCAGACACCTAAGACAGTTTAGCTTGCTGAAGTGCTTAATATGTGAGGAGTGTGTTCTCTTTCTTTTCCTTTTACAATAATTGTAGATTTCAATAGAAACTGGCACTTTTATGAATGAACCTTGTTACACCCCCTTCACTGTCAATCAGACAACAGGTCATGTTACTTCCTGGTTGTTTAGTTCAGTTGATATAACCTTAAGAGGCAGCACTTTCCTTGAAAAAGTTGTTTTTAACTATACCTCCAATAAAAAAAATAATAATTAAATGCATGTATGTTTTAATTAAATTATTTCTACTGCACAGTGTTTTTTTTTCCATTTGCATTTGGGCAGTCATCATAATTAGCCCTTGCCAGAAAATTCTCCCCTTGTTTCTATATAAGGGGGCTCTCCTATCTTCCATATGAGAGTCTTCCTCTCGTTTTAATTTCTTTCATTCTTTCGTTTATGAACCCTTCGTTAACTTCTCGCAGTTAAGTTCAATTTACAAATAGAAAAATGTAGTAAAAACTGAATTGTAAAATTGCCAAACTGTGACTATAGATTAACTGGAATATTTTGCCTACATATTCTGTTTAATGAATAATTTGAAGCATACATGCGACCTGCCTCATTCAACTGGCCTACAATTGGGAGAAAGATGCAGGTGGGTGTTAACTTGCCCAAGATATCAGTAACATTAAAGGTAAGGTTCACATAATAAGGGGGAATGACAGGCTGCCCACCTGTATAGTCAATCAAGGTTGATCACAAGCACTACTCAAGTGCCTGTATGTGGACTTACAGTCCGCCGTAGTGAGCTATTATGCCCAATTTACTGGTAATGGGGCACCCTGCTTTGCAATGACTTGCTCGCTTACTTTGGTACCACTGGGTGCAGAGGGTCCTTTACTCCTGGTTGTGGAGACATCCGGCTTTTGCAGAGATGGATGCTGATCCTGCTGGTTATTCATTGGCTGAGAGCGTCAACTGACCCCTCTCAAATAATTAAAGCAACTCATATATATGCCCACTCGGAAACTCTTATTCCGGGCTGGCTAACGATGCTCAAATCATGGAGCTGGTGAAAAGTTACACTTCCAGTAGCAAAGGTCTTAAACTCCGCAAGTGCAGCCTTTCATAGAGAAACGCTGCACATATAGACTTAAGGCACCATGACCACTTCAAATCACTAAAGTGGTGATGATGTTAGGAGTAACCCTTTACCTTTTCCACTTTGCAACAGTTTTCCTGACATCATGTGACAGAGCTTCTCTTGTGTGACTTGACAAATCTGCAATTACTTTCAAGTCTTTACATTTCTTACATCGAGACTCAACGCTTTCTGTATAAGCTTGTGCATCTGTTAAACATCACATACAGTTTAATCATAAACCCATTCTATTCTACAGCAACAGGTTTGAATGCCTTGAAATTCACTCCAAATGCAGTGCAATTGAGGATAATCACGTCTTCACTCTGCACTTGGGAGAACTGAGGGAAAACCACGAGTCAGATGTAAAAACGTACAGTGATAAAGATACTACAGGCGATTCGAGAAATGAATTGTGTGGAGAACATACAGAACGTGTGGAGAACATCCAGGTCAGAAGTAAAACTGAAACAAGGAAATACAAACCAATAAACGAGGTTACAAGATTGTGTCTGCTGAATGCCACTGGAAAATGGGCTACAATGTGAACAATTAGAACCAAGGCTTCCCAAATGTTGATAGAACCTGGAGGGATTGTAATTTCATGGAACCTGTAAATCTGAACTTTACTAAATCAAAATTAACGAGAGGCCTACTATGTTGATAAACTCGTAAATGAATGTAATGGCAAGTATCATTGTCTTAAAAAAGCAATATAGTATATATAAAACAACATATTTAAAATAAAATAATGGAAAAAGATGCAGCTCAACATGTTCTCTGTAAATTGACTCTTTTTGAAAAGCTATAGAAAAAACAACAACGGGGCATGGCTTGGACATCGACCGGGATGGAAGCCTAAGCAGTGAGCTCCGCTCCACCGGCCCTCCGAAAGCCCTAATTACCAGCTAACACCAGCACTCATGGGACGAAATCGCAGGGGTGATCCCCCTGGAACCCCCAGGAACTCACGGTCCAGCCAATCTCACGGCCCGATGGATGATTTCCTACAAGCACCGGCAGATATACACGACGAGGCCGAAGGCCTCAAAATGGCGGCACAATCCTCAGGACGCGACAGCACCCCTGCACCTACATTAGAAGGTATTGGAGAAGAACTCCGCACAATTGCAGCAGCAATAGCCACGATGGCCACAAAAGCGGATCTCCTGGTCCTGACAACTACGATTCAGGACGCAATGAGGGCGGAATTAGCCGGTCTCCGGACGGAGGTGACGGCACAAGGCACCCGACTGCAGGCCCTGGAACATTCCCACGAGGCCCAAACAACTAGGATTGCGGCCACCGATACTGCCTTGGCGAGGCAGGGTGATCTCCTGCTACAACTGAGGAGGTTGGTTGAGGACCTCGACAACCGCGGCCGTAGATGCAACATTAGGGTCCGCGGTATGCCCGAGGCAGAAGGTGAGGAGGACATAGAAGGCACCCTAACAGCGTTATTCCGCCTGATCCTACCCTGATCCATACCCTGCCACCGCTCAGATATGAAAGAGCACACAGGGCCCTACGTCCTCGGTCACTCGAGGAAGGCCCCAGAGACATAATCTGCTGCATCCATTCATTCGCCACGAAAGATGCCATCATGAAGGCAGCCAGAGCCCGACCCACTTGGGATTACCGGGGTGCGCAAATCTCACTATTCAACGACCTGTCCCCGACCACCCTAGAAGCTAGAAGGGCTCTGCGGCCTATCACGTCCTTATTAAGGGACAGCAACATACCATACAGGTGGGGCTTTCCATTTTCCTTGTCAGCAAGGCACCGGAATGGTTGGGTGTCGCTCTGCGGGCCGGAAGAGGCTCCCAGCTTTCTGGAAGAATTGGGGCTTCCTCCTACACCTGTACCGAATTGGATTTTGGGGTCCGGACAGAGACCGCAACGCGCACCTCGCCGACACAGGGACCACTCACCTCCGGGACCTGCTCACCACCGCCGCGAAGCATGTGGGGCCCAGAATTAACAACCGCCACCATGAAACCGCCAAATCACCGGTAAAGTGACGTTCCCAACACCAAGGTACTGTCCCCCCCACACCGTAATGGCTTGGACCCTGCCGCTGGCCCATTATTGCATGGAGTGTCCGCCGGGAATGGCAGACCCGGTTCATGTCCCCCTAATATTGCCCTAGATGACTGCTGCAGCCCACGTCTCTCACTATTCTCTGGCCCCGTTTTCCCTCCCGCCCTCTCCCCTCTCACCCTTTGTCCTGCTCGCGGAACTTCCCCCCCAGATGCTTAATAAGGGGCTCCTTGCTGAGATTTTTGGGGTGGGGGAAATGGAGGGGCACATTGGGCTGGTCATCCCCCCCCTACCTGAAAGCACTGAGCTGACCCCTCATCATGATACGCGATCTAGTATTGCGGGATGGGACCCTCTGCTCCACACACCGAGACTGTGAAAGTATGCTGCATCTCAGAATTTGACTCTTGGGCATGATAAGTATCATCATCGACTATCTTTGTAACTTCTGTTGCCTGCGATTATTATGTTAACACAGCTAATGTTTGGTGATCTTAAATGTACCTCGCAATAATAGATATGTTAGCACCACACTAAGATGCGCTATGGAATGCCGACGGAGGGAGGGAGCTGGGGTGGGGGGAGAGGGTTGGCGGACCAGCTATGTATGCTTCTATTCTGGATGATATGGAGGCATAGCGGAAAGAAGAAGTTCATGAGGTTCACAGCAGGGAGAGGGGTGTTATGGGGGATGGGGGAAGTGGGAGAGGGAGGAGGGGGGTGGGGGGGAAGGAAGGAATAAGAAGGGGGGGAAACAAGTAAGGGGGAGGGGAGAGGGGGAGGGTAATGGGGTGAGGGTAATAGGGGGGGAGTGGGAGGGGGAGAGAGAGGGGGGAGGGAGGGGGGAGGGGGGGGGAAATGGGACTTGAAACCTGCCACTACCATTACTATTTACAGTAACCTCCACTTAGTGATACGTGGGATGCACGATAATGCATACTTCTGAGACCATCGGGAAGGTGTGGCATACCCCCATACAACGTATGTGAGACACTTAATGAGAACGCCTCACCCCCGGGGTCACACTCCATGGGATGACGGGTGGCGGGGACTGGGCTAATATGACCTAATTAGCTTGACTACATCTGATATCCTTGGCCGGCGGGGCATATGGAACGGTGTGGAAGGGGAAGGGGAGGCGGCGTATACCGCCCAGAACCTACTAGGGGAAATGGGAAGGGGTGATTAGTGGCTGAAACGAACAATAGAGGATGCTGAGTGCCTTACAACTGCCAATTGTTATTGCTGTTAACTTACTCGTTTTCATATGTATATGTTGCTGATTACCTTCGGGTGTATCTGCACCTCCCATGATCATTAACACTTGGGCTAGGAACCGGCTGGAGCGGGCCATATCGACCCATATCTTATAACACATACATACACGCTTCACCATACCCAGTTTAGACCCGAGCCATTACTCTACATAACCACTTGCGCAAGTATCTCGACGGAGCCACAGGCACGCTCACCCACCGATCTGGTTACCGGGGTGACGCCTGGCCACTCACGCCGAGGCGTAAGTGTTCCTCCTTCTCGAAAGGAGATCCTGGGGTAATACCAACGTTTATCCCACGGGGACATTCCCCCACAGGGGGGCTCCCTCTGCCCACCCTTATTTTAATCTCTCAACCCACATTACTTCCCTCACACCTACACTCAAAACTTATACACTCTCTCACATACGTACACATACACCTACACATACACCACCCTTTACTAGCCCCGCGCACGAAGGGACTTGACATTGGCACTGCGAGGAGACGTACGGGGACGCGACCGACGACAGACGAGACCACCTGACACTTCCTCGGTTCCCCATAGACCTCAACCGGACACACAGGCACCTATAGGCCAACACAACACACGCACACTCACGGGGCTGCGCCGTCGACCAGGAGCCCTGCGCTGCTCGGGCGGGCCCCCTGAGGCCGGACGCGCTTAGTAGCGGATGGGACCATGGCGTACCAGCGCACCCCTATGACTGTCATGACGCTCAACTGCAGAGGCCTGAACATACCGGAGCGCCGCACCCACCTACTGAGGACATTGAGGCGGAAGCACATATCGATTGCAATGCTCCAAGAGACTCATTTTCGAGAAGGCGCGGCCCCCAAGCTCCGTAACACCTTCTACCCTATCAGCTACTGTAACAATCACCCACTGGCTCGGCGGGCAGGAGTGGCAATATTAGTAGCCGCGGACCTAGGATTTCAGGAACTGGACAGGTTGATGGACGACCTCTTCCTCAAGGGAACAATAGCCGACATAGTATTCACACTCGCGTCTATTTATGCACCCAATTCGAAGCAAGCACGATTTCTACGGACAACGCTGCGTAAATTACACGACTTCTCGGAGGGGGCTTTGATTGTAGGGGGGGACTTTAATGCCCCCTTGGATCCACTTATGGACTCCTCCACGGGACACAGCAGCCTCCCACAGACCCACATTAGATCCATACGCAGATCTCTGGGGGAACTATCACTGGTTGACTGCTGGAGGACGATACACCCCACTAACAGAGACTACACACACTACTCAATAATTCATAATCGTTACTCTCAGATTGACAACATTCTCATTAAACAAGACGGCCTGTCTCGGTTGAGGAAGGCATCCATAGAACCGGCAACGTGGTCTGACCACAGCTCGGTCCAGATAGAACTGGAATCCCCGTTATTCAAACCGGCTATCCGGTCTTGGCGCCTGAATGAGTCCCTGCTCCAGGACCTAGCGGTACGGACTGAGGTCTCCCATGCATTGGAGCGCTACTTCGAGGAGAATGGGATCGACGAAACATCCCCGGTGTCCGTGTGGGAAGCACACAAGAGTGTCATACGTGGCACTCTTATCGGTATTGCGACCCGTAAGAGAAAGGAGGCAACACACGCAATGTCCGACCTGTACGGCACCATATCACGTCTCGAACTCCAGCACAAACGCTCACAACTAGTCGAAACATATGCCGAATTAACAGAAGCTCGACGCAACCTGACAGCCCTCCTCACACAAAGACACCTACGTTCGCTCCAAAACTCGAAAAACTTCTTCTACACTCATGCGAACAAAGGGGGGAAATTTTTAGCGCGGCTACTCCGAGGGGATGCAACACGCACACAGGTGCGGAAGATTCGCTTGTCGTCAGGAGGCACGTCGCCGTACCCCGAAGACATAGCACGGGAGTTCCGGGAATACTATACCTCCTTATATAACTTGCACCAACCGGGGGACCCATCACATTGACGAGATTCGTCGCAACACGTGCTGTCATATCTACAGGACACTATTCGGACACGAATAAACCCAGAAGCGGCATCTATGCTCGACGAATTGATTACGACCAACGACCTAGCCGCGGCGCTTAAAAGTACGAAGACGGGGAAGGCCCCGGGACCAGATGGATTCTCCACGGGCTATTACAAAGACTTCGACCAGATATTACTGCCGTGGCTAACTAAAGCTGTCAACAGGGTGGCGGAGGGGGAACAATTTGGCATGGAATCCTTAATGGCTACTATCACGGTAATACTCAAACCCGGGAAGGACCCGGAACAATGCGGCAGCTACCGCCCAATTTCCCTACTGAACGTAGACACGAAGCTCCTAACAAAAGCCCTAGCGACTAGACTCCAGCGGGTCCTACCGAGCCTGGTTCATGTAGACCAGACGGGATTTATCCCGGGCCGAGAGGCACGGGACAGTACACTACGCCTGTTTTCCATACAACACCATGCACGGAAATACCGGAGACCTCTCCTGCTGTTGTCCACGGACGCGGAGAAGGCGTTTGACCGGGTGGACTGGTCATATATGACCCAAACTCTTCAGTACATGGGCGTTGGACAGCGGACTATGGCGTGGATCATGGCCCTATATAGCTCACGAGGGCGTCAGTACGGGTTAACGGGGCTCTTACTACAAGCTTTGGCATTGCGAATGGCACCAGGCCGGGATGCCCCTTGTCGCCTCTCCTGTTCGCCCTCTCCCTGGAGCCACTCCTACAAGCGGTCCGGGACCATCCGGACATACATGGATATTCATGGCAAGGCACGGAGCATAAGGTGGCCGCATATGCGGACGACCTCCTATTCTTTGTCTCCCAGCTGCGGATCACATTGCCTTGCATACTTTCCGAAATCGATAAGTTTGGCCGGATCTCCGGATTCAAACTGAACCTAGCAAAATGCGAGGCTCTCAACATCACCACTCATGCGGCAGACTACGAAGCCCTGGGCCCACTCTTTCCCTTTCGTTGGTGTACGGGGGCGATGAAATACCTGGGAGTCTGGATTCCCACGGACCCACAAGACATTTATAAACTCAATTTCGCACCGCTCTTGCAGAAGATTGAATCGGATCTGAAGAGGTGGGCGTACCCGCACATTACATGGCATGGCTGCATAGCGGTCCTCAAACGAACATACTCCCGAGGGCCCTTTATTTGTTCCAGACCACCCCCATAGCCCTACCATCGGCATTCTTTTCGAGACTCAAGTCGGCTGTTATCAAGTACATATGGAGAGAGGAAAGATCCAGGCTACGTCACGACTTATTATGCCTACCCAGACATAGAGGGGGCCTAGCGCTGCCGGACTTTAAAAAATATCACCAGGCGGCAACGCTACAGCGGATTCTTGAGTGGCATGAGATAGCCACGGACAAACAATGGGTGGCTCTGGACAGGGAGGGCGACACAGCGAAACTGAAGGCGTTGGTATGGAAAAGACGAGCGACTAGGGGCAGCAGGAGACGAGACGAGGGCCCGGTGGCACACACATTACTCACGTGGGAGAGCCTCAGAGAGACACCCGGGATCTCCCCGACTCCGAGCCCCCTGATGCCGATTGCCCACAACCCCAATATAGGGGGTGGGGTTACCTGCGGAGGCTTGGATATTCCTGGGGGAAGAGGAATATATCCCGATACATAAGGTCACCCGAGACGGTGCCCTAAAGACACTGGACACACTGCTGGAGGGCCGACAACGATCCCCGATGGTGACTCTCCGGTATATTCAACTAAAGCATTACTTTGATTCACTACCCCACAAGGATAAATTACAAAGGGAACTGACGTGGTACGAGAACCTCTGCGCCCGGGGCGCATCGCTCGAGAAGACTATCTCGAATCTCTATCAATATCTGCTGGCCGAATCCACACCGGACACCAATGCCTTCCAACGATGGTGGGAGTGGGCCATGGACAAGACTTTCACCCAGACGCAATGGGAAAGAGCACTGATATGGCAACACAAGAGCTCCTCTAGTTCTCGATATCAAGAGGTAAATTACAAACTGATATCCATGTGGTATAGAACACCAACACTACTTCATAGGATCTTCCCTTCTACTCCACCGACGTGCTGGAGATGTCAGGAAGGCAACGGGACCCTACTACACATCTGGTGGGAATGCAGACTCATCACACCATTTTGGGATCAAATTGAATCAGATACTCACCTAATTCTCGGAGACGATACTGAATGGACGGTAGAATTGGCCCTACTGCACATCTCCCCACAACCGTTGTCTGTCTACAAAAGGTCTGTCCTACGTCATCTTTTGAATGCGGCCAAGTCACTCATCCCAGTACACTGGAGGACAACGGATACCCCCACCAGGGAAGAGTGGATACATAGGGTTGAAGATATCAGGGCAGCGGAGTCGCTCCAGGCGGAATTGACGGGCAGGGAAGCAAAGTACGCGGATATCTGGGCGCCGTGGTTCGTCTTTCGGGCGCTACCGTAGGGGGGTGTCGGCGGGGGGGGGGCTTGGGCCCGGGGGATGGTGCAGCCCTCGTGAACTGCCAGTCCTATACCCTATGACTTACAGCAACACAATGCCGCTAGCCACTGTTGACATTACATCTCGCGGAACGACCATGTCTTCCTGACTGGACAAAGTACTATCACGAATAGCTCATAACGAAAGGAACGCCCCTAGGGACCATATATACACGCACAAGACTATCTAGCGGGCCCACATCCACAAGCTGCTCATACTTGGATTAAGTGATAAAAACATGACCACGAGTCCCCTTGGGATAGGGGGGACGGATCTCAGACCCCCCCCCTGCCCCCACGGGGAGGGAGGGGCGGCCTGGCACAGACCTGACACCACACGACCTCCACACCCGACCAGTTACTAGAAACCTGACACACTGATCTGGTATTTATGGACGGTCAGACCACGCAATACGAGACAGTAGTGGCTGGACGGGACCTAATCGGACACACCACGCATCTTGACACTAGGGGAGACGCAAGACCCACTGACGACCACAAACGGGAATTTTACAGCCCCGCACTCTTAAGCCATTACAATAGGACCTTAACCCAACCACATGGATCCCGAGACAGCTTGGTTCTCACACCCCCATCTTCACACACCTCCGGCTACACTACCCCTATCGCACCCCAACCGCGGCATGCGCAACCAGACAATACATAACCCGACACGGGACCCAAGAAGACCGCTAGACAGGCCAGCCGGATACTGGGGGACTAGGCGAGGAGACGAGGTCCTCTCTAACTGGACCCCCCCACGACACATGAGGGCAGTCGGGGCGCATCCGTAGACGCCCCAATTGGAAGCTCATATCACTGGAGGGATTCCTTTACACCATCGTGCAACCTCGCTAAACCCGCACCATCTCCCGCATTTACCATGACCGCCCAGCGCCATGCCTCTTTAACACCATCAACAACATAGGACCCTCCTGGGTCATGCCATATACTAACACACTACATCACACTGTCCTCTCATACCCCCCACTGAGGACCTTTGACACCAATCACTGAATCTCACACGAACCCAAGGCTCTGATGCCTATTAATTTGCCCGCACAGCCCTAGCCCCTGGTTGAATGATCTTGTTAAACAAAGTGACTAACACGAGTTATAGTGATGCGCCTCCTAGGGAGGAACAAAGTATTACTTGACACTAGCATTCTTCTGTTACCTGAGACTGCAACAGTCACTGATTATATTCTAAGATATGTACTGTATTATGTTGCGCTTCTACTACATAAACTTTATTCTTTATATGTTTTGCTCTTAATGCGGGCCTGCGAGCCCAAATTTGCCTATTGACATTCTTCAATAAAACGTGATTAATGAAAAAAAAAGAAAAAACAACAACAATGAAGGATTATAAGGTAAGTGATAAACAAATGCAAATGTGATTCAGTGACCCAGGAAAGTACAATAGCCCTGATATGGAGGTAGACAAAGCCCTAGGGACCAATGTTTTACCCCAATGGTAATCTAGTAATATCTGGATATTCAGCCTATTTAAATCCTCTGGCATTCTCTATTTTCTCTATTTTTTAGGCTGTCCATTAGCAATGCCGAACACAAGTTTTCAAAACGGAAATTAAAGGGTTACTCCGACCCTTTTGTATTTGTATTTTTTATTATGAATAATGCCATACGGGGCATTAGTCTTTAGGTCTGCCTCCCTCTAAGTGATAAAAAAAGTTACAAAAAAAGTTTTACTTACCTTGAATCCAGCTCTGGGCGTAGTTCTTGGCATTGCTCAGCACGAACCCTGGTGATGTCATGGGAGCTTCGCGGAGGGCCGGAGGTCCAATCAGAGGCTTCTCATACAGAAACCTCTAATTGGACCATTTAATTGGATCAGGGCACATGTGTGCGCTTTGAGTGGCAAATGGAGAGGGAGCAGGAGAGAAGAAGGGAGGGAGAAGAAAAAGAATATCAGAAGGTATCGGAAGGAGGGAGGGCTACAGTTAAGGAGGAGGGATGGAGGGAAGGTAGATACAATCTTCCCTTACGCCAACTGTCTGTCAGCCCGATGTGTTCACAGGTGTCATTTTTGCACAGAATTAACATTTGACATTCTGGAACCGAGATCTGTCACATGTACTGGGGGTGTAACTAGCCCCTGGAACACAATTGGAAATATCTCTGGACGTTCAGCATTTAAATCAGACAAAACACTGCAAATCCAGACTCCTGTCACCATGACCAGTTCTAAAAGCAGATATGGTCATTATGGTTGGAGTACCTCTTTCAATATATACACATCTTTGCATTGCTACATTAAGAAGAGAGAAAAATGAAAAGAAATATATATGGAAACAAAAACAGAGAATAGGAAAAATCTGAGAACAGGCAAAATCTTAGAGAAAGTCAGTAGCTTGCCCTTCGGTACATCCCCGCTCTGGGCTTAACATAGTTATTGCTCACTTGTACCGTTACAGAGAGAATCAGATCCAAGGCATGTCAGACTAATCCCACGCATAAGGGTAGTCCGGAACCAGAATGCCGGCAAGTTCTCTCTACCCAAAAGATACAACAATCGTATCAGCCTTCCTTGGGCCTCATTGAGGAATCATTGAGCGAATAAAATAACATTATACAAATACATACAGTGAAACACAAATGGCTCACTTGCATCTCGACTCTGAATTAAATTTCCCATACAGCAGCACTAACAGATCCAACAATATACTCTGTTAAATTCAATAGCTACATTTAAATGATCCCTAGAGTAACTAAACTCGAATTCAGTACATTTGAATTCAGTAAATTTTCTACCAAACTGAACTTCTAAATGAATTAGCACTTGACTCGAACAAAGTGGAAGGCACTGCAAGATGTTGGGAGGAATATGATTTGCATAACAATTTTTATATCGAGGCTAAATACACTCAATAATACTAGTTTGTGACTTAAAACTCAAAGTATAATGAATAACAATCATGTGAATTGGTGGTAAAATATAAGAAAAGCTGCGAAAGTAACCTCATATTATTATTCGGGATTGATTGATAGTGAATATAACCAGCCAGCACGATTCACTCATTCAAAGCACTCGGAACACAGAACGAGAGGAGACAAAGGCGTTCGTTGCTCATTGCTGTAGAATCAGAGCCTTTGAACTTTTAGAGCCAGCTTGGTGGAATACAAAGCCAGACCCTGAATTTCACTTGTTTTATGTCTCCTGGAAGAACAAACGCTTAGCTAAACCCATGAAAAAAAAAAAAAATGACGCAATCTTTTTTATAGTCACTTCTTATAACAATAAGTTCAATGCTATTATTTTCAAACAATTAAACGAAACCAGCAACTGATAATTGAATGCACAAAACCAAGATGTTTGAAATATCTTTATACCTGGAAATCATAACCAAGAACATACATTCATTTCAGATGTCATCTTGTTACATAACGACATATATTTTCATGTAAATACGTCTACATCAATCGGTCACAACGTTATTTAAAATGTGATAAATATGGTTATCAAAATTCTGATTAATACGTTTGATTTCAGTTTGGCTGTATTTCTTGGTATTTTTGATTTCAGTTTGGCTGTATTTCTTGGTATTTTTGATTTCAGTTTGGCTGTATTTCTTGGTATTTTTGATTTCAGTTTGGCTGTATTTCTTGGTATTTTTGATTTCAGTTTGGCTGTATTTCTTGGTATTTTTGATTTCAGTTTGGCTGTATTTCTTGGTATTTTTGATTTCAGTTTGGCTGTATTTCTTGGCATTTATTAACTGTTGAATTGAAATAAAGAGAAATAAATATATAAATCACCTAATTCACCTGTGGGAAGTGAGGAGGGAATACTGAGAGAGATCTGGGATTACTTAGAAATGTATTCCCTGCTTTAGAATGAAACCCATATGTTTAACCTGCAGCATTTAATTCAATTCAGATGCTTAATATAAATGTATGTAAATGCATGGTGATCCATAGGACCCCCTATATAACCAGAGTAAAAATAAACTACTATAATTGTTAAGTTTAGATGTGCATACACACTGCCTGTGCAAGGATTTTTGCTGCCCTAGGGGAAAAAAATATGGCTTCCCCATTCAGTTCACCCACTTATGCAGACTGACAGACACACACACACACTGATCCATGCAGACACACACACACACACTGGCCCATGCTGAGACACACACACACACACACACACACACACACACTGGACCTTACAGGGAAGGCAAACACAAACTGACCCCT
This sequence comes from Pelobates fuscus, assembly GCF_036172605.1. Taxonomy (NCBI): domain Eukaryota; kingdom Metazoa; phylum Chordata; class Amphibia; order Anura; family Pelobatidae; genus Pelobates; species Pelobates fuscus. The sequence goes on along the minus strand of NC_086321.1, from coordinate 16,690,884 downwards.
GCAGACAGTAAATCTGACATACAGATACACATTGACCCATGCTGACACAAACACTGAACCACTGAAAAAAACACAAACTGACCTATGTAGATACACACACACTGACCCATGTAGATATACACACTGACCCATGCTGACACAAACACTGAACCATGCAGACACACACACACTGACATATTTAGACACACACACTGACCCATGCTGACACACACACACACACACACAGTTACCAATGCAGACACACACATACTGACCCATGCTGACACACACACTGACCCATGTAGACACACACACCCTGTCTCATGTATACACACACACTGACCCATGAAGAAATACACTGAACCTTGATGACATACACACACACACTGATCCAGGCAGACTGACACATACTGACCCATATAGAATGAAACACACACTGACCCATCTAAACACACACTGACCCATATAGACACACACACTGACTTATACATGCTGACACACAAACACTGACACATGCATTATGACTGAAGCAGACTGACATAGATTCTCTGAAACACAAATTGCGGGTTCTAGCCTTCATTTCAGGTATCAGTTGGGTGTTCGTGCGTTCCAAGTATCTTGACTGCGCCTGGCGGCCTGCCACTACTTGGCTCAGCCCCATTTCCTGCTATCCTCCTGCCCACTTGTCCACAAGTACGGGGCAGGAGGTGGGAGCAAGCAAACAATGTGCCCTAGCGCTACCGCAATAAGTGTCAGGAAGGGCGGCCTGGCTTTGCGGGTGGAGGTGGATGTCGTGCGCTAGTCAGAATCTAAGTGCACCCTAGTAAACGGTATTGTGGCCTGCAACATGCTCTAAATAAATAGACCCATGTGATAGAGGAGTCGGCCCCAATGAGCAGTAAATCTGACAAACAGATACACTCAGATGCACATTGTCACACAGATACACACACTGACACACAAATACACACACACTCAGATACACACTGACACTCAGATACACACACTGACACTCAGATACACACTGACACTCAGATACACACTGACACTCAGATACACACACTGACACTCAGATACACACTGACACTCAGATACACACACTGACACTCAGATACACACACTGACACTCAGATACACATTGTCACACAGATACACACACTGACACACAAATACACACACACTCAGATACACACTGACACACAGATACACACTGGCACATACACACACACACACACACACAGAGATACACACTGACATACACACAGATACACACTGACACTCAGGTACACACACTGACACTAAGATACACATTGTCACACAGATACACACACTGACACACAAATACACACACACTCAGATACACACTGACACATACACACACACACAGATACACACTGACACACAGATACACACTGGCACATACACACACACACACAGATACACACTGACATACACACAGATACACACTGACACTCAGGTACACACACTGACACTAAGATACACATTGTCAACAGATACACACACTGACACACAAATACACACACACTCAGATACACACTGACACACACACTCAGATACACACTGACACACAGATACACACTGGCACATACACACACACACAGATACACACTGACATACACACAGATACACACTGGCACATACACACACACAGATACACACTGACATACACACAGATACACAAACAGACAATCTGTCACACATAATCTCACACATGTCACTCTTTATATATTTGCAGCCACCCTCCTGTTAACATACCTTTGTATCCAGGAGGGTGCCTTGCTTTAAAGCCCTGGTACTGGATGAGGCTGATGGGAGTGAGCATGCAGCAGCAGCTCACTCCAGCCTCTCTACTGCCTCCATGCTGCCTGTATCGCCGCTGCCTCCAGCCTCCTCCTTCCCCCCTCCATTCCTCCTGCGTGGTGCTCTGTGAAGACGGGAGGAAGTGACCAACTGTCATTTCCTCCCAGCCAGCTGATATTACAGGGGGCCAGCCATGATCTTAAAGGGCTGGCACCTGGCCGGGTCCCTCTTTAGCAAGTATTATCGGGTGGCAGCAAATTATATACAATATCCTGGATATCACGCATTGACATTGACATGTATTGGCATACATTGTGTGTTAGATTGTGTGTGTGTGTGTGTGTGTGAGTTCCGGGATATTGTATATGATTTGCTGGTGTCAGGGAGCCGCATTGAGAATGTGGGAGACTCCCAGAACCTCGGGGAGACTTGGGATGTCCGCATTATTTAATATCAGGCTGGAGGATCACAGGGGTGTTTTTTAATTTAGTCTCAGAGGACAGAAAATCCGCTGATCCCCATTTACTTAGGGGAGTATTGTTATTAAAACAGTGGGCTGGGGTTTCCAGGCTGTGGCTTAAGGGGTTAACTGGCATATCCTGGCTAAAGGGTCCCAAATCCTCTAGCCTATCCATGAGGCTAGAGGATTTGGGACCCTTCAGCCCTCTGTATCTGCTGTGGCACATCACAGAGGATGGAGGAGGTGGTAGGGTTATTACTTCTCAGCTCCTTGCACATTAAGTAAGGGAAATATGACTGCTAGAAGCCCACTTGTTCATGGTGGTGCTGGTGACCCATTTTCCCTGTATTTTGGGAATAACCATTAGGGTCAAGACTTTCACAGAGAGCTGTGCGTTTTTTGGGAGGCCCCGTACACCTCTTTTTTCTCCATGGAGAAACCAAGGATGTCTACTGGTTATTGTCTTTGACTCACAATACCTATGTTTGGGGAGAATCGTTTTGTCAGAGATTATTCGCTTTTCGTAATCATTTGATTTTGATCATGCAGTGCCAAGCGTCTTCGGTAGAAACAGAAGCTCATGCCCTCTCCCCCTCTCACTACTGAGAAGCTTTCAAAGTGTCCTTAAAATAAATAGCAGATGATAACCTGAAATATTTTTTTTTCGAACCAAAAGTTAAATACGAGGCAGATCACAGACGGTTAGATGCAGTTTGACATAGCAGTTTCATATTAGTCGGCTAATCAGTTCCTTTAAAGATATAAGGTGCACATGTATAGAATACTACATATTTAACCCATTCAGGACTGGGGCTAACCAAATCCTCTGTTACTTTAAAAGTCCTGGCACATCATCACTTCTGGAGCTTGCAGTGAGAATCCAGGACTCCCAACTGTCCTGCTTTCCACAGGACAGTCCCAATTAAAGAGTGCTGTCCTTTAATTTAATCACTTAGGGACACCAGGAAACTATCCCGGGCAACACAGCGGTAATCCATCATGAGATGATCTTGCGCTGTGTAGCTGGCTCTAGGACTCTGTAGAGAGTTTTAATAGCGCTCTCTGCTTCATCCTACAGGTTGGGTGCAGGCCAGGAGGCTATCTGTCAGCCTCTAGTACTTAAAGGGGACCTGTAGCCACTTACCTTGGCTTCGGCCCACTTTCCTGCCAAGATCACATTACAAAGGTCCACCACCACTCCTCCTCAGCCGAGGAACTGAGAGACAAATGGGAGACAAAACTATTTTTAAAATGTTTTTTTTTTCTCCCAATCTATTCATTTGTTGACAAAACTGCTATCACAATGTAAAGATGGAATTTAATGCTCTTTTTAAAGAGCTAAAGTTGTTTTGGGCACTGTTGGTGTCATTTAAAGGGACTCTGTCACCTCAACCTTACCTTTCTCCTGTTGTTTTTTTGTTTCTCTTCCTCTTCGTTTCCTAATTTCTGATATATTTCTCTTTAAAACATAAGACACAGTGGGGACTATTTTTCTACTCCTGACAAATCTTCACACAGGGTGGAGCATAAGGCATAAAGCAAGACCCACTGTCTTGACTAATTAAAGCTTTGTTATGCCTTAAGTTCCATCATTTGTGAAAATTTGCCAGGCAAGTATGAGGTGACAGAGCCACTTTAAGGCTACGTTTTTATGAATCTTCAATGGGAGGGCATGCACACTTTCCATTTGGGTCTGCCCACTAGGGGTGACATTAGTGACACGAGTTGGTTATTCCCCCTTGGAGCTCTGCTTACCCGTTCCAATGTCGTACCTCCCAGTATTAGAAGGTACCAGAGTCTAAAGTGGGCACAGGATAATAATTTAATGTTCAATATATCTGCCAGGCTGTACATTTATTTTCCATCATAATGGCACTGGTATTAGACACAATAATTAACTTAGTAAGTTAAAATGGAACTCTGAGTGCTAGAATTCCATTAATGGATTAACATCAATGGAATGTCCAACCTGTATTTACATATAGTTTTGTTGGCCAGTTTTTCAAATACTCTCCCCAGTAAGCATCATGTACTGTGTCAGTCTCATACACTCATATTATTATTATTATTTTATTATTTATATAGCGCCATCAGATTCCGTAGCGCTGTACAATGGGTGGACTAACAGACATGTAATTGTAACCAGACAAGTTGGACGTACAGGAACAGATGGGTTGAGGGCCCTGCTCAATGAGCTTACATTCTAGAGGGAGTGGGGTATAGTGACACAAAGGGTAAAAGTAGGGGTACGCAGTAGGTTGTTAGAAAAGTATTAATTGAGGGCTTAGTAGGTAATTTTGACAGTTGCAGGAGAGGAGTCATGGGGGGTGTGGGATAAAGACCTGCTAACAGTTTAATTCATATGCTTTCTTGAAGAAGAATATACCCTTGAGAAAGGCAGCCAGTGGGGTGCTGAAACATTGGGGGGAGGTTTTGACTTGTGTTCTGTACTGTTTGGCTTCTGCAAGAGATTTTCTGTTATTTTGTGTTTTATTTTTATTGATCTTTAATAAAGTGTTATATTTTAGATTACTATTGGAGTGTGCATCCTTAGTTATTTACTATTCTGAGTTTTGAAGGCATTTTTTGGGAGTGCCTATTTTGGATTTGCACCTTTTTATGATTTCATTAATTAAAGTGATAGATGTATTAGATAGATGTATAGTTTTCCCTCCGTACCAGTTTAGAATTGATACTTACCACACTATTCCACAAAGTGCCGATATGAACCTTTTACTGGAGAGATGTCCTAGTAACATCAGAAGTTCTATACGTGTCTTAACGCAGCTGAGATTTAACGCTCACTCAGGAGAGGATGCAAAATTCATTATTATACTTCTATTAATAAAGAGTTTTACCATGGAAATACTTACACATTTCTCGAATTTTCAATGACTGATTAGGGCTCGTGTCACTCTGACCAACGTATCCCGGGTTCTCCAATAAATGGCTCACAACATGATGTGTTAAATGCGCCCATGATTCTCACCAGACTGTGACAGAGGCCCACGGCAGGCTTCATATAACCCTGAATAGAAAAAAACTCTGGTCCTTCTCTTTCATATTTTATGTAAGTAAATAGCTCGCTTCACTTATCACAGATTGCTAAGCGAACAAAGTAACATATGTCTTTGATTAAAGAGCCATTTCAGACAGAGAAGTTAAATAGAAAGACAAAACTTCGTAGAGCGGGTATTGATATGACATCACAGAAAAATAATAAAACGAAGGGGGGATGAGTGGCCAGAGCCAATAGGCAATGTTATCAGCCAGCCAGCTGTAAAAACAATACTTGCTCATAGACAGCGAACAGCTGTTGCAGCTAGTCAATCTTATTGTTGGATATATCGCTTGATATTTGGATTTAGCCCAATGACTTTTCCAATAGGACTTAGTGCTACTCAAATTTATCACTCAAATTGCTATAATTTTAAACCAAAACGGTCACCTAGTTTTTCACGTATACTGACAGTTAACGAGACACTATAGGCTGTAGCATGTCCCTGAAGGCTGAGCAGTCTAAATACTGTTTTTTTCTGGGAAAGGGCCCCTCTGACAGCCACTCAAAGAACTTCCTGCGTTCGGTCCTGCAAAGATTGCATGATTGATGCTCTGCATGAAGACGCTGAATGTTCCCAATAGAGATGCACTGACTCAATGTATGTCTATGAGTAGTGGGGAGAGTAATGGAATCCATGTTAAAGGATAGGATTGTTAAACATCTATATTCACATGGATTTCAAGATCAGAGACAACATGGTTTTACTTCAGGGAGATCATGCCAAACTAATCTTATTGATTTTTTTGATTGGGTAACTAAAATAATAGATCAGGGTGGTGCAGTAGACATTGCTTACATAGATTCAGTAATGCTTTTTGACACTGTTCCACATATTATTTTATTTATAAAATATTTTACCAGGAAAGATACATTGAGATTTCTCTCGTCTTCGAGTATGTCCTGGGTCCACATAACATTGCATTGATACAATAGGGTACAATAAAATACAAAAACAATATTAATACACAATATATACAAAATGAAACAGGTAGGAAATATATAATCAACCATGACAGGTGCATTCTGTTTTGAGATATGAAGAGAGGGATCTCTTAAAGGAATTTAGGCTTGGGGAAGATTTGAAAGTGTGCGGGAGGTCGTTCCATAATTGCGGTGCTCTGTAGGAGAAGGAGGATCGGGGCGCTTTCTTTTTGTATTGAGGTAGACTAAATAAAGTGCTGGTACTGGATCGGAGGTTATAGGAGGTAGGAACAGCCGGGGAGTACATTCTGCTCAGGTAGGGTGGGAGCTTCCCAGAAAAGTTCTTAAACACAAGGCTGGAAAGATGAAGGGTGCGGCTGGATTCCAGCGACAGCCAGTTTAGTTCTTTTAGCATGTCACAATGGTGGGTCCTGTAATTGTAGCACAAAGCAACAGAACAAGTGATACGATGTATTATGTTTATAAAGTTCCGGATTGCGGTGCAGGTGCCTATACTAAGTCTTTAAGTTTGGATTCCAATATTGTTGAATGGGTTAGGCAGTGGCTGAGTGACAGGCAACAGAGGATTTTAGTCGATAGAGTATATATTTTATTAGAGATATTGCAGAAGGTCTTGAAGTTAAGGTATGTCTGGCTAATTCAGATGGAGTTATTCTGTACATGTGGAAGTTGATAGCCACATTCTGTGGCAAGTTTGCCTGAAACTTTTTGGAATGGGGCTACCATAAGTCTCCTAAAATAGAATCCACCAGAAGGACTTACTTTTTCATTCATTCTGATATTAATTCAGAAACTGATAAAAAAAAATTACAATATAGATCAGCAAAGCCCTATATATTAGAATATTAGAACAATTGCATCTCATCCAATCAGCCATCCATAATAGATTTTTCTCAAACTCCTAATGATGAAGTATTTATACACATCTTCCTGACACAGGTCACTTCCCAATCACACACTCCATGCCGCTCCTACTGATATGAACTCATTCATTCCTTCCTCGTACCGTCATTCCCATCACTGTCCACCACCCTGATATATTCTCCATCTCTCCAGCCATCACCCAATGGGAAATATATGTCATACTCTCTATTGACCAGTGTATGATTCTTTTTAATTAATTATTTAGTTCTTTTCTAAGACTTCTTTTTAATTAGTTGCACCGGACGTGCAAAATTTATTATTAGCAAAAATATAAATATAATCATTTTCTTTTACATTTTTAACATTTTATTTACATGTAATGTTGAGCTATGTATACATTTAGGATGTAAAATAAACAATATATAATATGTACGGGGCAATTAAAGAGAAACTTAAAAGAAAGCTACAATGTCAGGAACACAATCATGTATTCCTTACATTATAGTGGTAAACCCACTATTTATGTCAGACCCCTCTGTCAGAGCAGTGAAAAGGTGATTTACTTAACTTTTCTGCCACACTGAGCTGGTCTCGCCGCGGCTGTACCTGCCTGGCTCTGCCTGTATGGCTGAGATCATCAAACTTGATGATCTCAGCACATCCAATGCTTTTCTATAAGAATTGGAAGACTATTGCGCATGCACGGCAAAAATATCAATATATCTCTATGGAGAACGTTCAGCGCTTCAATGTCAATTGTGGTTACTAGGCAGTAATATAAACACTGCCTTTTCCCTGACTAGGTGACTATAGTGTCCCTTTAAATTTTGGTGGAACAAACCTGTAGCGCAAATTCAAGGATTTGTTTTAGTTAAGAAAGTGGACAATTGCCTCCGTCCTAATTAATGTTGTAGCTGATCAGTGTATTGGCTTTAGGTTGATCGAGCTGAGGTTGGATTGTGAGCAGACACTTAGTGGAAGTGTATTACTTAAATTTACAATAAAATGTGTTTTCATTTACTTTTAGCTTTTATCATTTTCTTGGATACTATTAACATTCTCTGTCTTGAGCACCTGCAGAGCGATCGTATGTGAATAAATTGCGTCTCAAACTAGACGCTGTGATGGGTTACTGAGGAGCACAGAGGAACAGGATAACAATCACAGATGGATTTAGGAATTAAAAGACAAGTTCAGAGCCATGTGCTAAATTTAATGATCTCGCATGTGTCTGATATGTTGTGTCTGTTATCGTTCCTCTCTTTTTATGTTTCAGGCACAGCCTTCAATTTTTTGGAAGTAAAACTTGACCTTTTGCAGCAATCGACTTAGAATTATGGTATCGAGCCAGACTTCTAGAGTGTTCCAACTGCGAACGCTGAGCTTATTTATTTTATCAGACAGCTGACAATGACGCAGCGTTGGACCAGTCTAGGAGCTAGGGGAGCCAATCCCCAGTAAGGGATTTTGCTTGCAATAAAAAAACAAATAAATATTACCTATTGGTCTAGTCGCATACGTCTTATCTTCTTTATCGGATGCTCCCCAAATCAGAATTTTCTATTATTCTATTAAAGAACAGATGGTGCATTGCTGCTGTGTATTAGGGTACAACAGTATTAAAACACAATACATTCTATAATTTGTTATGTGACATTTACACTTCAGCTTTTGCTTGACAGGTATGTCTGTTACCAAAACAATCACGTTTCCCCAAGCTGATTGACTTATTGACATACTTCCCAGCTCACCTATTGTTTCAATTTCACTGACCCAAACTAAAACATAAAAAAATAAGTAAAATTTGCATTCTTTCTTACATTCTTCCCTTCGATTTTCATTTTATTTACAAATAGCATATTCCGCAAAGCCTGCTTTTGAATGTCACATTGTGTGTAGCAGGTGAAGTGGATTGTGACAAACTCCCCTTTTCAAGTGAGTTTGCCACAAGTTCCTGGAGGCGCCTACTTGCCAGCCTCCTGCCTACAGACTATGGGTCCTGTAAACTGTGATATAAAAGTCTCCATTCGTGTAACTAGACGATATGGTTCGGGAACCGAACAGCTGCACGAACTGAAGACCACCCTGGAGCTTGTTAAGCCTAATTTGTAGCAATTTCCAACCCCAGTGTTCTAAGTGTTCGTCTGGGTGGCCACAATTCCTATGGACGACCACAAGGTGGCGGCCATCTTGTTCGCATGAACACAGGCAGCGGTGTTTGGTCATCGAGTTCATGGAACTATTTGCAGATACTGAAACTCCCGAACACAGCTGGACTTCCATGATCGCCTGTGTTCGGTTTTACAACACTTAGTAAGACACTGTTCGGTGGAATCATTCATCTGAACAAGGGGAACAAGCTCCAGGGTAAGACCATTGACTATGTTCCGTAGTTTGTTCATTTTTAAACTACCGAACTAGACCGACCGCTAGCCCTGATTCTATGAAATAGTTTTAGGCATGGGTCCATGCGTGCAGTTGGTGAAACAAATGACTTCCAGGAAATTCCTGAACCCCTGAACTGATCTGGGAGATTTTTGGATATGTTGGTCACTCAGATCAGGGCTATCAGGGCATTTAACTTATGGGGTTTTATGTATTTTTAGGGTACTTTGGGGGTGTTTTGGAAAAAGTATTTTTTTTCTATGCTTAGAGATAATTGGATTAGATTAGTACAGTTCCTGATCCAATTATCTCCCAGGCACAGAGGAAGGATTATCTGATTATGTATGGGAGTGTCCTTGATCTGAGAGCCAATGTAATTGTGTATTTGTTTCTACTGTGGTTTACTCTCAGGTCCAAGGGGAGTGCCTCTTGCATGGGGACATGCATATAAGGCCAATTGTGGCTGCCATTAAAGCATTCCAGCTTGCACCCCAAAACTGTCTCATCCTTTTTATTGGAGGGAAGGAAGATTTAACCCCTGTGTCTGCTATTCCAGCTAGCAGGGGATTCAACAGGGAAAGGGTCCTTGTAAGGACTAGAGCTCCCAGGACTGAGTGTCGTCCAGTGCCTGGGGGTGTCTAGAGCGAATTCCCCATTTGGCTCTAGGAAGGAGTGGTTCCAGGGCCCCAGATAAACCACGGTGACCGTGGGCAGAAGTGCTGCGGTTATGCGGACTATAGTGTTTCTTTAATGTGAGGTAAATTAGAGATTAGTGCCACGAATAATATGCTTGATTGCCTACTTACAACCAGATGAGGATGATGATGGGCTCTAGCTGCAGTCTGGCTTCACTGGTCTGGTGTAGAACAGGCTCTCTGGAGGCTGTTTGTAACTGTGGTCACAAAAATCAATGTTCTGGGAGAACGAGAAGCAGCTCCATTTACACAGCTCAAGGTCTGGGTCCCAGGGTCAACCTTCATGTTCCACCAATGAGTTTGTTCACAGGGGGTGGAGTGTGTAGGGGATGTCCTGATATGTGTGTAAGGATTGCATTGTGTGAATCTGTGTTTGTATGTGTAAGGGCTGCAAGGTGTGTTTCTGTGTATGTACGGGATGCAGTGTGTGCGTCTGTAAGGGGTGCATTGAGTGTGTGTACAGTGTGCATTTAGTGTGTGTAAGGAATGCATTGTGTGTTTCTGTGTGTGTAAGGGTTGCATGATTGTGTGATTGTGTGTGTGTGTGCGTGCACGGGGTGCATTGAGTGTGTGTAAGGGTTGCACGATTGTGTGATGTGTGTGTGTGTGATGGATGTCAATCTCTCTCCCTCCCTTGTCACTCTCTCCCCCTCCCTCCCTCCCTCCCTTGTCACTCTCTCCCTCCCTCCCTCGTCACTCTCTTTCTCCCCCTCCCTCCCTCCCTCGTCACTCTCTTTCTCCCCCTCCCTCGTCACTCTCTTTCTCCCCCTCCCTCCCTCCCTCGTCACTCTCTTTCTCCCCCTCCCTCCCTCGTCACTCTCTTTCTCCCCCTCCCTCCCTCCCTCGTCACTCTCTTTCTCCCCCTCCCTCCCTCATCACTCTCTTTCTCCCCCTCCCTCCCTCCCTCCCTCCCTCGTCACTCTCTTTCTCCCCCTCCCTCCCTCTCTCGTCACTCTCTTTCTCCCCCTCCCTCCCTCCCTCGTCACTCTCTTTCTCCCCCTCCCTCCCTCCCTCGTCACTCTCTTTCTCCCCCTCCCTCCCTCCCTCCCTCCCTTGTCACTCTCTTTCTCCCCCTCCCTCCCTCCCTTGTCACTCTCTTTCTCCCCCTCCCTTCCTCCCTCCCTTGTCACTCTCTTTTTTCTCCCCCTCCCTCCCTCCCTTCCTTGTCACTCTCTTTTTTCTCCCCCTCCCTCCCTCCCTTCCTTGTCACTCTCTTTTTTCTCCCCCGCCCTCCCTCCCTCGTCACTCTCTTTTTTCTCCCCCTCCCTCCCTTGTCACTCTCTTTTTTCTCCCCCTCCCTCCCTTGTCACTCTTTTTTCTCCCACTCCCTTGTCACTCTTTTTTCTCCCACTCCCTTGTCACTCTTTTTTTCTCCCCCTCCCTCCCTCCCTTGTCACTCTCTTTTTTTCTCCCCCCCTCCCTCCCTTGTCACTCTCTTTTTTCTCCCCCCCCTCCCTCCCTCCTCTCTTCCTCCCCCCTCCCCCCTCCCCCCTCCCCTACCTCTGTTGTAGCATGGCCGAGCCCTGTATGGTCCGCGGGTACAGGGAGCTTTTGTTTCCTGTACCCGGCCGGACTAAAAGGAAGTGCACACTCAGTGTGCACTTCCTGTTAGTCCGGTCGGGTACAGGAGACAGATGCTCCCTGTACCCGCGGACCATACAGGGCTCGGCCACGCTACAGTGAGGGAGTGACAGGAGGGAGCGCTGAGCGCTTACCTCCTGTCAGCCCCTCTCCTCATGCTGCGCCCGGGCGGTGCGCCCTCATGGACGCACCAGCCCGGGCAAAGCTGCAGCTGCCTGAGGCTCTCTACAGAGCGCTCGGGCGGCTGAAGCATGAGGGGGGCCGGCGGAGCTAGGGGGGGATTTCCCCATAACCTGTCCCCCACGCATGATTTGCTGGGGGGGATGCGTCCCCCCCATCCCCCCCGGTTCCTACGCCCATGGTTGACCCATAGTTCCCCAGCCACAATGCCTTTCTTTGCCTTTGTAGGATGCTGGAGGTCCTGTGTCTCTGTACAGCTTAGTCTGGGACTGTTGCTGGCCCTAAAGATGGGTACTGGCTGATAGAATATTGCCCGTTGGGTCATTTGTTTGTGCAACACATACCCTCACTTTGTTCAACAGTAGAGATGAACAAATCCGAACTGTAAAGTTCGGGTTCGTACCGAACATTAAGATTTTTTTACCCTGAACCCGAGCAAGGACATTTCAGTAACAGTTCGGGTTCGAGTTCGGTGTTCGGCGATCTATTGGCACGTTTTGGAGAGCTGCAGGGCAGCCAATCAACAAGCGTTTGACTTGTGTGCCCTTAGAAGCCATCACAGCCATGCCTACTAATGGCATGGCTGTGATTGGCCAGTGCAGCATGTGACCCAGCCTCTATATAACCTGGAGTCATATGAGCTCTTAGGAAGAGGATGCTGCAGCTGTGAGGGATAGATTAGGAAAGAATTCTGGTGTTGAATCTGCAAACTACAGCGATTATTTATGGGTGCTATACCACATTTTTGTACCCTGCCCTGAGCCCAGTGCCACAGAGAAATAAGCACTCAGTCTGTTTGTTAGGTGGGCACTTGCAACTGCATGTGTTCCAGGCACATTACTTAAATCCTGTTTTGGTAGCTCAGTGGTCAATATCTAGGCATTTTTAAATACTGCTGTGACATTACAGTTTGACAAATTCAAATTTTTTTGGTGCTAAAAAGTAAATTTGGGGCGTGCACTTCATATCTGAGAGTCAAATAGAACCATCAAATACTGTGGTTGCATCGCACTTTGAAAAATTCTAATTTTTTGGGTGCTAAATAGTACATTTGCGGCCTGCGGTGCACTTCATATCTGAGAGTCAAATAGAACCGTCAAATACTGTGGTTACAAAAATGTAAACCATCTGTTAGTTTGGTGGGTGAACGCAAAGAATAAGGAGAGCGTCAAATAAGGGATGTGACCCTGGTCGTGGTGCTGCTGGTGTTGGTAGAGCTCCTGTTGCAGGGAGAGGACATGGTCGATCTGTGCCAGCTACATGGACAAGTGAAACACCTTCCTCAGGTGCGAGTAGGCGACAGAAACTTCATCGTTATTTGGTAGGCCCGAATGCCGCTCTACCAATGGTAAGGCCAGAACAAGTACAGGCGATAGTAGATTAGATGGCTGACAGTGCCTCCAGTTCCTACACATTGTCTCCCACCCGCAGCCCATGTCCATCTGTCTTTCACCTCAGCCCCTTGCAAATCAGCCAAGCAGTCTGAGCCACAAGTCATGCAGCAGTCTCTTGTGCTTTTTGATGACTCTGCTGGCGGGGTTTCCGTGGGCCATCCACCTAGCCCTGCCCCAGAAGTGGAAGTGATTGAGTGCACTGACGCACAACCACTTGTGTTTCAGGATGTGGACATGCGAGGACCACCGCAGCACGTCTCTGATGATGACGAAACACAGGTGCCAACTGCTGTGGCTTTCTGCAGTGTGCAGACCGGCAAGGAGGGCAGGGTTGAGGAGTGGGTGGATGATGATGTGGATGATGATGAAGCCCTAGACCCCACGTGGAATCAAGGTCATGCGAGTGACGTGTCCAGTTTGGACAAAGAGGCGGTGGTCGCACAGAGGCACGAGCATAGCATAAGAGGGAGCAGGATGCAAAAGCGGCGCGGCCGTCCCCTAGACAGTACGCCTGCTACTGCCCATCACACCCAGGGACCGAGCACACCAAAGCCAGCTACAAGGAGTTCCCTGGCATGGCAGTTCTTCAGACAATGTGCTGATGACAAGACACGAGTGGTTTGCACGCTGTGCAATCAGACCCTGAAGCAAGGCATAAATGTTCTAAACCTGAGCACAACCTGCATGACCAGGCATCTACATGCAAAGCACGAGCTGCAGTGGAGTAAGCACCTCAAAAACCAAGAAAGGTCTCAGGCTCCTCCTGCTTCCTCTTCTGCTGCTGTCTCTGCCTCTTCCTCCACCTCTGGAGTGACAGTGGCACCTGCCACCCCGCAAACAGAGGATGTGGCAGCAACACCACCACTTCCGCCACCGTCCTCAAGCATCTCCACACTGTCCCATGGAAGTGTTCAGCTGTCCATCTCCCAAACACTGGAGAGAAAGAGGAAGTACCCCCCTACACACCCGTGATCCCTGGCCCTGAATGCCAGCATTTCAAAATTCCTGGCCTTTGAAATGCTGTCATTCAGTCTGGTGGAGACGGACAGTTTTAAAAACCTGATGGCGGTGGCTGTCCCACAGTACGTGGTTCCCAGCCGCCACTACTTTTCCAGGCAAGCCACGCCTTCCCTGCACAACCAATTTGCAGACAAAATCAGGTGTGCACTGCACATAACCACTGATACGTGGACCAGCAAGCACGGGCAGGGACGCTATATCTCCCTAACTGCACACTGGGCAAATGAAGTGGTGGCTGGGCCTGAGGCGGATAGCAGTTTGGCACATGTCCTTCCACCACCGAGGATTGCAGGGCATTTCTCTTTGCCTCCTGTTGCCTCCTCCTCCTACTCTGCTTCCTCCTCCTCTACCACCTCCTCATCCGGTCAGCGTAACGCCTTCACCACCAACTTCAGCACAGCCATGGGAAAACGACAGCAGGCTGCTTTAATACTCATATGTTTGGGGGGAAAAAACCCACACCGCGCAGGAGCTGTGGACGGGCATGGAACAACAGACCGATGAGTGGTTGTTGCCGCTGAGCCTCAAGCCCGGCCTGGTGGTGTGCGATAATGGGCGAAATCTCGTAGCAGCTCTGGGCCTATCCGGTTTGACGCACATCCCTTGCCTGGCGCATGTGCTGAATTTGGTGGTGCAGAAATTCCTGAAAAACTACCCAGATATATCAGAGTTGCTGCAGAAAGTGCGGGTCGTCTGTGCGCGCTTTTGACGTTCTCACCCTGCTGCTGCTCGCCTGTCTGCGCTGCAGCATAACTTCGGCCTTCCCACTCACCGCCTCATATGAGACGTGCCCACAAGGTGGAACTCCACCTTGCACATGCTGGAGAGACTGTGCCAGCAGCAGTAGGCGATAGTGGAGTTTCAGCTGCAGCACGCACGGGTCAGTCGCTCTGCGGAACAGCAACACTTCACCACCAATGAGTGGTCCTCCATGCGAGACCTGTGTGCCATGTTGCGGTGTTTCGAGGACTCCACCAACATGGCCAGTGCAGATGACGCCGTTCTCAGCCTTACTATCCCGCTTCTATGTCTCCTTGAAAAAATGCTTCGGGCGATGATGGAAGAGGATGTGGCACAGGAGGAAGAAGAGGAGGAAGAGTGGTCATTTCCACGGTTATCAGGCCAGTCATTCACAAGTGGCTCGGAGGATAGCAGTTTGGCGCATGTCCTTCCACCACCAGCATTGGCCAGGTACACAGGTCCAGTCAGGGCACAGTTCTGGAGGATGAAGAGGAGGAGGAGGAGGAAGAGAAAGAGGAACCATGTTCACAGCAGGGTGGCACCGAACGCAGCTTGTGGGCATCACTGGAGCATGGCTGGGGGGAAACGGAGGACACAGACGATACACCTCCCACAGAGGACAGCTTCTCCTTGCCTCTGGGCAGCCTGGCACATATAAGCGACTACATGCTGCAGTGCCTGCGCAATGACTGCCGAGTTGCCCACATTCTAACTTGTGCTGATTACTTGGTGGCCATCCTGCTGGATCCCTGTTACAAGGACAACGTGCCGTCCTTAATTCCCTCACTGTAGTGTGATCGGAAGATGCGCGACTACAAGCGCACGCTGGTAGACGCGCTGCTGAGGGCATTCCCAACTGACACCGGGGGCTCAGTGGAAGCACAAGGCAAAGGCAGAGGAGGAGAAAGCAGTCGCCAACGCAGCTGGGGCACCGCCAGCACCTCAGCAAGCAGGGTTAGCATGGCCGAAATGTGGAAAAGCTTTGTCAGCACGCCACAACAACTAGCACCACCAGCTGATATGGAACGTCTTAGCAGGAGGCAGCATTTCAGCAACAGTACGTGTGCACAGGCCTACACGTATTGACTGATGGGTCTGCCCCATTCAAATTCTGGGTCTCCAAATTGGGCACATGGCCTGAGCTTGCACTTTATGCCTTGGAGGTGCTGGCCTGCCCTGCAGCCAGTGTATTGTCTGAACGTGTGTTTAGCACGGCAGGGAGCATTATCATAGACAAGCGCAGCCGCATGTACACAGCCAAAAGTGGACAAGCTCACGTTCATTAAAATCAACCAGGATCCCCCCAGACTTGTCTGTACTTTGTGCAGAATAGACGTTTATACCGGCCTCACCCATCCATTGTTATACTCAAGTGCACTTATTCGTTGTTTTCTTTTTTTATATGTCCCAATATTTTGGGGGCTACCCCAATTTAAAAAAAAAACAAAAAAACACAGTGTTGGCCACCTCCGCCTCCTCCACCGCCGCTTCCGCCTACACCGCCACGGTCACCGCCTCCTCAACCTCCTACTCCACATTCACCTCCTCCTCCTAGTTCAAGATTATTATTTTTAATTTTCTATGTATTTTTTGTTATTTTGTTTTAAATATTTTTATTGGTTCATATGAAAAGCAGTTTTCCCATGCAGGTAGGTATGCGAACCATAATAAACATACTTAATAAACACATCACTAAGTGCATTATATATCAAATTAGAACAGTCAATGCCTAGTAAGGCGAAAAGGTTGAAGCATTTGAACATAAGTTACGTACTGAAGGTTAGGCAGATAACATAATGCGCATCAGTTCCGACATTAGTATTAATAAGCCATTCTCAGCATCCCATTGTTCAGTCATATGTGAGCAGTAAAACTTTGAGCTAGATCTGTACTGAAGTTTCTGCACTGCTGTCTTTGCTAAATTCTAACGGGTCAGGCTAAAGTATGTTAAATAACGTTTCATGTCCATCCTTGACTTAGTATTACAAGGTAATGTGCAGCACCCCGATAGTACGTCCACACATGTTGGCAGCGATGAGTTAAACTATGGCTTAACTAAAGGGCACACCCTTAAACTATGACTGAACAGATAGTGCTGTATTTGATAGCTAAGCCGAGCTTATGAAGTGAAGATCAGCTCAGGAAGGCTCCCATTAAATGTATGGTCTGGCTTTAAAGCAGTTTTAACCCCTAGTAATTACTGTCAATGAAGCAAGCTCCTAACCATATAGCGTAATGTTAAACACATGCGGCAAGAATGTTATATAGTAATCAGGCAATGTAAGTCAGCAAGAAAGAGTTCATCTTTTGCTTTTGGATATTAAATTGACATTTTGGCGCGTGTTTAAGTAAGCAGCTTTTCAAAATATATCATGTGATAGTTAAACTAAGTGGATATATATGCCAGCTAACTATTGAGTAGATGTGAACGTAGACATGAAAAATGTGAGTTATATTGCTCAATGTTCGTTTACCAGAGTGCAAGAAAATAAATGAAAAATGGCAACTATGCATGGATGGATCACAATGTCGGCCTGCTTGGCCGTCTGGGGGCAGTCTCTCACTGCATCGCTATCATACAGTCTCTGGGTCGCCAGGCCTCCTTCCGTCTTCCCCTTGCCGACCTCCACCTGCCTGCCGGGTCCCCCGTGGCACTGTGGGCAATCAGGAGCGCAAAATGTCATCTAGACCCCAACACACTAAAAAATATTTTGTGTGTTCAATACCGTGTTCATGGGGGATAGAGGAATACAGAGCCTCAACATCTAAACTGCATAGATTAGCAGTAGGTGGTATTTGAAGATTTGAAAGGAGTAGCAAAGCTTGTTTAGTATCCCTGATGTAAGAGGGTAATTTCTCAACAAAGGGTCTTTAAATTCCATCAATGTAGAGGCTACTGTTCTGAGTTATACTTTCAATACAAGAAACAATAGGACGGCCGGCAGGATTTACTGGATCCTTGTGGACTTTAGGCAGTAGAAGGTTGCTATCCTTGGGTGACGGTTAAGAATAAATCCGTATTCATCATTGGATAGCAACCCCCCACTGCGGCCCTCATCCAGGATCTCTTTAAGTTTTGTCAAAAAGACATTAGTTGGATCCGACTTCATGATCCTGTATCTGTCATTGTTTCCCAAGACTTCTGCACCATAACCTCATAATCTGATCCGTTCATGACCACTATATTTCCCCCCTTTGTCAGCTGGTCGTTCTCTTTCAGTGATTTAAGAGCTATTTGTTCTTCTTTAGAGAGATTATCGTTAGGGAAAAGGTCGAAATTGTTACTCTCTATACCTTCAATATTGCTCTTCACTGCCTCAAGGAACAGGTCTGGATTCCTAAAATTAGAAAAATTAGGGGTAAAGCGGGTTTTTGGTTTCAAATTAGTATAATGAGTTGGTATTTGCTCATCACTCTCATCCAAAAGAGACACCAGAGTGTTGACAGGTTCTAAATGTTTGTTTGAAAGACCTAAGGCTTTTGCTCTCTTCTCTTTATTCATTAGATGGTATTTGTGTAGGGCAAGTTTGCGTACAAATAAGTTTAGGTCTTTGATCCACGAGAATTTATCAAAGACTGGGGTCGGTACGAAAGAAAGATCCCTCTCCAATATTTTGACATGATACTCATTCAGCTGAAATGAGGATAAATTAATTACATGTGGTTTTCTTTATACAGGGGCACGGTGAGTCCAGGTTTACTGTCAAAACCGTCTCTTTCTCATCCTCCCTCTCCCCCTTCCTCCCCGGGTTTCGAGATTGGTATCGTGTTTCGTAACCTAGGGTCTCCTCCTGATTGCCCATTGCTATAAAAATTACCCCCTTTTTGAGGATACTGCGGGGGTTATTGGTACTAGTTGTGGGGGTTTGCTGTGAGTCTGAGGGTACATTGTGTGTATTTGACTCCGTATCAGAGGAGTCGTACTCTGAAGTCATGTTATTTTTAGAGTTGAATCTCATGCGCCTATTAGGGAATTTGTATATATTGCCTCTTTGATAATCTTTTTGATAATCTATTCAGATTGTTTTTAACTTACTTTCTAGATTAGAGAAATTTGGATCACTTTTAAAGTGGCTAAGCTTCTCAATTTCTTCATCTAATTTCTGGTTGGTATTACTCAATTTTTCTTTTTCGAAAGTAGAGATAATCTCCATAAATTATTTTGAGCAACCTCCTGCTGCTGACTCCCACTGTTTAATGAACTCAGGGTTCTCATTATGGGATGTACGGATTTTTCGAACTCTAAGACCCCTGGGGATCATATCCTTTTTAATATAGTTGTCAAGTGAGGAGATCTCCCAACATGTTTTTATCTGTTGTTTATAGAGTTTGGTAAGTGAGTTGAATGAGTAATGAATGTTTATTTTTCATTTGAAAATACATTCTCTGCATCCCTACACCAAGTGTTAAAGTCCTGCTTGTTCGACAGGAAACCTGCCATTGTATTTCCTCAGTAGAGGGCTTTGATTGGTAACTTAAGGTATTAAAAGCTAACGAAAATGCCTAAAGTGAAACAATATAGGGTTATAGTGTTACAATGTATCGGTAATACTAGTTGGAGAACGCTATAAGGTTATATTGATACACTGTATCGGTAATACTAGGTGGAGAACGCTATAAGGTTATATTGATACACTGTATCTGGGATACTAGGAGGAGAACGCTATAAGTTTATATTGATACACTGTATCTGGGATACTAGGAGGAGAACGCTATAAGGTTATATTGATACACTGAATCGGTAATACTAGGTGGAGAACGCTATAAGTAGTGTTGTCGCGAACCCGGAATTTTCGGTTCGCGAATGGCGAACGCGAACTTCCGCAAATGTTCGCGAACCGGCGAACCGCGCGAACCGCCATTGACTTCAATGGGCAGGCGAATTTTAAAAACAACAGGGACTCTTTCTGGCCACAATAGTGATGGAAAAGTTGTTTCAAGGGGACTAACACCTGGACTGTGGCATGCCAGAGGGGGATCCATGGCAAAACTCCCATGGAGAATTGCACAGTTGATGCAGAGTCTGCTTTTAATCCATAAAGGGCAGAAATCACCTAACATTGACACCTGTCCTCAAAGCCCAGCCCTGATACACACTGACACAGAGCAGAATAGAGACTGTTCCCCCTACATAGGGTCACTTGGCAGATATGGATTGACACCTGTCCTCAAAACCACTGATACACACTGACACAGAGCAGAATAGGGACTGTTCCCCCTACATAGGGTCACTTGGCAGATATGGATTGACACCTGTCCTCAAAACCCCTGATACACACTGACACAGAGCAGAATAGAGACTGTTCCCCCTACATAGGGTCACTTGGCAGATATGGATTGACACCTGTCCTCAAAACCCCTGATACACACTGACACAGAGCAGAATAGGGACTGTTCCCCCTACATAGGGTCACTTGGCAGATATGGATTGACACCTATCCTAATGATCCCTGATACACACTGACACAGAGCAGAATAGAGACTGTTCCCCCTACATAGGGTCACTTGGCAGATATGGATTGACACCTGTCCTCAAAACCCCTGATACACACTGACACAGAGCAGAATAGAGACTGTTCCCTGTCCACAGAGACCATGATACACACTGACACAGAGCAGAATAGAGACTGTTCACCGTCCACAGAGACCATGATACACACTGACACAGAGCAGAATAGAGACTGTTCCCCCTACATAGGGTCACTTGGCAGATATGGATTGACACCTGTCCTCAAAACCCCTGATACACACTGACACAGAGCAGAATAGAGACTGTTCCCCCTACATAGGTCACTTGGCAGATATGGATTGACACCTATCCTAATGATCCCTGATACACACTGACACAGAGCAGAATAGAGACTGTTCCCCCTACATAGGGTCACTTGGCAGATATGGATTGACAAATCCCTGACAAACAGCTACCACATGCAAGGAAGGCAGCAGGGGCGCAAATGACCCACTCCCTACGCGGGAAGGTAGTGACGACAAATAACAATACAGGACTCTTTAGAGGCCCTGTAATTGTAATCAGTCCACTTGAAATCCTTTAACTTTGATCAATTGGAGGGAAGTCTGGTGCAAAGCCACTGACCCATGCGCAGGGCCAGCCTTAGGCCTTTGGGCGCCCTGTGCAAGAAATCTTCCCGAAGCGGGAAGGTAGTGACGACAAATAACAATACAGGACTCTTTAGAGGCCCTGTAATTGTAATCAGTCCACTTGCACCAGTGGGGCTAAAAATTAGGCATGTACACATGCCTGAAAAATTTGGTATTGTTGCAGCCGCTGCTACTGTAGCAGCGGCCAGAAAAATTGATGTTTGTTTCACAGGCAGAAAGTGCCCTAAAACATGGCGGCTTGAACCCTAGTTGGTGGCGGATAAGTCACGCAAGTCAAACGTCATTCAGAGCTAAAATACAGCAGTGGACCATTTTTAGCCCAAGGCAGCTCATCTCATCAGGCCTTTTTTAAGCGAATGTATCGCCCAGTGTCAGTCCCTTCGGGATCCATCCCTCATTCATCTTAATAAAGGTGAGGTAATCTAGACTTTTTTGACCTAGGCGACTTCTCTTCTCAGTGACAATACCTCCTGCTGCACTGAAGGTCCTTTCTGACAGGACACTTGAAGCGGGGCAGGCCAGAAGTTCTATCGCAAATTGGGATAGCTCAGGCCACAGGTCAAGCCTGCACACCCAGTAGTCAAGGGGTTCATCGCTCCTCAGAGTGTCGATATCTGCAGTTAAGGCGAGGTAGTCTGCTACCTGTCGGTCGAGTCGCTCTCTGAGGGTGGATCCCGAAGGGCTGTGGCGATGCATAGGACTTAAAAAGGTCCGCATGTCCTCCATCAACAACACGTCTTTAAAGCGTCCTGTCCTTGCCGGCGTGGTCGTGGGAGGAGGAGGAGGAGGATGACTTCCACCTCTCCCCCTGTTAGATTCCCGTTGTGCTGTGACATCACCCTTATACGCTGTGTAAAGCATACTTTTTAATTTATTTTGCAAATGCTGCATCCTTTCCGACTTGTTGTAATTCGGTAACATTTCCGCCACTTTCTGCTTATACCGGGGGTCTAGTAGCGTGGACACCCAGTACAGGTCGTTCTCCTTCAGCCTTTTTATACGAGGGTCCCTCAACAGGCAGGACAGCATGAAAGACCCCATTTGCGCAAGGTTGGATGCCGAGCTACTCATTTCCCGTTCCTCCTCCTCACTGATGTCATTGAAGGTATGTTCTTCCCCCCAGCCACGTACAACACCACGGGTACCAGATAGGTGACAACGAGCACCCTGGGATGCCTGTTTGGTCTTGTTCCTCCTCCTCAAAGCTACAATCCTCCTCTGACTCCTCTTCCTCACAATCCTCTTCCAGCGTTGCCGCAGGTCCAGCAAGCGATGCTGATAAGGCTGTTTCTGGTGGTGATGGTGACCACAACTCTTCCTCTTCCTCTTCACGCTCATCTACAGCCTGATCCAGCACTCTTCGCAGGGCACGCTCCATGAAGAAAACAAATGGTATGATGTCGCTGATGGTGCCTTCGTTGCGACTGACTAGGTTTGTCACCTCCTCAAAAGGACGCATGAGCCTACAGGCATTGCGCATGAGCGTCCAGTAACGTGGCAAAAAAATTCCCAGCTCCCCAGAGGCTGTCCTAGCACCCCGGTCATACAAATATTCATTAACAGCTTTTTCTTGTTGGAGCAGGCGGTCAAACATTAGGAGTGTTGAATTCCAACGTGTAGGGCTGTCGCAAATCAAGCGCCTCACTGGCATGTTGTTTCGCCGCTGGATATCGGCAAAGTGAGCCATGGCCGTGTAGGAACGCCTGAAATGGCAACACACCTTCCTGGCCTGCTTCAGGACGTCCTGTAAGCCTGTGTACTTATGCACAAAGCGTTGTACGATCAGATTACACACATGTGCCATGCACGGCACATGTGTCAACTTGCCCAACTTCAATGCCGCTATCAAATTTTTTCCGTTGTCACACACCACTTTGCCGATATCCAGTTGCTGCGGAGTCAGCCACTTTTCCACCTGTGCGTTCAGGGCGGACAGGAGTGCTTGTCCGGTGTGACTCTCTGCTTTCAAGCAAGTCAAACCCAAGACGGCGTGACACGGCGTGACACTGCCGTATCCGGGATGTGGAATAGTACCTGGGGAGCTGGGGGGGTGCCGTTGATGTGGAGCAAGAAGCAGCGGCACAAGAGGACTCAGCCGAGGAGGTTATGGAAGAGGATGGAGTAGGAGGAGTAGAGGAGGTGGCAGCAGGACTGCCTGCAATTCGTGGCGGTGTCACCAACTCCTCTGCAATGCCACGCATTCCTTGCTTGTCAGCCGTCAGCAGGTTTACCCAATGCGCAGTGTAGGTGATATACCTGCCCTGACCATGCTTTGCAGACCAGGTATCAGTGGTCAGATGGACCCTTGCCCCAACACTGTGTGCCAGACATGCCATGACTTCCTTTTGCACAATCGAGTACAAGTTGGGGATTGCCTTTTGTGAAAAGAAATTCCGGCCGGGTACCTTCCACTGCGGTGTCCCAATAGCTAAAAAATTTTTGAACGCCTCAGACTCAACCAGATTGTATGGTAAAAGCTGGCGGGCTAATAGTTCGGACAAGCCAGCTGTCAGACGCTGGGCAAGGGGGTGACTTGGTGACATTGGCTTCTTACGCTCAAACATGTCCTTGATAGACACATGACTGTGGGCAGATGAGCGGGAACTGCTCAAGGCGGGAGACGGAGTGGCGGATGGTTGAGAGGGGGCAAGAAGGACAGCAGTGGTTGACGTGGCTGAAGATGCTGGACCAGGAGGAGGATGGCGGCTTAGAGTAGGCGTGCTGCTTGTACTCATGTGTTGATCCCATAGGCGTTTGTGATGTGAGATCATGTGCCTACGCAAAGCAGTTGTACCTAGGTGGGTGTTGGACCTCCCACGACTCAGTTTCCTTTGGCACAGGTTGCAAATGACATCGCTGTTGTCAGAGGCAGACACACAAAAAAAATGCCACACTGCTGAGCTCTGCAATGACGGCATTCTGGTGGTGGACACAGCATGCGTTGATTGGCGTGCTGTCAGGCTGACCCCGGGTGCCGATGCATGCTGTCTGACTGTGCCACTAGCTCCTTGCGACGACCCCCCCCTGCTTCCAACTGGTCTCCTCCTCCTCCTCTCTGTCTACCCATCTGAACTTTCACCCTGTTCTTCTTCTCTTCTAGCGGGCACCCACGTGACATCCATGGACGCATTGTCATCATCAACCGCTTCGCTTGTATCTGACAACTCAGAAAAGGAAGCAGCAGCGGGTACAACATCATCATCATCACACCGTACCTCCATGTGTTTAATGCTGCCTGCCTGAGACATATCCCTGTTATCTACATCCTCTAGCAATAATGGTTGCGCATCACTCATTTCTTCAAACGGGTGTGTGAATAACTCCTCTGACATACCAAGTAAAGCGGCTGTGGTGCTAGTTTTGGTGGTGGCGGCAGGCGGGTGAGTGCTATCTTGAGAGGTGCCTGAAGCTAAGCTGGAGGAGGATGGTGCGTCAAGGTTCTGAGCGGAGGCTGTACAAGATTGGGTGTCCTGTGTTAGCCAGTCAACTAAGTCCTCAGAACTTTTCAAGTTCAGGGTACGTGGCTTCTGAAAACTGGGCATTATTCTAGGGCAAAAGGGAATCACAGCACCACGACCACGACGGCCCCTGCGGGGTGGCCTGCCTCTGCCTGTCATTTTTTGGGGGATTTGTGGTACTATGCGTGCAAGCTACTGTGAGACCAGATATGATTGGCAATGTGCACTGGAACAGTTCTGCAGAGCACACACTGTAGGCCTGAGACACCCGCTTGAAGACAAGTAACTGCTATTCAATCTATAACAGTGAAAAACAAATTTTGTTTTTAAAAGCACGCTATAGAGACACCAGATATGATTGGCAATGTGCACTGGAACAGTGCTGCAGAGCACACACTGTAGGCCTGAGACACCCGCTTGAAGACAAGTAACTGCTATTCAATCTATAACAGTGAAAAACAAATTTTGGTTGTAAAAGCACGCTATAGAGACACAAGATATGAGTGGCAACTGTCAAAGCACGCTGGCACAGGTCTGCAGAGCACACGCTGAAGTAGGCCTGACACCAAGATGCTTGCAGACAACTAACTGATCTTCTATTACAGTGAAAAAAAAATATTTCTTTTAAATCTAAAGCTTAACCAATTGTTAAAACAGATATGAGTGGTGGCACTGGGTAAATAGGCACAGTATCCAATGTGAACCTCACACAGAAGCTGGCAGGCAGGCAACTGCTCTTCTATTACAGTGGAAACAAAATTTTGGTTGTAAAAGCACGCTATAGAGACACCAGATATGATTGGCAAGTGTCAAAGCACGCTGGCACAGGTCTGCAGAGCACACGCTGAAGTAGGCCTGAAACACAGACGCTTGCAGACAACTAACTGCTCTTCTATTACAGTGAAATTTTTTTTTTTTTTTTAAATCGAAAGCTTAACCAATTGTTAAAACAGATATGAGTGGTGGCACTGGGCAAATAGGCACAGTATCCAATGTGAACCTCACACAGAAGCTGGCAGGCAGGCAACTGCTCTTCTATTACAGTGGAAACAAAATTTTGGTTGTAAAAGCACGCTAAAGAGACACCAGATATGATTGGCAACTGTCAAAGCACGCTGGCACAGGTCTGCAGAGCACACGCTGAAGTAGGCCTGAAACACAGACGCTTGCAGACAACTAACTGCTCTTCTATTACAGTGAAAAAAAAATATTTATTTTAAATGTAAAGCTTAACCTATTGTTAAAACAGATATGAGTGGTGGCACTGGGCAAATAGGCACAGTATCCAATGTGAACCTCACACAGAAGCTGGCAGGCAGGCAACTGCTCTTCTATTACAGTGAAAAAAAAATATTTATTTTAAATGTAAAGCTTAACCTATTGTTAAAACAGATATGAGTGGTGGCACTGGGCAAATAGGCACAGTATCCAATGTGAACCTCACACAGAAGCTGGCAGGCAGGCAACTGCTCTTCTATTACAGTGAAAAAAAATATTTATTTTAAATGTAAAGCTTAACCTATTGTTAAAACAGATATGAGTGGTGGCACTGGGCAAATAGGCACAGTATCCAATGTGAACCTCACACAGAAGCTGGCAGGCAGGCAACTGCTCTTCTATTACAGTGAAAAATAAATATTTATTTTAAATGTAAAGCTTAACATATTGTTAAAACAGATATGAGTGGTGGCACTGGGCAAATAGGCACAGTATCCAATGTGAACCTCACACAGAAGCTGGCAGGCAGGCACCTGCAATTACATTACACAGGAAAAAAAAAAAAAAAGCAGCCTGATGTTATAGCCCTAAAAAGGGCTTTTTGGGGTGCTGTCCTTACAGCAGAGATCAGATGAGTCCTTCAGGATTGTAGTGGACACTGAATACCCTAGCCTAGCTATCAATTTCCCTATGTAATCAGCAGCAGCTAAACTTTCCCTCCTCTCACTAAGCATGCATCTTCCGAATGAATCGAAAATGGATGCTGGGAGGGAGGTTGGAGGGTGTGGAAGGGAGGGAGTGCTGCTGATTGGCTGTAATGTGTCTGCTGACCGAGAGGCACAGGGTCAAAGTTTGCCCAATGATGACGAATAGGTGGCGGATCGAACTGCGCATGTGTCCGCCCGCCGCGGAGAACGCGAACACGCTAATTTCGCCGGGAACTGTTCGCCGGCGGACAGTTCGGTACATCACTAGCTATAAGGTTATATTGATACACTGTATCTGGGATACTAGGAGGAGAACGCTATAAGGTTATATTGATACACTGTATCTGTCCTGTAATACTATTGATACATTGTATCTGTTTGGTGTTACTATTGATACATTGTATCTGTCTGGTGATGTTATTGCTGCATTGTACCTGGTAACATTATTGATACACTGTACCTGTCTGCTAATGTTATTGATACACTGTAGCTGTCTGTTATTACTGTTGATACATTGTATCTGTCTGGTAATCGTAATGATACATTGTACCTGTCTGCTAATATTATTGATACACTGTACCTGTCTGGTATTACTATTGATACATTGTACATGTCTGGTATAATACTATTGATACATTGTACCTGTCTTGCATTATTGATACATTGTATCGGTCTGGTATCAATGAAATTGTTCCTGCCTGGTATTATTGATACAATGTACCTGCCTGGTAACATTATTGATACATTGTACCTGTCTGGTATTATTGATACATTGTACCTGTCTGGTATTATTGATACATTGTACCTGTCTGGTAATGTTATTGATACATTGTACCTGTCTGGTATTAATGATCTGATACATTGTATCTGTCTGGTAACATTATTGATACATTGTACCTGTCTGGTATTATTGATACATTGTACCTGTCTGGTAATGTTATTGATACATTGTACCTGTCTGGTATTAATGATCTGATACATTGTATCTGTCTGGTAATATTATTGATACATTGTACCTGTCTGGTATTGTTGATACATTGTACCTGTCTGGTAATGTTATTGATACATTGTACCTGTCTGGTATTAATGATCTGATACATTGTATCTGTCTGGTAATATTATTGATACATTGTACCTGTCTGGCATTATTATACATTGTATCAGTCTGGTAATATGATTGCTACATTGTAGCTGACTGGTAACATTATTGATACAATGTACCTGTCTGGTATTGATGATCTGATACATTGTATCTGCCTGGTAACCTTATTGATACATTGTACCTGTCTGGTATTATTGATACATTGTACCTGTCTGGTAATATTATTGACACATTGTATCGGTCTGGTAACATTATTGATACATTGTACCTGCCTGGTATTATTGATACATTGTACCTGTCTGGTAATATTATTGATACATGGTACCTGTCTGGTATTAATGATCTGATACATTGTACCTGTCTGGTAATATTATTGATACATTGTACCTGTCTGGTAATATTATTGATACATTGTACCTGTCTGGTATTATTGATACATTGTACTTGTCTGGTATTATTGATACATTGTAGCTGACTGGTAACATTATTGCTACATTGTACCTGTCTGGTATTATTGATACATTGTATCTGTCTTGGAAAGCTAGGTGGCGCTGGTGAGGTAGACATTGAGTGAGGAGTGAGGGGGGAGGGAGCAGCCACCAGCAGGGGAGAAGGAGGAGGAGAGCTCACATTGCCTGTTAGAGAGTGAGAGCAACAGGCAGGGTTAGAGGGTCTCACAGGAGAGCAGGATCAGGATTAACCCAGCTCCTCCGGCAGGGACACTGCAAGTCCAGCAGGATGCACCATGAGGAGATCTCACCCTTGCTTCGTCCCAGATACGGCTGTAAGTGCATGGCTTGTACATTTCCCACCTGTGTGGATTAACCCCTTCATCCCCGAGCAGCAGCAAGTGGCACTCATTCAGTGGCTGCATCCCCTTGTGTGAATCTTACCTGTTGCTTTTTAAAGTGTGTGCAGGCATGCTCAGCACTGAGTGGGCGTGGGAGCTCAGCACTGAGTGGGCATGGGAGCTCAGCACTGAGTGGGCATGGGAGCTCAGCACTGAGTGGGCATGGGAGCCCAGCACTAAATGGGCATGGGAGCTCAGCACTGAGTGGGCATGGGAGCCCAGCACTAAATGGGCATGGGAGCTCAGCACTGAGTGGGCATGGGAGCTCAGCACTGAGTGGGCATGGGAGCTCAGCACTGAGTGGGCATGGGAGCTCAGCACTGAGTGGGCATGGGAGCTCAGCACTGAGTGGGCATGGGAGCCCAGCACTAAATGGGCATGGGAGCTCAGCACTGAGTGGGCATGGGAGCCCAGCACTAAATGGGCATGGGAGCCCAGCACTAAATGGGCATGGGAGCCCAGCACTGAGTGGGCATGGGAGCTCAGCACTGAGTGGGCATGGCAGCCCAGCACTGAGTGGGCATGGCAGCCCAGCTCTGAGTGGGCATGGGAGCTCAGCTCTGAGTGGGCATGGGAGCTCAGCTCTGAGTGGGCATGGGAGCTCAGCTCTGAGTGGGCATGGGAGCCCAGCACTGGGTGGGCATGGGAGCCCAGCACTGGGTGGGCATGGGAGCCCAGCACTGGGTGGGCATGGGAGCCCAGCACTGGGTGGGCATGGGAGCCCAGCACTGGGTGGGCATGGGAGCTCAGCACTGGGTGGGCATGGGAGCTCAGCACTGGGTGGGCATGGGAGACCAGTATTTAGTGGGCATGGGGAGCCCAGCACTGAGGGATATAGGATTAAAGCACTTCGTTTGAATGGGAGATTCTCCCTGTTATAATTTGTCAGTAAAGCAGCAGGGCTGTGTGTTTGGAGGGGCATGCAGTGTGATTACCATTTCGTGTCTTTGTGTGTGTATGTTCCCCTGTCTGTGTCTGTCTGTGTGTGGGGGGGGGGGGGGGGGGGGGCTGTTGGTTTAAAGCTCAGTTTCTGCTGTGAAGTGAAATGATGGATTGAAGCAGAAAGTCCAGTTTTTCTCTCTGTGCCCGGCTGTAGTTTGGAGCTCTGTTTAGTTAGTTCTATTGTCTGTGCTTTGTGTTTGTACATCATGACAGACATTGTGTGATATTTTCTGAAACTACCACTTATTGCACATTGCTCTTTACATGGGCTTTCACACGAGTTTCCCAACACTCAGCAATTTCTATAAGTTTTCCTGTATTAGGAGAAACGTGATATTTTGTCTGCCTTAGATGTTTGTTACTGATATGTCTTTAGTGTCGGTGAGGTTTGCAGCTCTGGTAAAGTACTTTGAAATAAACTCACTCTGCATGCCTTATGGGATTTCAGTGATGACAATGGTGCCAATCACATCGCTTGCCCTCTGAAATGCCAGGGTGCCCTGCAGGCCTGGTGCAGAAGGGACTGTAATTGTGGTGTCCTTGGAGCATTCAGGGTTAACGTGAGCCTTTAATCCCTCATTTGATATCATGAAACCCTGTGACAATCTGTGTGTGAGCACCAACACTGACTGGGGAAAGTCAATTATTAACACTTTATTTCCAAAATGATTAGAAAATGCACTGGTTAATGAGTGTGCATTGTACTCCTGAGCTCATTCTTCTGGGGTAATGGGCAATTCATGGTTTGCTGATCAGAGTGCACAGAGTTCTCTTATGCTGAGTGACAAAATCCTTGGATGTACCTTGACCACAATTCTCCCCTCCCACTGATAGAAGTACATGGAAAACTTAGACTATGGGATCTTGTGCTGGCTAAACTAAAGTTACACACACACACACACACACACAGTGTCACTGTCACAAATGAATGAATTTTGTGCAACCATGAAGAAATATGGGTTTTTAATGGAAAACAAATTTAAAATCAAAGTGTCCTCTATGTGTCTTGTTCGAAATCAAGATATAAATGTTCAAGGTTAATAGTTGTGTAACCACGAGGAAACAGACATTGCCATATTTTCTGTATAATTCTTAGAGGTTTACTCTCTGAACTGTGAATTGTGATAAACTAAAAACCAAATTGCAAAATTGTAACCCAAACAACCACGTTGGGAAAGCAGGTATTATTTACCCTTTTCCCCCCCGATGCATTTTGGCCTAAGTGGTGCAATTCGATTTTTATAATTTACATTTTAGCGAATAAGCCCTCAACTGTTTGAGAGTGTGGTACGCTGATGGAATTGTAACTCACAGGCTTTGATATTGTTTTAATAATAATAATATTCTCTTGAATTTGTATGTGCTGTGCAGAAACCCAGAATAGTTAGTAGAGTGTAGCCTTTGACAGCAGTGACCTTACATGCCCTCTATGATGTCATTGAGGAGAAAGATGTAGTGCTGGTTAATCGCGTGGCTATAATAAAGCAGTTTCCAATAATGGTCTATGGCAATATGTAATATTTTATAGCTGTATGTGTATCTGGCACGTTTACCGACTCATACACTATGACAGTCTAGAACTTCAGAGGATCATAGGAAGACCAGTACTGAACTGCTTTTTAGAACTGTGTGTCTAACATTCCAAGTGTTCCTTGTCAGCTTGATACCATTTCCAGTTCGGTAAATAACCCTGTATTGTTCACAAGGATTTTACACTAAAGTGAGGAATCGCATGGATTTTCAAATTTAAGGCCAGAGTAACGGAGGTGGAAGCAGGGCTGACTTAGAGAATGTTTGGCCTTAAATGTTAAATTCACTTTGAATTCTATAGACTGTAAGCTCGTTTGAGCAGGGTCCTCTTCAACCTATCGTTCCTGTACGTTTTCTTGTAATTGTCCTATTTATAGTTAAATCCCCCCTCTCATAATATTGTAAAGCGCTACGGAATCTGTTGGCGCTATATAAATGGCAATGATAATAATTTCTCAGTTTAGTGAATAACCCTTTATAGTTTTCTGTGTTTTATCTCAGTGAAAATTAACTGAATTCCATTGACCTTATGTTCCTTATGGGTCATGTCAACCAGTAAGAAATGCAAGGGTTCAATCCTGAATGAAATAACGAGGCTCCTTGAACAATATTGGGTGGCTCTAATCCTGGATCCGAATGGAGGATAAGGTATCAGCTAGATGCCAGTTCAAGTAGAGAACCACTTGTTACTGGCCAAACAGGTCTGCTCATGTATGGATACAGTGATCAGATCCGCCATATTTTCATGGACAAGTTAATGGTTCACGCCGATGGCCATGCTTTCAATGCCCAACGCAAATAACAACACAAAAACATGGCGTCACCCCTATGTACAGGGCACCATGGATGCATTCACAGGTTCTAGGATTGTTCTAGATGGTCTACAGCTCTAGTTCAGTCGTTTCCAACCCAGTTCTCAAGTTCCCCCTAACAGTCCAGGATTTAAGGTGTTTTTAGAAAAAAAGAACAAAAAAAAACACTTTGGACACAACAGAGTAATCCCTAAATCCTGGACTGGTAGGGGGTACTTGAGGACTGGGTTGGGAACCCCTGTTCTAATCTAGACGAACCACTAAATGTTGTTTACAAGATATCCGTGTCCAGCAATTATTGGAGATAATGTCCGTCTCAGACATGAGATTAAGAATTGTTCCATTAAACAAAAGTGTTTATTTTGTAGACAGTGAAATCCCTTTGCCTTTTTACATTGTGTGCATTTGTTTCAAATCCTAATCTTGGTTCTATATTTACCAATTAGAGTTTGTTGTATGTGTTCGGTTAATAGTCCTTCTTACTGAGTGTGCTCGTTTTATTTTATAAAAGCAAACTTGTTGCAAGGTAATACAATTGGGGAGAAAATAATCCCTGCCTGTTGCACTGCCTGTTTTCCTTCATTCTTCAAAATCCCTTTGGATTGAAACTTCAAAGTCGGACACTATGTTTCTTTTAACAGGTATTTCTTTTTTGTGCGAGGAGATTTGTCTAACTATGGCAGGGTATTTACAGCTTCCATGCTGTGTCTCCTGGGGAAGCACATGTATCCGGTGCTTGCTTTGTACAAACCTCACCTTGCATCAAGCATTGTGCTTTGGCCAAATGGTGTCTGCATGTCAAGCTGTACGCTTTAAGCTGTGATCCTTTTTTTATTATTTAGACGATCATACTTTTTGGTTTCTAAGGAAGTGTCTTCAAGATGCAAGATGACATTGAAGTTAGAGATTTATTTAATATATTTTGTTCTACCAGCAGTTCAGTGTCAAAAAAAAAACCTCAGGAAGTGGTTTGGGTGTCGTTTCACTAACTGATCTGATCAAAGTCTAGAATTCTGAGAATTCTGGGTATTCTTCATATGACTGACCGGCCTGTGCAACGCTGAGTAGTAACAGGTTGTCTTGAATGAATTAAAAATGCTCTTATCTGATTTGACATCAAATAAAGCAGACAGGAAATGGAATATGGAATTCTCTTTATGACATGTTTTTTTTTTTTTTATGACTCTCTACTAATTTCTGGAGAAGTTTTATGTGGATTAGGCCATACGTACCAAAAATGTGATCTTTAAAATGAATATTAGAAATCTAGAATGTTTTGATTTGGGACACAGTGACAGTAGGTTTTATATCGATGTTTATAAAATGTCTAGTGCATTCATTGTAACCAATTGACACACTAATAGCAACATTTAGGAAAAAATACTACGTTCTTTACGTAAGTTACAATCACAGCATTGCATAAAAACAAAAATCATTATTTATTTATTATTGCTATTTATAAAGCGCCAACAGATTCTGCAGCGCTGTACAATTTGTGGAGAAACGTACAATATGCACAGACAAATACAAGAGGTAAGAGAGCCCTGCCCGTAATCCTTCTTGATTTCTCTTGGACCATCTTGATGTTTAATAGGGTCCATATACAACATGCCCAAAAAAACAAAAAAAAATCCGGAACATTTTGAAAGACATCAACTGAACTGATAAAATGCCTGTCTAGACTTCTTTCTGTAAAGGATCCCTTCCTCGTCTGTAGGTGAAATCTCCTTTCATAGAGTCTCACTGCATCAACTTGTTGTACAGCGCTACGGAACTTGTTGGCACTTTATGAATAATAATTCCCTTTTGGCCTGTTATGCAGTCCTGTTAATGAACAGGTCACCAGAAAGCTATTGCATGGCCTCTGTGTGAGTTTGCATAATGTTATCGTATTACCTCGTGAGGCACCATTTTTTTTTCTAATGTTAACCTAGGGAAATATTTGGCTTGTTAAATATCCAGCACCTTCAAAAGACTAGAAGTAATCTTTGTATGTTTATGTTAAACACTGCATAGTGTAACACTCCTTTGTGTATGTTATCGCTCAGTAGAATTCTAAGGACAAATAATAGTGTATCGTTTTTGTTAAAGGGAATACGATGGAATGAGTGCTTAAATATGTGTAAAAACATGTCTTCCGAAGCACAACAAATATCTAAACTAATGGGTGTGAAAGAGGCGTAGGTCTATCCTCTGACATACAAAAGATCTCCCGATATTTGACAAGCTCGGAAAATATTGATTAGTTGGGATGAGGAAGTTTTCACGTAACACTCGTCCAATGCAAGAAGCTTGGGTTCAAAGTTTTTAATAAAGTATAGCGATTAGAATAGCATTCAAGGAATTTTAACAAACATAACTTATTGGGTTACAGCAGTTGATGGCAGTAACGTGCATTATTCACTTAATGTATGTGTTCTAATGAGTCAGGAAAGTTTTAAAAAAACAAAAAACGCTAAAGTAATCCACATGCAGTGACCTTGTTCTGTATAACCCTGTAATGCAGTTGTTTTAGAAAGCACAGTGTTTGCATTGCAGGGTTATATCCCCCTCTAGTGGCTGTTGTACTGACCGCCACTAGAGGCACTTCCGCGGCACGGACAGAGTAAAACGTGGTCACGTGACGCGTATGCTCATAAGAAAGCATTGAATACAACGTTTTCCTATGGGGAAGCTTGCATGCTTCTGTCACCTGTCAACAGAACCGGATTAACCCCTTCAGGATGGAGTCAATAGTGCACGTTCTGATCAAAACAAAACGTAAACAAAAACTGGAATTTGCGCTATATGTCTGTTCACCCGTAATTCACCTCTTTCATATTATATGCACCCACACTTATTATATATCATTTTGTTCAGGAGAAACAGGGCTTTAATTTATCATTAACTATTCATATATGGAACATAATTCATTACGAATAAAATTGAAAAAAAAAAGTGAGAAAATATATATATTTTTTTTAATTTGTATTTCCGTCTGACATTTTAGCTGTGAATGTCATAATACTGTTAGGTTTTACTGCACAAAAATGCACATATTTGTAATCAGCGATGTCTCACGAGTACAACAGTACCCCCCATTAACAGGTTTTATTTTGTTTTGGAAAGTTACAGGGTCAAATATAGAACGTTCCATTTTCAAATAGAAATTTGCCAGATTGGTAATGTTACCTTTTGAGACGGTGTGGTAGCCCAGCAATGAGAATTACCCCCATAATGGCATAGCATTTGAAAAAGTAGACAACCAAAGGTATTGAAAGTGGGGTATGTTTAGTCTTTTTTAGTAGCCACTTAGTCACAAACACTGGCTACCTTATAGCACAAAAGCTCTCTCAGCGTTGCTCCCCTAAATTTGCGTTGCCCCCCTAAATTTTATCCAGGAGGCCTCCTCCACGATGATCCGATTCAATGCTCCTTTTAGAGGTGTGCTGGGGACCTGATACGCATGCACGGCAAGAGCCACATGCGCATTCAAGCTTTCAGATAGGAGAATGTTGTATTCAATACTTTCCTGTGGGCCTCTGCGCTATATGACAGAGGTTTGCTCGGTCAGGGCAGCAGAAGTGCCTCTAGTGGCTGTCAGGAAAATAGCCACTAGAGGTGGATTAAACTCTGCAATGTAAACACTGTAGTTTTTAAAGAACTGCATAGTTTTAAATTGCAGGGTTAAAAGGACAGGGACACTGCATCTCCATCACTTCATTAAGATGGACCGGTCAGGGTCACTATAGTGTCACTTCAAATCCTTATTTACTGCCAATAGTAACCAGTTCCTAAAATACAAAATCAGCTAATTCTATTTTGTTACATTTTGTATACGAATAATCCGGATCCAAATGGGGCGGATATGACATTACTGGAAGGAAAGTATCTGTGAATTCTGTGTTCTGAATGTATGTCCAGCCAATTTTGGGCTTATCCCTTTTTTCAAACAGTGCTGAATCTGTCAGATCTGTAACACAGTAACGGGCAGCTCTCAGCGCAGTGTTAAAGATGAATACATTGGTGGAACTAGCGGTGACTTTGTCATTCTTTCAGTCTCACCAGAACCAGCTTGACATCCTGACAGCCTCAGCTGATTGGGTAATGTGAGAGAACGCTGCCTGTCTGTAGATATAGCGATGGAAAGATAACGGAATAGTTTACATACAATACAGAAATCTGTGCCAACAAAAGACACATTCTTGAATACGGAACTTGCTCATTTTCTAGTAAAAATAATAAAAAACAGACATATGAGCTGGTTTTCAGTTAAGATGTATATTGTTTTTCCAAAGAGTATTTAATCCAGATTTGCTCTTTTTGCGCCATAAGATGTGCATTACAGCCAGCACATTTCCTGTTAAAATATATATATATATAATTTTTTTTTTGTAAAGCAACCCATAAAACCCCGATATGGCACTATTTTTCCCATTAATACAGGTTTTCCTTTTACGTATCGAAATGATTTCAGTTCTGTTGCTCACTCTTATTGTATTTATAACTTAAGGGAACTACACTTTTTTTTTTCTTTTTCTTTTTCTTTTTTCTTTTTTTTTTTTCTTCATTGTACCTATTGAAGTCAATTGATTTGTGTTAATCTCTTGTTTCTGTAGAAATCCAGGCACTCTTATCCACTAAATTAATTTTGTTTTTATTTAATAGTATTAGCGGTAAAATGGGTTTAAAATCAATACAAAGTACTGCTGCTGATGCACAGATTGGTTTTAAAGACAATTTTGAATACACAAATTCGCACTGCTGCTAAAAAGTAAATATTGGGCATTTAAAGGAACACTCCAAACAGATACAGCAAATCAGCTTGCTTGTTGTTTTATTTTACAAACGTGCCAATTTTACAAGAAATCTGCACTTTATAAATAAACCTGGTTACACCCCCCTGGCTGTCAATCAAACAACTGATCCTGTTACTTCCTGGTTGTTTAGTAACAGAGCAGGAGATAAGGAATTCTAAATTAAACACACTGCATTAAGGGAAACTTAAACATGTAGACTGTATTTATTGTAGTGTGTAGAAAGGCTGAGTGAGTCACAGCCTGGGATGGTGTGGCTAGGGCTGCATAAACAAAGTGATTTAAAGGGGCACTATAGTCACCAGAACAACTACAGCTTAATGAAGTTGTTCTGGTGCCTATAGCCTGTCTCTGCAGGCATTTTAATGTAAACACTGCCTTTTCTCTGAAAAGGGATTTAATAGGGAAATACTGGACATTACAGATCCCAAGCAACATGACCACTTCAAAACACTGAAGTGGTCTTGGTGTTTGTAGTAACTTTATGTAGCCGTGTTCATTTACCTTGTGTGAGGTCCCCTAATGCTGGCGATTACAATCTCATATTTTTTTTATTCTTTCCTATTGCTCTTAAAGCTTGGCTTTGTGCAACCGAAGGCAGTCAGGTCTCCTGACATTTCTTGTATGACAGGTATATATATATATTAAAAAAACAAAAAGTTTTAATTTATTTATTTTATAATGGCCTTCAAATCTTTGGCAACCAAACTGTGCTTATCTGTACAAGCCCTTTGAACATTGTTAATGTTTAACTATCAACAAGGACTTGAAACACAAGCAGAGCTTAATAGAGAACTTGTAGCAAAATACTTTTGTGGTTTCTGAGTCCTGAATGTAACAAAGTAGTTTTGAGATACGTGTGTCGAGTTCCCTCCTGCTTGCACTTGCCTAGGGATTGTAACCAGAATGCAAAGATACAACAGATATTGAAACAGGAAGCCCACTGCAAGTCCTTCGTATTATAGCACCGAGCCACTTCCTGTTCTTTGCCGCATCTGCACGTGACAACGTTTTTGTTTTTATTTCTTTTATAAACGCATTGCTGCTGGACACTTATATATATATATATAGTATGGCTGCCTATGCGCAGGAATAATTATAATATACCAATCGAGGCTAAAAACTGGAGTAAAGTGGTCAGCGGTCATCTTTGATGATAAAATGTGTCGTTATAGTTTATTATTTCACAAATAGGTGAAAATATTCTGCAACTGCATTTTATAAATATATATATTTTCTCTGACTGCAATTTCCTCTTGACAGTATCTCGTGGTCCTTCTAGAACATGGCCCAGCCTCGGGCGATGGTTGTGGGCACATTTTTCGAGTGGCACACTTATCTGGCCTGCCAACATTGTTCTTTTTTGTCATGTTTAACTGCCTTCTCCTGACATAGTTTGACACTGGAGAAGCAATTCGCAATATAACACACAATGTGTAAATTCGTGGATCCCACCTAATTTAATGTTTTCTACATATGAGCTTATGGAATGAATTGAGTAAAACTGAATAATATTGCATAGAATTTTCATTCTTACCTGCCTGGCACTTTAAGGGTTAACCGTGAAGTTACCCACCATTAGGTAACTTAAGTTCTAGCTAAAAGCAATTGCACACTCTTTTGAAGAGCACCTGGTCTGCCTTACAGTTAATATTCTATTCTAGTCTATTAAGGCACCTCTCGAGAGTTCGTCAACGGTTCCATGAACTCCACAGGTTAAAATTATGATTTTCACGTGATATCGTCTTCTCCCTATTGCATTGTTCATACTTATCATTTAAAGGGAACAGATAGAAATTGCTAGTGTGCTTTTCTAAAAAGTTGAAAAGCAAAATATGAAATGCAGATGTGTTCTCCCCCATGAGTACCAACCTCCTCCGGCTCCTTACAATCTTTCAGGAGAGAGAACTGATCGACGGAGTGCACATGCATCAACTTGGCAAGGCCTGATTTACTAAACCGTGAACTGGGCTACGTGTAAACTGATTGTAGCTGCAGTATCGCTGCAGTTCCACTTATCCTTAGTGATGAGTATAGCTATATATATCGCTTCAACTCATCCTGGGTTGTTGTTTTTTTTTTATTCATTTTCTTCATAATGCATTGAAAAAAGAGAGTTTCCCTTTAAGCAGCCAATATAAATAAAACCTTTTCCATGTTAACCTGTGTGCATTTATTGAATTCCTGTAGGTTTTATAGGTGTGCACAACCTGCATGCCAAACAGTTTATTGTTCATCTTGATGACTGGGTTAAAAGTTCTTTTGAAACACAGAACTGACCTTTAGTCTCTCATTAGTAATGACACCCATGTAGAAATGCATGTTCTGGTGTTTTTTGCATGCAGTGAATTTATTTTCCCCAGTGTTTCTCTGATCGTCGACTGAATAAAAAAAAAAAAAAAAAAAATCTGGGGCCAGAGTTTAAATCCCTGCTCTAAAGCCATGTGCAATAGGGGAATGAAACCTACAATGAACTGCAGTCTGAAAATATATCGATATTTAAAATAAAGGTGCAGCTGGATTAGCAAAGACTTGGAGGTGATAGGGGAATATATGATCAGCACATATTGAGTCACAATGTATCCATCCGTGATACTGTCATCGCATTGCAATGTTCTACAGAATGCAGCACAGACTTTAAAGGGACACGATCGTAGCCAGGACCACTACAGCTTAACGTAATAGTTTTGGTGTCTACTCTGCAGGCTAAGCACTATAAATGTTGCATTTTTAGAGAAAAAGCAGTGTTTACATTGCTACCTAGTAACACCTCTAGTGGTAGTTACTCAGACAGCCACTAGAGGTGCTTCTGAGTCTCCACGTTCTGCATAGAGATGCTGCGCGTACCCCATACAGATGCACTGATTTAATGCATGTTCGTGAGGAGCTGCTGATTGGCCAGGGTGGTATTTTGCTGCGCATGCACAATAGCCTCCAAGTGCTTTAATATGGAGTCAGAGCCAGCCACGGCAAGACCAGAATAGACCTTTTTTTAAAAGACCTTTTACTGAGATCGGAGGGGCCAGTAACTTAAACAGCCACTTCAGCACTATGGTGTCAGGAATACATATTTGTTATATATAATTAATTACTATAGTGTTCCTTTAATGTCTGGCCAAACAATCCATTCAATTAAGTGGAATAGTTTAAGAAAATAATACTGACATCAGAGCTTGGTGAAATTCAACATTGATCTCCTATAAATAATAAAATAATAATAAAAAACGGATGAAGACAGGATTCTGCTTCGCAAGTCACACCTGATTGCTGAATTTGTTTTTATTGAGTCGCCCCACGTATATTTAAAAATATATATTTTATTTGTATTACATTTATTTCTACACTGCAAATATTTTCTTAATTGTACTTCATTATTCATCTTGACATTTGGGGGTACCTTTTCGTATCTGACTGCTACTAAATATCTAAAACTCAGTGAATCATACATCTGTAAATCTAACTCATTTTACTTCTAGGTCCTGCATCAATACAATCTTTAATTCTTTCGTTAGTTCATTTTACCCCCCCAAGTAATTGTGTTTTTTCAACCCATTTTTCTGATGGAGGAAGGGCAAGCCAATTTGGGCCCACACTGTGATTTATGACTGGGCCTGGGCATCCGACTATACGAGATACCGTATCTGATTGTGGCTGGCAAACTGCAGCAGTGACATATAGCCACACCTGTGTCTTATCTCCTGTTCCTACCGAGAGCCCTGAAGGTTCCGTCTATTTACTCTTTGGTCCCATTCCTTGTTTGAAGACTGTGTAGGAGTGAGCTGTGCAGATTAGATGTATACATGATTAATTAATCCACATAGTTTGTGCCATACTGTCCCTATCAGGGCTGGGCTACATGCCGTCTTCCAGTTGGCTTTAGACAATCACTGTACTAGAGGATAACTCAGCAATGTAGGATTTGCGATGTTAATGCATAAATGATTTGAGTTCGAGTTTATAATCATGTACTTGGTACCAACATATTCTGCAGCGCTGTACAATGGGGAATAAGTAAAAGGAACATACAGGTTATATAACTATCTTGGTTTTGTTCATTTCACTTTGCCATTTACTTAGTGTTAGCAATTTAAATTGTCTTGTAGCATATTTTGGCATTTCATAAATGATACGGTAGCTAATGTTGTATGGTAAGCGCTACGGAATCTGTTAGCGCTATATAAATGGCAATAATAATATAATATGGAAACGAGATGATGGGGGCTTTCTTAAATGAGCAGTTAGGCCAATTCATGCTCTGACACCACGAAGAGGTTACTTTATTTAAAATAAGTTTTTAGGGTGAGCCAGGTGCAACTTAATAACATTTGGCCAAACGTATTTTGAATTTTGATTTTGCACGTGGTATGGCCCTCCTTGGGCCAACATGAATCCTGTCCCGAAGCTCAAATAATGGGGTAACACTTCATCTGAATGGGGCCCAGCTTACAGAGTGACTCACGTTGCGATCAGAAGAGTATACTGCTGGCGAGAGACTGCGCCAAGGTGTGTCATCCTACGTTTAATGTCTTTCTTTTTGTTAACAGGGTTGTCTGGATAAAATGATATAGATGAAATAAAAATATATATTGCAAAGCAAATGAAGTTAAGAGTAACCGTCATTATGAGCCACTTTTAGTGTTGAGAGCAGGTTCCGGATGCTCGAAGCAAAGTGTATGCTACAGTAATGTAGTGTAGTTATGGTGCCACACACTTTGCTGCAATGTGGTTATGGTGCTTAGACTGACCCTATTTTATCTCCCTCAATGCAATGGCCTCCTCTTCACCCTTAAACTTTATCTGTCACATGATGGTTATCACAATGCTCCCTGTCTGGGCCTACTTATTACTATCACAGTATGTTAGAGCTACAACCCCCATCACACAATATGTTAGAGCTACAGCCCCCACCACACAGTATGTTAGAGCTACAGCCCCCATCACACAGTGTGTTAGAGCTACAACCCCCATCACACAGTATGTTAGAGCTACAACCCCCACCACACAGTATGTTAGAGCTACAACCCCCATCACACAATATGTTAGAGCTACAGCCCCCATCACACAGTATGTTAGAGCTACAACCCCCATCACACAGTATGTTAGAGCTATAACCCCCACCACACAGTATGTTAGAGCTACAACCCCCACCACACAGTATGTTAGAGCTACAACCCCCATCACACAATATGTTAGAGCTACAGCCCCCATCACACAGTATGTTAGAGCTACAACCCCCACCACACAGTATGTTAGAGCTACAACCCCCATCACACAATATGTTAGAGCTACAGCCCCCATCACACAGTATGTTAGAGCTACAGCCCCCATCACACAGTATGTTAGAGCTACAACCCCCATCACACAGTATGTTAGAGCTATAACCCCCACCACACAGTATGTTAGAGCTACAACCCCCACCACACAGTATGTTAGAGCTACAACCCCCATCACACAATATGTTAGAGCTACAGCCCCCATAACACAGTATGTTAGAGCTACAACCCCCATCACACAATATGTTAGAGCTACAGCCCCCATCACACAGTATGTTAGAGCTACAACCCCCATCACACAGTATGTTAGAGCTATA
This sequence comes from Pelobates fuscus, assembly GCF_036172605.1. Lineage (NCBI taxonomy): Eukaryota > Metazoa > Chordata > Amphibia > Anura > Pelobatidae > Pelobates > Pelobates fuscus. Next base: position 16,648,636 of record NC_086321.1, on the reverse strand, counting down.
ACCCCCACCACACAGTATGTTAGAGCTACAACCCCCACCACACAGTATGTTAGAGCTACAACCCCATCACACAATATGTTAGAGCTACAACCCCATCACACAATATGTTAGAGCTACAGCCCCCATCACACAATATGTTAGAGCTACAGCCCCCATCACACAGTATGTTAGAGCTACAACCCCATCACACAATTTGTTAGAGCTACAAACCCCATCACACAGTATGTTAGAGCTACAACCCCCATCACACAGTATGTTAGAGCTACAACCCCCATCACACAGTATGTTAAAGCTACAACCCCCACCACACAGTATGTTAGAGCTATAACCCCCACCACACAGTATGTTAGAGCTACAACCCCCACCACACAGTATGTTAGAGCTATAAATCCCACACACAGTATGTTAGAGCTATAAATCCCACACACAGTATGTTAGAGCTATAACCCCCATCACACAGTATGTTAGAGCTACAACCCCCATCACACAGTATGTTAGAGCTATAACCCCCACCACACAGTATGTTAGAGCTACAACCCCCATCACACAGTATGTTAGAGCTACAACCCCCATCACACAGTATGTTAGAGCTACAACCCCCATCACACAGTATGTTAAAGCTACAACCCCCATCACACAGTATGTTAGAGCTACAACCCCCATCACACAATATGTTAGAGCTACAGCCCCCATCACACAGTATGTTAGAGCTACAACCCCCATCACACAGTATGTTAGAGCTACAACCCCCATCACACAGTATGTTAGAGCTACAACCCCCATCACACAGTATGTTAGAGCTACAACCCCCATCACACAGTATGTTAGAGCTACAACCCCCATCACACAGTATGTTAGAGCTACAACCCCATCACACAGTATGTTAGAGCTACAACCCCCATCACACAGTATGTTAGAGCTATAACCCCCACCACACAGTATGTTAGAGCTACAACCCCCATCACACAGTATGTTAGAGCTACAACCCCCATCACACAGTATGTTAGAGCTACAACCCCCATCACACAGTATGTTAGAGCTATAACCCCCACCACACAGTATGTTAGAGCTATAACCCCCATCACACAGTATGTTAGAGCTACAACCCCCATCACACAGCATGTTAGAGCTACAACCCCCATCACACAGCATGTTAGAGCTATAACCCCCATCACACAGTATGTTAGAGCTACAACCCCCATCACACAGTATGTTAGAGCTACAATCCCATCACACAGTATGTTAGAGCTATAACCCCCACCACACAGCATGTTAGAGCTATAACTCCCATCACACAGTATGTTAGAGCTATAACCCCCACCACACAGCATGTTAGAGCTATAACCCCCATCACACAGTATGTTAGAGCTATAACCCCCACCACACAGCATGTTAGAGCTATAACTCCCATCACACAGTATGTTAGAGCTATAACCCCCACCACACAGCATGTTAGAGCTATAACCCCCATCACACAGTATGTTAGAGCTATAACCCCCACCACACAGCATGTTAGAGCTATAACTCCCATCACACAGTATGTTAGAGCTATAACCCCCACCACACAGCATGTTAGAGCTATAACCCCCATCACACAGTATGTTAGAGCTATAACCCCCATCACACAGTATGTTAGAGCTACAGCCCCATCACACAGTATGTTAGAGCTACAACCCCATCACACAGTATGTTAGAGCTATAACCCCCATCACACAGTATGTTAGAGCTATAACCCCCATCACACAGTATGTTAGAGCTACAACCCCATCACACAGTATGTTAGAGCTATAACCCCCATCACACAGTATGTTAGAGCTACAACCCCCATCACACAGTATGTTAGAGCTATAACCCCCATCACACAGTATGTTAGAGCTACAACCCCCATCACACAGTATGTTAGAGCTACAACCCCCATCACACAGTATGTTAGAGCTACAGCCCCCATCACACAGTATGTTAGAGCTACAACCCCCATCACACAGTATGTTAGAGCTACAGCCCCCATCACACAGTATGTTAGAGCTACAACCCCCATCACACAGTATGTTAGAGCTACAACCCCCATCACACAGTATGTTAGAGCTATAACCCCCATCACACAGTATGTTAGAGCTACAACCCCCATCACACAATATGTTAGAGCTACAGCCCCCATCACACAGTATGTTAGAGCTACAACCCCCATCACACAGTATGTTAGAGCTACAGCCCCCACCACACAGTATGTTAGAGCTATAACCCCCACCACACAGTATGTTAGAGCTATAAATCCCACACACAGTATGTTAGAGCTATACCCCCATCACACAGTATGTTAGAGCTACAACCCCCATCACACAGTATGTTAGAGCTACAACTCGTCTCCCATCACACAGTATGTTAAAGCTACAACCCCCATCACACAGTATGTTAGAGCTACAGCCCCCATCACACAGTATGTTAGAGCTACAGCCCCCATCACACAGTATGTTAGAGCTACAACCCCCATCACACAGTATGTTAGAGCTACAACCCCCATCACACAGTATGTTAGAGCTACAGCCCCCATCACACAGTATGTTAGAGCTACAACCCCCATCACACAGTATGTTAGAGCTACAACCCCCATCACACAGTATGTTAGAGCTACAACTCGTCTCCCATCACACAGTATGTTAAAGCTACAACCCCCATCACACAGTATGTTAGAGCTACAGCCCCCATCACACAGTATGTTAGAGCTACAGCCCCCATCACACAGTATGTTAGAGCTACAACCCCCATCACACAGTATGTTAGAGCTACAACCCCCATCACACAGTATGTTAGAGCTACAACCCCCATCACACAGTATGTTAGAGCTACAGCCCCCATCACACAGTATGTTAGATCTACAACCCCATCACACAGTATGTTAGAGCTACAGCCCCCACCACACAGTATGTTAGAGCTACAACCCCCACCACACAGTATGTTAGAGCTACAACCCCCACCACACAGTATGTTAGAGCTACAACCCCCACCACACAGTATGTTAAAGCTACAACCCCCACCACACAGTATGTTAAAGCTACAACCCCCACCACACAGTATGTTAGAGCTACAACCCCCATCACACAGTATGTTAGAGCTATACCCCCATCACACAGTATGTTAAAGCTACAACCCCCACACACAGTATGTTAGAGCTACAACCCCCATCACACAGTATGTTAAAGCTACAACCCCCACCACACAGTATGTTAAAGCTACAACCCCCACCACACAGTATGTTAAAGCTACAACCCCCACCACACAGTATGTTAGAGCTACAACCCCCATCACACAGTATGTTAAAGCTACAACCCCCACCACACAGTATGGTAGAGCTACAACCCCCATCACACAGTATGTTAGAGCTACAACCCCCATCACACAGTATGTTAGAGCTACAACCCCCATCACACAGTATGTTAGAGCTACAACCCCCATCACACAGTATGTTAGAGCTACAACCCCCATCACACAGTATGTTAGAGCTACAGCCCCCATCACACAGTATGTTAGAGCTACAACCCCCATCACACAGTGTTAGAGCTACAACCCCATCACACAGTATGTTAGAGCTACAACCCCCATCACACAGTATGTTAGAGCTATACCCCCATCACACAGTATGTTAGAGCTACAACCCCCACCACACAGTATGTTAGAGCTACAGCCCCCATCACACAGTATGTTAGAGCTACAACCCCCATCACACAGTATGTTAGAGCTACAACCCCCATCACACAGTATGTTAGAGCTACAACCCCCATCACACAGTATGTTAGAGCTACAACCCCCATCACACAGTATGTTAGAGCTACAACCCCCATCACACAGTATGTTAGAGCTACAACCCCCATCACACAGTATGTTAGAGCTACAACCCCCATCACACAGTATGTTAGAGCTACAACCCCCATCACACAGTATGTTAGAGCTACAACCCCCATCACACAGTATGTTAGAGCTACAGCCCCCATCACACAGTATGTTAGAGCTACAACCCCCATCACACAGTATGTTAGAGCTACAACCCCCATCACACAGTATGTTAGAGCTACAACCCCCATCACACAGTATGTTAGAGCTACAGCCCCCATCACACAGTATGTTAGAGCTACAGCCCCCATCACACAGTATGTTAGAGCTACAACCCCCATCACACAGTATGTTAGAGCTACAACCCCCATCACACAGTATGTTAGAGCTACAACCCCCACCACACAGTATGTTAGAGCTACAGCCCCCATCACACAGTATGTTAGAGCTACAGCCCCCATCACACAGTGTTAGAGCTACAACCCCCATCACACAGTATGTTAGAGCTACAACCCCCATCACACAGTATGTTAGAGCTACAACCCCCATCACACAGTATGTTAGAGCTACAACCCCCATCACACAGTATGTTAGAGCTATAACCCCCACACACAGTATGTTAGAGCTACAACCCCCATCACACAGTATGTTAGAGCTACAGCCCCCATCACACAGTATGTTAGAGCTACAACCCCCATCACACAGTATGTTAGAGCTATAACCCCCACACACAATATGTTAGAGCTATAACCCCCACACACAGTATGTTAGAGCTACAACCCCCATCACACAGTATGTTAGAGCTACAGCCCCCATCACACAGTATGTTAGAGCTACAACCCCCATCACACAGTGTGTTAGAGCTACAACCCCCATCACACAGTATGTTAGAGCTATAACCCCCACACACAGTATGTTAGAGCTACAACCCCCATCACACAGTATGTTAGAGCTATAACCCCCACACACAGTATGTTAGAGCTACAGCCCCCATCACACAGTATGTTAGAGCTACAGCCCCCATCATACAGTATGTTAGAGCTACAACCCCCATCACACAGTATGTTAGAGCTACAACCCCCATCACACAGTATGTTAGAGCTACAACCCCCATCACACAGTATGTTAGAGCTATAACCCCCACACACAGTATGTTAGAGCTACAGCCCCCATCACACAGTATGTTAGAGCTACAGCCCCCATCATACAGTATGTTAGAGCTACAACCCCCATCACACAGTATGTTAGAGCTATAACCCCCACACACAGTATGTTAGAGCTATAACCCCCACACACAGTATGTTAGAGCTACAACCCCCATCACACAGTATGTTAGAGCTACAGCCCCCATCACACAGTATGTTAGAGCTACAGCCCCCATCACACAGTATGTTAGAGCTACAGCCCCCATCATACAGTATGTTAGAGCTACAACCCCCACCACACAGTATGTTGAAGCTACAACCCCCATCACACCGTACTTTAAAACTACAACCCCCCCATTGCCCAGTTTAATATTTTTGGAAAATATGTTTAATATTTTGATATTTTAAAATATATACATGTTTTTATTTTTTATATATATTTGAAATAAATAATTAGAAAATCTCATCCAATTATACTAAATCAAGGCCTTAATTGACTCTGATTTGGAAGTATAGTAAATAGCTCTGAGTGAGGAGTAGAAGGCTATTGTCCTATTTTGTTAACAAAAGGGCAATTAAGCACCATGTGCTATTATGTGCTAAGATGATGCATCCGTGTAAATACAGTCTTGACTTCATTTAACTCTGACACCCATTTGTTTGTCTTTAGATGCTGGGTGGGGAACTTTGATAAGATCAGAGGAAGTCTTAAGTCTGTATCTGACAAGAAGAGACCTTTTTAGGGCCTGGACACGCAAGATAGCGCTTATCTCACACTTTCTACTATCATTCCCATGATGCATTCTGTCGCTGTCACTTTAATTGGGAAATTAATTATTATTCATAATACCATAATTGGCCCCAAATGTTTAGATTTTCAGACTGAGCGACTGTAACGAAATCACGCTGTTTATTTCATTGTCAGGCCATGGGTTCAATATTTAATTACAGGCTTATTACATTAGCACCAGATAAATGCTGTAAGAAGTGGGAGTTTAGCTCTGAAGTGGGAATTTTCTGGAATTAAATTTTTTTCTTTATTTTTTTCTTCAAAATGGCAAAAGTGAAAAAGTTATTCAACTGCGTTCAAAGTTTTGCTATTTTGTTCTTTTTTGAATTAACTTTGAATCTCCAACAAAGCACATTTTAATGAATAAATTAATAAATATGAATAAACTGTCTAATTGTTTTATCTAATTCATTATTGCTGCCTCTGGTCCCCTCCTCCTCCTACCTCCCCCCCCCCCCCCCTCCCTCCTCAATCCAGTGATGCAGTGAGCTCTTAGCCCTCACGCCCAGTATCCCAGTGGCCTGGGGTGTAAATGCCCTCCTGACCTCACACATACTTTATGGCATTATTGGAGAACCATTCTCTCGGCTCTGCCCTATGCCAAGTGATGCGTGAGCATAGTATTTAACTCCTAATTAATGTTTTTTGTTTTTTTTTTTATCAGACATTGCTTATATGTGTGGTGACAAATAGTTTGTGACAAAGACATGAATGAATGTAAACATTCTATAAAGTGGATTGTTTTTTCATGAATGAAACTACTTGTAACTGTTGCACTCCTTCATCTCCAACTAAATCTGCTGACATGGTTTTATGGGTTACTCGTGTGTATCCTGCAATGTTAGCTTTTAAAAACATTATTTTTCTAAAGAATGAAAGTGAAGCCCCTGTGCAGCAGGGCGAGTCTGGTTTTTAATAAGTTACAAATCTCAGGATCTTTGTATTTTTTGTGGGTTCGATAAAAATAATAACAGTAATGTTTCAGTGCTTTAGTGATGTCTTGCAGGAAATTCAATGTCTCCTATAAAAATATTGTTTTTGTATTTATTGTATTCTGGGATTTAGGAATTGTCTATACTTTAGAGAGAGATCATATAATTGTAACCAGCTGAGGAACTCCATGATGCATTCTGCGGCTGTACAATCTCATCTACATATTGTTACAATAGTCAAATCTGGTTCAGAGCTCTGCTTTCATTGCAATGGCTGTAACAGTGGGCATGTGCCAGCGTATCCAATTACTGTTTGCATATGTTCTGTTTAAACGTACAAAGGCTCCTTCATGACGGATTGTCTTGTTTTGCTGCTAAGCGCGTACTGTTGACTTTGTTGCTAAACCTTAATATAAATTACTGACTTATGCGTTTTTATTTTCTTCACGCTGCCCCCAGCTTACGCGTTTGCTTTAAAGCAGCTCTCCATACCCCGTTTGCTGACGTGGTTTATATGTGAGGAGTATGTCATCTTAATTGCACTTTATAAAGTGTCTGGTTTTATGAGAATTCAGAACTTTGATAAATCCATTAACGCTTCCCTGGCTGTCAATGGAGGGTATCTTCCTTCTTCCGATAGTACTACCGAGCTAACGGAATTGGTAAGGGTGTTCTTCTGTCACTGCTTTCTCCTGTCCTCTTGCATGTCCGCTCATTGAGCAGGGACCTCAATCCCTCTGTTCCTAAGCGTGCAACTCGTCTGGTTACAAATACGTGTCTGTTAGTCCACACATTGTACAGCGCTGCAGAATAATAATAAAAACTAATAATAATAGTGAGCCTGTGAGGTACTCATGCATCCATTGGCCTCATGGTACCTAAAGTCCCCGACTCCTGCATCCTCGTGACTCTCCCCGGCTCTCGCATTGCCATGCAGGCATGGCTGAGAATCTGAGGCTTCTTAGTGAGATTAGAACTCTGTGCTGAGGCAAATGGGAGGGCTTCCAAAGGCTGCAGGTGTAAGGACGCCAGCTATCGCAAGATCTTTTTAGATATATCCCTATTACCATCTAAATACATTCATGTCTTGATTGTGCGTTTATCTACTAAACAATGATTTTGTTTAAATTTTTTTAACGATCACTAACCAAGATTTGCAATATAATTTTTAATGGGGACCCTATAGTCAATGCATCTCTGAGTAGGTGCTGATTGGTGCAGAGCAATTGGCTGGGCATGAGCACTAACCTCCCAGTATAAGATTAATCTTGATGTCAGGCGGGGTGGCAGCATGGAGAGAGGTGTGCGTCAAAGCATACAAGCAGGCCCGGACTGGCCATTGGTTACAGGATCTCCACGTCCGGTCCATGCAGGGCCGACACTATCCGAGCACCAGCCCCTGCTGTGTTCCATGACGGGCCTGTGGGGAGATCAAAGATCTCACTCACCGGCCCATGTGCAGTGTATTGCAGCCGCTGCCTGGGGAGGGAGGGAGGGAGAAAGGAGAGGGACCCGGAGGAGCTCTTGCAGCTCCGCCGGGTTCCTCTTGCGAGATCCAAAGCACACACACTATACCCCTCACAAATATCCACTACAGCCTTCACACATACACACTACACCCTGCACACACACACTGCACACGTCACGCATACACACAGAAGTCCCCAAACACACTGCACCACTCTCTCACACACACACACACAATACTTCCAAACATATATATATATATATATATATATATGTATATATACTAAAGAACCCCTCACACACAAACTGCACCCCTAAACACATTACATTCCAGACACACACTAGATCCCTTACCCAACTCTGGATCGCCTACACATACACTCACTAGATCCCTACATACACTCTTCTACACACACACGCACTAATCTCCTATACACAGTCTGGGTCCTTTAACACACACACTAGATCCCCTACACATACACACACTGCACCACACACACTCTGTATCCCCTATGCACACACTAGATTCCTTGTAAGCAAACACATAATACATTCCCTAAACACACACTCTCTACAAATACTACATCACCTATACACACTATGCCCCTTATACACACATACAATACACAACATGATTGAAACCAACCTATGAACACAAAACCACACCACAATCAGCTCACTCTACACACACACACAATCCCCTAAGCAGGCTCCAAACACATACACAAAACTCTTTCCTGGCATTTTAGTCTCCTGGTATCCCATTTATAGAGACACCAGAGACAAGTTGCAAGGAAACACAGTGCAAGCATGTTATTAAATTTGCTTGCGCTGTACAGAACAAATACAGGGCTTTTTTCTCATGCTAGAGCTCTTCAGCAGAGCTCTGCGCATGGTCTGCCCTGGAAGAGCATTGAACCAACATGCTCACTTTGAGAGGGGGCGTGTTTGTCATTAGTGATGACGAAACACACCCTCTCTGCCCCGCCCCCTTCTTAGTGGGCCGCTGTGATTAAAAAAAAAAAAAAGGACCGGGCCAAATTTTGTTCCCAGTCCGGCCCTGGCTACAAGGCAAGTAAATCAATTTTTTTTTTTTTTTTTATTGCACACTTAAGGGCGGGACGACATATAATTAGAAGAACACAATAGCATTAGGAATACATGTTTCTAATCCACACGCTGAAGTGTTCCTTCGAACATCCCCCATGTTTAAATCTGAAAATAAAAATAATAGCAGAAACCTGCACTGCTGCATTTAGAGAGCCTCTATCTTGTCCCGCTGTTAATAATTGCTATGAGTTCATCCCTTTGCACCTGTCAGCGTAGACAGAGGAGGAGAAACTAAAATAATATTTGCTTCTCCTCCACATGTGTGCATTGGCTGTGCCAGGACTGAATATAATTTTGGTAAATCTTCAATTAAAAAGAAAACAGGGCATCATATCAACAAACGGATTATTAACACAAGTTTTATTTAAAGGTATCATTTCCAGAGAGGTGTGCTTGTCCCTGTGACCTAAAGCCAGCATTGTCAGGCACAACTCCGGCGTTTAAAGTGTTATACTGAATGTGGCACAGGACATGCAAACAGCGTTTATTAACACCTTAATCCTGTGCCAGATGCTGTGCCCAGCAAATACCTAAAACTGTAGTTTAATACGAACCCGTAGAGCGTCCATTGCCAAGGGGATCTGCGGGCATGCACTATGAAGTCTAATACGCAAAGCCTATCTAAGCTCATTTATATGTCAAGCTGGGAACTCTGGCATAGTTGTGGAAACGTGATCTCTCTAGTTTCTACTCCCAACAAGGACCCCCCAAAGTTCAACTTGGTATATGCCAGTGATGCATTATTCTGTAGAGGAAATCCTGAACTGGTAAATTGGTCACTTTGTAACTTGGGCCATTACTCAGTTCGAAGAGAGATGGTGCGTGAGAAGAGTTTAAATGAGTGGTTAGCACCTTTATAAATAAGCTGACAAAATATTTGGGTATGTACACCATAACAAAGTAATTATCTCCCAAACCCCCCGACATGAACTTGCAGCTATGGCCCACCATCCCAATTTGTCTACAATGAGCTTCTTTTTCAATCTCTCTCTCTCTCTCTTTCTCTCTCTCTCTCTCTCTTTCTCTCTCTCTTTCTCTCTCTCTCTTTCTCTCTCTCTCTTTCTCTCTCTCTCTCTCTCTCTCTTTCTCTCTCTCTCTTTCTCTCTCTCTCTCTCTCTCTCTCTCATAAAACTAAGAAAAATAAAAGAATTAAAAAACAAACAAAAAAAAAAAACAAGAAAAGAAAATTGCATCATTACAGCAATACCAAAACCGTATCGTGCACAAGGGTCGTGATTGCAGCGCAGTGACAGGGAGCAGGTAAATGTTACATAAGAGACTTCTCATTGCATTGTTGCCTGGTCAGTTCACCGGTTGCTTGAAAGACCGCTGTTAGGTGGGTGGACTAGAGTTAAGGAAAACCTACGCTCAAGGCTCCGTATAGATCCTTTTTTTTCCTTCTCGTGTGTGTGTGTGTGTGTATCCATAGACAAGGCATTTTAGAGTAGCTCTGTATGTTTTCATATGCTTTCTAGCTGTCACACTGTATTGGTTAAATCTATCCTACTCTGCGTGCTGTATCAGAGTGTTGGTGTTACAATGCAGCCACAGCTTCCTATAGAGAGAGATCTTGCACTCCCGAATTCAGAGCAGAGATGGTCATTGATTGAGCTTGTGTACTTGCCCACTTTTTAGGGAATGGTGGGAGGTGGCGCTGTGTTGCCCTTTGCACTCATGGTAATATTCTGTCCCATAAGCGGTTTTATCAGAATGGCAGGCTGCCGTACAGGAATTGCTGTATGAGTTGAAATCGCCTGGGATTCTTGCTGAGATGGATAAATGTAGCAGTTCTTTAGAAAGTGAAGTAAACATCAGGATTGGCAGGTCTGATTCATGGCTTGGCAAAAGGAAAACTACTATGTTTAGATTTCATTAAAATTCTCTCTTTAAAGAAATCTATAGTGTCAGGAATACAGACATGAATATTCCTTAGACTCTAGTTCTAAATGAGCTGTTTAGGTCCCCAGCCCCGTTTGCCACCTATTAAAAATGTGTTAAACACACTTTATATCCAGCACCCCTTGGGTGTCATTGCAATTGGCCCTGCCCCACTCTGCCTTCTTGGCTGAGATCATCACTCTTGAGGGAGCACAGCCAATCCAATGCTGTCAAATAGAAAGGCATCGGGAGGCATTTGCATGCGCAGCAAGATGCTGCGGTGGCAGTGAGAAGGCTATACTCTATACTCAGAATAACAACATTAAGCTCTATACTATACATTAACCTTCTGCCGACTATAATGTCACTTTAAAGAATATAGCAGCATTTTGAAATTGTTAAACTTTCCTTGGTCCGCTTGCATCCAGAGACTACTTACAGTAACAAAATCATAGATGTAACTGTGTGCTGTATGGGGAAAATAAAATATATTACAGTACAGACAAAAGATGTGCAGTAGTTTACCATTGTTTGTTTTATAACATTTCCTATACTCCAATACTCCAAGCTCCATAGCCAATATAGTGCACTGTAGTGGTTATGGTACTTGGATTATTCTTTTGAGCAATGTAGTTAACGTGGGATAACGTTGTCTCATTTTTATACCATTGAGGCCCCAGTTACCCTTTTGACTTCACTTTTTTTTGTTGTCATTTGAAGCGTGTGATTTTTGCTTAGGGCAGGTGTGTCTCCCGTCCTGTGAATGTTACTGCGTGCTAGGAATTCTCTATAGGATCAATACTGGTGTCCACGTGATAATTATCCTGATAAGCAGCATTGCTGACCCGTGATTAATCGTTATTAGAAAGGTATATTTTCACCGAGGATCAACATGTGCTAAGAGTTATGGATTTTGGCACTAGGGCAAGGTTTTTCCATTTATAACAGTGAGCTAACACTTACCCTGGGATCACAGACACAGACTCCTATTACAGTACAGTGAGGGAGGGCTATCTGATCACATTGTGTAATTTGTACTAATTAAAACTGATGTAAAACAGAGACTATTGCATCCTGAGTCTGTACGGTCGTTACTTACAATAAATAATACACTGTATACCTGTATTTTTATTTTGTGTATTTTTATATTGTGCATCTTAACTAAGATTTTATAAGTATGGCAAACCGTTTAATTTGTGTTTTATAACGTAGCCGTTTAATTTGTGTTTTATAACGTAGCCCAATCACTATCTAACATAACGAGATCTTCCTCGGGCTCCACATCAAGGCACCACACACGGACTGCTCCATTGCTGGTAGTGACAATACACACAACATTTTTTAGCCACAGCTAAATCTTCCTACCGTGGTGGTTAAAATGTTGTCTTTATCGTGAGACAAAAATACAAAATTTCTAATACTTCTAATTAATGCTCTTCTTAGCCCTTGTACGGACAACCAACCATACTGAAAACTAAAAAAACTAGGTGTCTCTAAGAGCATCATTCACATTTTTGGGATTGCCCACCTGAGACTTAAACACGGTTCATTGAAGGATCTACCAATATTTTCCCAAAAGTCTCAAAAAACACCCCCGTTCCTTTAAGCGTTTCAGTTTGCTGAATTGTTTTAGGGATTTACTGCAGGTTTCCTTATTTGCTTATTTTTTATGCTGATTTCAAGAAAAAGTTGCACTCATGTTAAAATATTTTGTCAATCACACAACGGGGAGAGTTCTCTACCTCTCTTGCTTTAATTGCTCCTTCAAAGCGGAAGGCATTGCTTCTCATGAAGAAGCACAGAATTCAGTGGGTCCCTTTGAGAAACACTTGATTGGTGGAGAGTGACGCTCCGTACGTCCCCAGTTCTTACCCATGAGAAACTTTTGGTTGGACACTATCATTGACCATGATAATCTTACAGTGAGCAAGGTTGAGTGCAAAGACTGTCTTGCTTCTACAGAAAAGTTATGAGGTTATTTTTTTTGTTGTTGTTTTTTTTTTTTTTTTTTAATTAATTTTATTTCCTAAAAGAGAGGAGGTTAATGTAAAACTTTGAACTTTTTTAAAATATATTTAATTTTATTGTTGGAGTGTTTTTGATTTATTTATTTTTTTCAAACCCTGCCAGTCACCTGTAATTCTTTTACATATGTAGGAGAATGAGCCTGCGTTACTATGTTATCCCTCGCAGTAAATATAATATTTTTTTTTGCTTGTTTAGAACGCACATCTCTCATGTTGAGGATATGTCACACCATTCTTCTAGAATCTAGCAGGAATGCTCCTTTGAATGAATTCTAGACCACTGTTGGCTTTTGTGGATGAGTGACTAAAGTTGGGTAACGAGATTTGTCAGTGATGTTCGTCAGACCACAACACCAAGGTGCGCCCTGGAGAAAGTTGTTCTGATGCCAGCGTTTGGTGGGTGTTAAGTTAGGCATCTGTAATAAAGTGATATTTGCTAACTTGTCACCGTCAAAGTAACCTGTTGCTTTACCGTCGTTTCTTATCCGTGGCTTTGTCTGAATGTTGCTTTAAGGGACACTATAGGCACTCAGTGCACTGCATTTCATTGAAGTGATCTGGGTGCAGTGTTCCAGTCCCCTCAACCTTGCAAATGAAAATATTTGCAGAATTAACACTTCTTATGGTACATGTGGAAGTCCAGTGCCTTGCAAACCCCCATAGGAAGCATTGAGTCAATACCCGCTTGGTACACATGTGCATTAGGTTCTTGGATTGCATGGATGTTGCAATCCCATGCCAGGGGACCTTGGTCCTTGAAATCCTGCCTGGGCGGGGGACACTTTAGTGTTGGGATTACAGTTTTGTATTCCTAACACACTAATGTTCATTTACTCTAGAAGTAAAAGCTTTACATAAAAGCGTATGTGTGGGGTAGAAATTCTAACGTCAAACTCAGAGAGCGCAAAGCAGTATTGGTTAATGGATGCAGGAGATTATAGTGCTCCCTTGGGCAGCAATCACAAGATCGTTTCCCATTACATGCATGTGGTTCATGCTGTAAGCAACAAAATAAAAACGTCTTTAATGATCTATATTACAACTCACACAATTTACCACTTAAAATATGTATAAGATGTATTTTTGTCATTTGTGCGTCATGAGACTTCCAGGAGAATATGTGTTTGGCCTATTAGTGAAAATATCATTATTAAAGGGACACTCCAGGCACCCAGACCACTTCTGCTCATTGGAGTGGTCTGGGTGCCAACTCCCACTACCCTTAACCCTGCAAGTGTAAATATTGCAGTTTTTCATGAACTGCAATATTTACATTGCAGGGTTAACTCCACCTCTAGTGGCTGTCTATTAGACAGCCACTTGAGGTCACTTCCTGGGTTCTAGCACAGGTTTCCTGTGCTAGAGCGTCGCTGGACGTCCTCACGCTGTGTGAGGACCTCCAGCGTCGCTCAAAACCCCATAGGAAAGCATTGAAATGATTTTTCAATGCTTTCCTATGGGGAGACGTAATGCGCATGCGCGGAATTTCCGCGCATGCGCATTAGGTCTCCTCGGCCGGTGAGCGAGATTAGTCTCGCCCACCGGCCGACGTAATCACTAGGAGGAGCGTCGCGGAGGCGGAGACAGCGGCGAGGGACATCGCCGCTGTCCCAGGTAAGTGACTGAAGGGGTTTCACCCCTTCAGTAACCGGGGATTGGTGGGTGGGAGGGTGAGGGACCCTCCAGTGCCAGAAAAACGGATCGTTTTTCTGGCACTGGAGTTTCCCTTTAAGGTTAGCATGTGTTATATAGATGCTACATGATTTTCTTAATTTCTTTATAATTCGTTTATGTAATTTAGATTTTTTTTAAACGTATCTTGTTTACACAATGTGATTTGATATGTATCTTATTTTTATGAATGGGGAGCTGCTTAATGACCGCTCAAGACAATTCGTGGCTCCCGTGCCCAGCATCACCCCACGCTTCCTGAAACTTAATTTAAGAAGCCGATTGCTACTAGAGAAAGGGAAGTCTGAGAACAGTGTAATGTCTTCAGGTAGGACAACTGGGCACCATAACATCCTTGCAAGCGCGCTGTCTTGGCGTCATACTTGATTCTGGCCTCACCTTTGAGCCTCACATCCAGCATGTTGCTAAATCCTGTAGATTTCATCTTAAAAACATAGCTCGCATCCGCCCCTTTCTTGCACCAGATACTACCAAGGAGCTTGTCCATGCTCTAGTAATTTCCAGCATGGATTATTGTAACCCTCTCCTGATTGGTCTTCCCAAAAGCCGTACTGCACCCCTACAGTCCGTAATGAACGCTGCTGCTAGACTGATTTTCCTCTCTAGTCGTTTCTCTCACACCTCACCCCTCTGCCAGTCCTTACATTGACTTCCTGTATGCTATAGGAGTCAATTCATGGTACTAACTCACACCTATAAAGCACTGAACAACTCTTGCCCCTCTTATATCTCCTCACAGATCCATAGGTATGTCCCTTCTCGGTCTCTCCGCTCTGCCCGTGACCACCTCCTGTCCGTTGTCCGCACTCGTACGGCCAACTCGCGCTTGCAGGACTTCTCGCGGGCGGCTCCCTTCCTATGGAATAGCTTGCCTACCGCCATCAGACTCTCCCCTAGTCTTGCATCTTTTAAGAAGTGCCTTAAACCCCATCTCTTTAGGAAAGCTTATGGCCTCCAAGACTAACCCCTACCTCACATACCTGTCTATTGCCCTCTCCTAAAGGGCAGCCCACCTTATTTGATTGCAAATTCCTGTCCTATTGTGTTTTACACCCCACCTCCTATAGAATGTAAGCTCGATTGAGCAGGGTCCTCTTCAACCTATTGTTCCCGTAAGTTCTTTGTAATTGTAATTGTAACTATTTATAGTTAAATCTCCCTCTTATAATATTGTAAAGCGCTACGGAATCTGTTGGCGCTATATAAATGGCAATAATAAATAATAAATAAATAACGTAATGTTGATGAAGTAGTTATGGTGACCATACAGTTCCATTAAGTAAACCTCCATTTTAATAATAATAAAAAGTGTCAGTTTTCTGTTAAAGGGACACTATAGTCACCAGAACCCATACTGATTAATGGAGATGTTCTGAGTCAGTTCTGCTGGCATTTCAATGTAAACTCTGACTTTTCAGATAAGAGGCATTGTTTACACTGCTACCTAGCACCTCTAAGTGCAGACACTCAGATGACCACTAGAGGTGCTTCATGGGTCAGTGCTGCACAGGATGCTTCATGGGTCAGTGCTACGTTCAGGATCTCCACACTCTGCATGGAGGCACTGAACGTTTCCCATAGAGATGCATTGATTCAATGCATCTCTATGAGGAGATGCTGCTTGGTCAGCTGGGCATTTTGCCGCGCATGCTCAATAACCTCCCAATGCTTTCTTATGGGAAAGCATTGGATTGGCTGTGATAATAAAGTTTGATCTCAGCCATAGAGGCGGGGCTGAGCAGTCATGACAAGACCGCGCAGCATAGCAGAAATGGTGAGTAAGAACACCTTTTGACTTGCTGTTCAGTAGACACTAGGTACATGCAGAGAGTGGTCACATTCACTCACTAATAGAGAAACACTCAATCACAGAGATACACTGACAGTCACACACATTTACTGACAGACCCACACAGTGACAGACTCGTTCTCACAGACGCACACTGACAGACACACACATTCACTCACAGACACTCTGATACTGATACACTCACTGTCTAACACACTAATTATATGTAATTTAATTTAAATCCACCCAGCCTCCCTACCTTTGGGAGAGTTGGAGTGGATTCTTTCCTGGGGTCCATTGGGGCTGGCTGCTGGTGGCTGGGCAAGCTTCTGCTGCTGGACGGGCAGGCAAGCAGGCAGAGGCAGGCGGGCCGGCAGTCAGTCAGCCAATGCGAGTGGCAAGGGAGCGCTGTCCTCTGAGCTCTTTCTGCTCCGCTCAGCTTTTGGTGGCCAGCTCTTGGGTCTCCCCTGGAAGAGTCTAACAGGGCGTCTGTTGGCGTTTAATTTTTTGCCACCCCCCCTAAAAGTGCCACGCAAGGCAAATGTATTACTCAGTGCGTTACTCAGTGATCCCTTCCACTTCCTGTCCAGTCTCACACACAGACACTGGAGGAGCTGGAGAAACACTGAGTTTTACACCCTCTATAACTGTTCCTGCAGCACTGACACTGGGCAAGGCTCCTGGTACTTATCCCGCCACCAGCATATTTGAACTTAAAAGGCACATTCGAGGTGTGCAAAACAAGTGCCCCCTGGTGGCCAGGCACCTGTAGGAATGTGCCTACTCTGCCTAATGAGAAATTCCAGGTGGGTGTGTGCATGTGTGTTGGTTCTAGCTGCATTAATTCCCCCCAAACCTCCTCCATTATGTAGCACCACATGCAGGGAGAGGGGACCTTGTTGCACTACAACCGATGTAAGGAACATTTTTATGGTACTTTAAATGCCTAAACCTGATAACATTATTTCTATATCTATATCTGTTTAAGATGCAACTGTTTCAATGTCTTAAATAAAAAAAGCCCCAGACACAAGAATGCGTTGAAGTTGACGCCAGCACTTCTGAAACTACAGAGTTTTTTGTTTTTTTTTTATATTTTTTTTTTCTCACTCATGCACGTAGGAGCATCTATGGAGACTTACCATTTAAGTACATACTTTTACATGCTGAACATGCATGCACCCTTACATGTAGCACAGGGAAGGGATTACCTTTATAGTCAGATTTAAAAAACAATAGGTATTAATTTATAGATTTTAGATGAAACAAAAAAAGATGGTTGCAGGGAATTTTTTGGTAATTCCCCTATTTCATTCTTATCAAGCATTCCGTTGTAAACGCATTTCGAGTGTGTTATTATTTATTTATAAAATATTTTACCAGGAAAGATACATTGAGATTTCTCTCGTTTTCAAGTATGTCCTGGGTCCACAAATCATTGCATTGTTACAGTTAGTGTACAATAAAATACAAAAACAATATTAATATACAATATATACAAAATTTAACATAGAACAGGTAGGTTTTCCAATGCATAGAGCTGTTTTTGTAAGCATTTTTTCTGGCCTACATATTGTGGACAAAATATCATGCAATCTCATTAAAATATCACGTTTATCACAATTTTTTCAATATACATTTGTTTTACTTGTTTTTGTGTTTAGCTTGTAACACACGCTTTTTTTCTACGAGTCCATTCTTTTGTTTACTTTAGCACTATTATATTTGTGCATTCATTCTAAATATTCACTGTATTTCAATTACATAGTTCAAACCAATGGAATTGCTTTTAATTGAAATTACCGCAACTGATTGCCAAATCATCCCTGGTCAAAAATGTAAAAACAGTGCAGATCGCAACCTCCCTGTCACTTTACATCTACAGTAAATGGATAAAAAAAAACCTTTATTAATGAATGTGACCGGATCTGCCATGGGAGAGTCTGCGTTCCAGGTCATAAGTCACCCGTCACAAACTTTCATCTCTATTACTTGGCCGTGGTCACAGTACACCTGGAGAATATACATTTGTTGTTTACACTGCATGGTACATTTCCATGAACAAATATGTTTTTTAAATCTTGGCACTTAAAATCCTTGTGTGATTATTTATTTATTTATTTTTTTAAAGAAAGGCACAACAGCAAACAGCATTTTAGAAAATTCTAGGGATATTTCTAAGAGAAAGAATAAACACAATTTAACTCAATGGAGTGTAAATAGTCAGGGTTGTCAAATTTCAGGCCAAAATAGACAATCAAAACAGAGCAGACTTAAAGAAATTTTTACATTTGGATATTTTAGCCTCAATGTTAAACAGATATGAATTTAAGAAGGCATTTCTTGATTTACACACATTCTCTGAAAAATAATAAAAATACAAAGCATGGGTATTGGCTGTGGTGTCGATGAGGGTGGAACTACAGTGTATCAGTCCAGGGAACTGAAGTTGCAATATTGTGTAATTCTATGTTCTTGATTATTGGACTCTCAAATATAACTGTACAGAACCCACCATGTTTGTGTAGCTATTGATCTTCATATTTGTCTGTATGTCATAAATAAATAGTGCTCAACTACGATGTCTTAAAGCGTACGTTTATAGAAAGAGGACTCCCTCAGAGTTACCATTTACTCAGCAAAGTTAAATTGTATCTAACATTATTCATTAATCGTTATGAAAAAGAAAATAAATAAATATATATATATTTATCTTTTCAAAGTGTAACAATACTACAGTTTCTTTTTTTGTTTCATGCTTCCTTAATTAAGATTTGTACAATTCACCAGAAGAATTTTAAAAAAGATCGGCATTCCTTGCAATCTAATTATTCCAAGCCGTAACGTTTTTTTTACATTTCTGTGTGTTTCTCTCTTTTCTTTTTTCTTTTTTTTGTTGTTGCTGTCTATATATAATTAGTACAGCTGATCAAAATGGTAAATTAAAAGAGTGAGGGTAACTATTTCAGTAGATCAACCTTTGAAACCACTACCATAGTCAGTAACTTCGCTTTTAGAATTCATATTAAGCGTGTGCTCATTATCTTCTCTAAATGTCAGATTATAAACATATGTGAACCTAAAATGGGTGGGAAAAAAAGCTGTGTGCAGAGAATGTTCATCTGTTTCCATGGCAATGTTAATAAGATGGTCTAGACTTGGGTAGACAAGTGATCTTGTACCGTAGACTGTAGTTTGTATCAATTTTGTGTGTTTGAAATACTGGTATCTAGGGGGGTGTAGGGGGAATATGCCCTTGGTAGCAACTATTAATCATTTTCTTCCTGTCTACTAATTGTATTTTGGCATTGATTCAGGAAAAAAGTGATTTATTACTTTTTTTTGCAGTCTGGAAGAAGTTCATTCTAATTAACAAAACTTACAAAAAACTAATATATATATATATATATATATATATATATATATATATATATATATATATATATATATATATATATATATATATATATTCAATAACTCTACAAGCCATATCCTGGTTTAGATCACTCATTCTACTAGGCATGGCCCTCTTTATATAGTAGAAAATAGCAACATAGTAAGTTTTTAACTAGGGAAAAAACTTCAGTCTTGCGCCATTGCTTGGAAATGCTTAAATATATATATATATATATATATATTTTTATATATTTAAGAATTCCAAAGCAATGGTGCAGGACTGGATGTGGAAGGAAGGATGTGGACTTGTGCATATAAAACAAGCTTGTGGCTTCCTTCATTTCAATAGGAAATAGTTGCATGTGTGTGACGGACCGCCTGGCACCCCGACGGTACATCTGCCAATCTATACTTCTATACTTCCTAGCTGTTGTTGAGTACCATAAGCACAGAACCGTAGCCCCTTAGCCACCGCAGCTTGGCTGGGGTATCGCCTTCCCTTCCCATCCTGGACCAAACTCCCGATCTGAGTGAACAACATATCCAAAAATCACCCAGATCAGTTCAGGAATTTCCTGGAAGTCATAGTTTTGGCCTACAGCACGCATGGTCCAGAGCGCCACAGCAATAATACTCCTAGTAATGTGTCTGAGTGTATAACAGAGCTCCACAGTAATTATACTCCCAGTAATGTGTCTGGGTGTATAACAGAGCTCCACAGCAATAATACTCCCAGTAATGTGTCTGGGTGTATAACAGAGCTCCACTGCAATAATACTCCCAGTAATGTGTCTGAGTGTATAACAGAGCTCCACAGCAATAATACTCCCAGTAATGTGTCTAAGTGTATAACAGAGCTCCACGGCAATAATACTCCCAGTAATGTGTCTGAGTGTGTAACAGAGCTCCACAGCAATAATACTCCCAGTAATGTGTCTGAGTGTATAACAGAGCTCCACAGCAATAATACTCCCAGTAATGTGTCTGACTGTATAACAGAGGTCCACAGCAATAATACTCCCAGTAATGTGTCTGAGTGTATAACAGAGCTCCACAGCAATAATACTCCCAGTAATGTGTCTGGGTGTATAACAGAGCCCCACAGTAATAATACTCCCAGTAATGTGTCGGTGTGTATAAAAGAGCTCCACAGCAATAATACTCCCAGTAATGTGTCTGGGTGTATAACGGAGCTCCACAGCAATAATACTCCCAGTAATGTGTCTGGGTGTATAACCGAGCCCCACAGTAATAATACTCCCAGTAATGTGTCTGGGTGTATAACAGAGCTCCACAGCAATAATACTCCCAGTAATGTGTCTGGGTGTATAACAGAGCCCCACAGTAATAATACTCCCAGTAATGTGTCGGTGTGTATAACAGAGCTCCACAGCAATAATACTCCCAGTGATGTGTCTGGGTGTACAACAGAGCTACACAGCAATAATACTCCCAGTAATGTGTCTGAGAGTATAACAGAGCTCCACAGCAATAATACTCCCAGTAATGTGTGAGTGTATAACAGAGCCCCACAGCAATAATACTCCCAGTAATGTGTCTGCGTGTATAACAGAGCCCCACAGTAATAATACTCCCAGTAATGTGTCTGGGTGTATAACAGAGCTCCACAGTAATAATACTCCCAGTAATGTATCTGTGTGTATAACAGAGCTCCACTGCAATAATACTCCCAGTAATGTGTGAGTGTATAACAGAGCCCCACAGCAATAATACTCCCAGTAATGTGTCTGGGTGTATAACAGAGCTCCACAGCAATAATACTCCCAGTAATGTGTCTGATTGTATGAGCTCCACAGCAATAATACTCCCAGTAATGTGTCTGATTGTATGAGCTCCACAGCAATAATACTCCCAGTAATGTGTCTGAGTGTATAACAGAGCTCCACAGCAATAATACTCCTAGTAATGTGTCTGAGTGTATAACAGAGCCCCACAGTAATAATACTCCCAGTAATGTGTCTGAGGGTACAACAGAGCTCCATAGCAATAATACTCCCAGTAATGTGTCTGAGGGTATAACAGAGCTCCACAGTAATAATACCCCCAGTAATGTTACTTTAAACTCAATAAATGTGTTTAGAAATCAGTCTGTGTAAATAAGATACATTGTTCTTGTTCAATATTCCATTTTTGTTCTATAAATCATTCTTAGTCAGTCACCTAAAATTTCCCAAAACAGCTCCTCCCCTGTGCACCTCCTTATTCACATCCCTAAAATGAAAGTGTCCCTCTTTGTGTATTTGAAATGAGGACTAAAAGTGGTAAACGTAGTAAGTGCCAAAAGCCGAAATGTTGGGAAATCGCAAAAAAACTTTTGACACTTTATTCCAGCATTACTAGTAATAAGCAGGACCCCGAATTCCAAATCCATCTGACAAAGCAAATAGAAATACATTGGTGGAGTATGTTCTCATGGGGGTGTTGGTTCTGCTAGAAAAAGGGCAGTTGCTTTAGGAAGCATTTTGAGAAAGAGGGAAAAAATATATAAATTTGAAGTCCTAAGCACTTTTCTTTGTTCGAATAAAGTGCTAAGTAGTTTTAACCTCACAGGCTGTTATCTTAATCTTGATGATGTCAGCCAATTCATTGCTTTCCCATAGGAAAGCATCAGGAGGCTATTGCGCATGTGTGGCAAAACATCAAGCTGCGTCAATCAGCATCTCCTCATAGAGATGAATTGAATGATTGCATCTCTATGGGTAACATTCAGCGCCTCCATGCAGAGCGTGGAGACGCTAAACATAGGTTCTGCGTACTGTGCAGCACTGACTCAGGATGCACTCTAGAGGCTGTCTGAGTGACTTTCACTAGAACTAAGCAACAATGTAAATATTACCTTTTCTCTGAAAAGGCAGGGTTTACATTGAAAAGTGTGGAGGGACAGGTTATAGACTCAAAAACAACTACATAAACTGAAGTGGATCTGGTGACTATAGTGTCTCTTTAAGAATTGTATTTTTGACATTGAAAAAACTGGCTCCTAACTTTTTTTGCTGGCTCCTAGATTCTAAGCAAATTTGTCAAGACCTGTGTTATGGTGAAAGGAGGTCCCCTGTCCCCCAGTACACAGTGTATTTGATGGTTATTGTGTAAGGTGGTCCCCTGTCCCAGTAAACAATGTATTTAATGGTTATTGTGTAAGGCGGTCCCTATCCCTGTCTTCCCCGTCTCACCCTCTCCGCCCTCCCTCACCCCTCCCCTTACACAAACAGTGTATTATAATTGCAACTATAAGGTTGTGACATCCTGTTCTCCCGGTACACAGTTCCTTATAAATACAGCAGAAAGATTGTGTTGAGAACCCAGGCCCGACAGACTCGTTCAGTGTCAGAATATTGCCAGGTCACCCTTTGGCGTCTGAAATGGGGGCACTTATTAAATTATTTTAGACCTTGACGTTCATTTATGTTGTTGACAACCATTTTTGACGTTGAAAAAACTGGCTCCTAACTTTTTTTTGCTGGCTCCTAGATTCTAAGCAAATTTGTCAAGACCTGTGTTATGGTGTAAGGAGGTCCCCTGTCCCCCAGTACACAGTGTATTTAATGGTTATTGTGTAAGGAGGTCCCCTGTCCCACAGTACACAGTGTATTTAATGGTTATTGTGTAAGGAGGTCCCCTGTCCCCCAGTACACAGTGTATTTAATGGTTATTGTGTAAGGAGGTCCCCTGTCCCCCAGTACACAGTGTATTTAATGGTTACTGTGTAAGGAGGTCTCCTGTCCCCCAGTACACAGTGTATTTAATGGTTACTGTGTAAGGAGGTCTCCTGTCCCCCCAGTACACAATGTATTTAATGGTTATTATGTAAGGTGGTCCCCTGTCCCCCAGTACACAGTGTATTTAATGGTTATTGTGTAAGGAGGTCCCCGTCCCCCAGTACACAGTGTATTTAATGGTTACTGTGTAAGGTGGTCCCCTGTCCCCCAGTACACAGTGTATTTAATGGTTATTGTGTAAGGTGGTCCCCTGTCCCCCAGTACACAGTGTATTTAATGGTTATTATGTAAGGAGGTCCCCTGTCCCCCAGTACACAGTGTATTTAATGGTTACTGTGTAAGGTGGTCCCCTGTCCCCCAGTACACAGTGTATTTAATGGTTATTGTGTAAGGAGGCCCCCTGTCCCCCAGTACACAGTGTATTTAATGGTTATTGTGTAAGGAGGCCCCCTGTCCCCCAGTACACAGTGTATTTAATGGTTATTGTGTAAGGAGGTCCCCTGTCCCCCAGTACACAGTGTATTTAATGGTTATTATGTAAGGAGGTCCCCTGTCCCCCAGTACACAGTGTATTTAATGGTTACTGTGTAAGGTGGTCCCCTGTCACCCAGTACACAGTGTATTTAATGGTTACTGTGTAAGGTGGTCCCCAGTCCCCCAGTACACAGTGTATTTAATGGTTATTATGTAAGGAGGTCCCCTGTCCCCCAGTACACAGTGTATTTAATGGTTATTGTGTAAGGAGGTCCCCTGTCCCCCAGTACACAGTGTATTTAATGGTTATTATGTAAGGAGGTCCCCTGTCCCCCAGTACACAGTGTATTTAATGGTTACTGTGTAAGGTGGTCCCCTGTCCCCCAGTACACAGTGTATTTAATGGTTATTATGTAAGGAGGTCCCCTGTCCCCCAGTACACAGTGTATTTAATGGCTATGGTGTAAGGAGGTCCCCGTCCCCCAGTACACAGTGTATTTAATGGTTATGGTGTAAGGAGGTCCCCTGTCCCCCAGTACACAGTGTATTTAATGGTTATTGTGTAAGGAGGTCCCCTGTCCCCCAGTACACAGTGTATTTAATGGTTACTGTGTAAGGTGGTCCCCTGTCCCCCAGTACACAGTGTATTTAATGGTTATTATGTAAGGAGGTCCCCTGTCCCCCAGTACACAGTGTATTTAATGGTTATGGTGTAAGGAGGTCCTCTGTCTCCCAGTACACAGTGTATTTAATGGTTATGGTGTAAGGAGGTCCCCGTCCCCCAGTACACAGTGTATTTAATGGTTATTGTGTAAGGAGGCCCCCTGTCCCCCAGTACACAGTGTATTTAATGGTTATTGTGTAAGGTGGTCCCCTGTCCCCCAGTACACAGTGTATTTAATGGTTATGGTGTAAGGAGGTCCCCTGTCCCCCAGTACACAGTGTATTTAATGGTTATGGTGTAAGGTGGTCCCCTGTCCCCCAGTACACAGTGTATTTAATGGTTATGGTGTAAGGAGGTCCCCTGTCACCCAGTACACAGTGTATTTAATGGTTATGGTGTAAGGAGGTCCCCTGTCCCCCAGTACACAGTGTATTTAATGGTTATTGTGTAAGGAGGTCCCCTGTCCCCCAGTACACAATGTATTTAATGGTTATGGTGTAAGGTGGTCCCTATCCCTGTCTTCCCCGTCTCACCCTCTCCGCCCTCCCTCACCCCTCCCCTTACACAAACAGTGTATTATAATTGCAACTATAAGGTTGTGACATCCTGTTCTCCCGGTACACAGTTCCTTATAAATACAGCAGAAAGATTGTGTTGAGAACCCAGGCCCGACAGACTCGTTCAGTGTCAGAATATTGCCAGGTCACCCTTTGGCGTCTGAAATGGGGGCACTTATTAAATTATTTTAGACCTTGACGTTCATTTATGTTGTTGACAACCTTCTGGCAAGTGGCTGTAGAAATGATCATTAAAGTCATGTTATTTGTCATGAATATATAGTATCAGTCGGACTAATGGCAATGCTGAAGGACAATTCTTCCAAACCACCTGAGCTATGGATTCTGTATTCTAACCGTATTCTATGCTGACTGTGTATGTGTCACATAAAGCTATAAAATGAAACATTTTAGTCAATCTCACACACTATTCTGGAAACTGGCAACATTTCATAGAAGAATCCTGATTCAAAACGAGGTGCCTTCTCCGATAAGAATGCTAAAGTCTAGGGGGGCGGGGCCTGACTGTAATGGAGGAAGGTTGCATCTCTACCGAGCTCCTCCATAAGCTTGCTATACATGACTTATTGTGACCGTCCTGGTTCGTAACTCATCGACCCTTGGAGAGATTCATATCCCCCGATTTTCTCGACACTCCTGGAATCAGTATGGGGCTCCTTGCAGACTCACACAATCCTCCAGAACGCATGAGGCCTACAGCGCACCGGGCGGGAGAGGCGGCCGCTCTCCTGGCTCGGAAGTGCAAAGACGGAACCACTGCAGACCACGAGCCCTGTCGCCCCCCCCTCTGGACCGGCGGGGGTGATCCCGGTCCGCCCCTGGAGGGCAATCAAGACCCAGAAGGAGAGTGGGGTGAAGCGCGGCACAATGGTGGGGTCCACGGCAACTCACCAAACATGGCGGAGGCCACGTGTTGCCCTACCTCAAGCGACATTGAAAACAGGCTGGACAGACTCTTTGAAGCTTTCTGGCAGAAGCTGGAACGAAGAATGCGCCAAAATGCCCGAATACAGCCCAGTGGTCCCCCACAACACCAGCCAGCAATACATGTAGGCCGGCAGCCACCAGAGCTCACTGTACGGAAGGCCCAAACATGGCGGCAGGTCAGAAGGGGAAACCCACTGAAACGCACGGCACCTCCGCACAGCAAACAGCAGCGACCCACACCAGAGCCTCAAGAAAAGAGGGAAGCATATCAAGTCCGGATCCCTGTGCAAAAGGTCCAAACTTGGCAGCAGGTCGGAAGGGTAAGCCCACCGAAACGCATTACACCTCAACACAGCAAACGACAGCGACCCACAGCAGGCCCTCCAGAAACAAGGAAGACATCACAAGAAGTCCAGATCCAGGCGTATGTCCTCTCCCACCACCCTCCACGGCTTGCTGGCCTGAAGACTCACTCAGCAGTGCTGACCCGGGTTTTACCCATAGCGGGTATCGGATGAATTGGGACATAAGGACTGAGCTGTACAGCACCCCCGTTGTTTCAGCTTACCATTCCCAGCTCATACAAGAGAGGGGGCCATGCCGTGGTGTGGTATTGGAGCACTACCAAGAACTGATGTTATATGTAAATACCTTGCTTCTCTTTACTTTCTTTCCTCGCAGTCTGGTTTGGCCCTAGCCTACCTGTAACCCTAAGCATAGACCAAAAACGTTTTATTTTATTTTATTTTATTTTTATTTCTTTTTTATCAAAGCTTTCAATGTTTAGACCACTGTCTAGCCAATGCATGCCTATATAAAGCGCAGTTGAAAGTAACAAAGTTTAAATATCGTCACATGTTCAGCTGCCTATTGCCTAAAAATGTGAAGCTAACGCATTTACTCAGCATGTTCTCTTCCATGCATGCCCTAATTATGCAGACATGTGTACCTAGCATTTTATTTTATTTTATTTTTATCACCATATTGCAGCTATCCCGATCACTTAGACATGTCATTAGTGCAGGTACTTCAAGCATGCATCAAGTACACAGCGAACAGAATATGGTACCTGCACATAATCTTAACTATAAGCCTACTTTGTCGGGAAATATGCATTGTCTAGCAAATTCTATATGTCTAGTAACCCACTCGATACTCTAAACGTGTACCTTTCAGCGATGTTAATTTATGTTATGTTAAGAAAACACCTATGCAAAGTTAATCTATATTGTTTATAGCCATTCAAAAATGTGCCTGACCTACCAAGTACCTATGCGTTCAAATGTTTTTACTGCGCTAGAGGACTGCCTTTGGGGTACCTCACAAGCGAATGTTGTAAACCTATGCACTTCAAAAATAAAGAATTAAAAAAAAAAAAAAAAGAATGCTAAAGTCTATCTGACTTTCTCTGCAAATTGATCGTCGAGAAAATACATCAATAATAATAAAAATAAAAAAAGTGATGGGAGACTGACAGGCAACAGAATTAGAGATTTAAATCTGGATACAAACAGAATTTGTAAATTGTGAACATCTGGCGATGTCTCCTAACCTTCCCTGCAATTAGTATTTTGATTTTGGGTTCTTTATCTTTGTTTTGCACGTTTTAAACGAATACAGTTACACAGCATCCAAGAAAGACTTGTGATTTAACACATCACAAAAAACGAGCACTCTAACACGTAAGTGATGATGATCAATAAAATGTCTAAAGAGGAACTGTCACTTCTCTGAAAGTGACATTTCCTCAATCCCTCATCCTAGTAAACACTATTGACGTGTTTTACTGGGATGAGAGGTTTATATAAATCACAGTTTACTCTGCGGCATGTCCGAGAGGGAGCAGTCTGTACAGTCCATGATGCTCCTGGTGTGCTCATTTTATTCTCTGGCAACTGATTGGGAAGTACAGTATTGACGCATACACCTTTGGCAATTCCTTCTTTAACGTATGTGCATGCTCTCCTGACATTCAAATGCATGTTATAGTTACACTACCTGCTGGGGCTGTGTTAGTTCAGCTGAAAGTATCAGCTGGTGCCAAAACTGGTTTGACTACTCTCCATGTGACGGCACCAGGGAACAGTGTGCTGTAGTGATTATGGTGCTTAGATTGCATAGAATAGTGCTGACACTGATCAGAATCACGATCTGGTAACACGTGACTACAGGCTAGAATTAAGATGACCCCAAGAAAATTCAAGAGGGAAAACCTATCTGGGCAAAGTACTTTGAAAAGCATGTTGTTGTTTTTTGGTTTTTGGTTTTTTTTTTTCTCGATTTATAAAGATTTTTAGCTGCGTGTCTTCAATGGGTTTTGGAGTTGTTTAGGATAATAGGAGTAGTCATATACACAGAAGTGTCACGCTTTAAAGATATATAAGCAATATGAAGTGACCAGTAGGAATTTAGTAGATATGCCAAAAACACACTCACGTCTTATAGAGCTACTGAAAGCTCGACTATTTTCAGCACGGACTATACAATCTCCGTTTTAGGATATCGTGCAGCGAGGGACAATAGGTGCTCCCAAGTAATATTTTAGATAGAGAAGACCAATGAAACAGTTACAATCCTGGGAATCATATTAAAGGAACACTATAGGGTCATGGGGAAAGCATTGGACTGTCTAAAATCGGCAAGGGGGCGGGATCAAACGTTGTTTTGGCCAATCAGCACCTCCTCATAAAAATGCATTGAATCAATGCATCTCTGTGAGGAAAATTCAGCATCCCCATGCAGTGCGTGGGGACGCTGAATGGCAGTGCTGCCTAGTGCTGCCTACTGGGCAGCACTGAACCAGGAAGCACCTCCAGTGGCCATCTAAGGAGTGGCCACTTAGAGGTATCCCTAGGGGCAATGTAAACACTGCCTTTTCTCAGAAAAGGCAGTGTTTACATGAAATTGCCTGAAGGCAATGATTCTACTCACCAGAACAAATACATTAAGCTGTAGTTGTTCTGGTGACAATAGTGTCCCTTTAAAGAAATATATACTACTTATGAAAATATTCGAGCTTGTAGTAGCTCTATAAGACGTGAGCATGTTTTGGCATATATAATAAATACGTACTTGTCACTTCATACTGCACTATTATTTTTATTTTGCGTATATCTTTTTAAAGCTTGACACTGCTTTGTATATGAAGATTCCTGCCAATTATGTGCTTGTATATTTGTATGTGTAATCACACTTGTGTTTGTTTTTCCACCGTTAATCACATTTATTTGGTCTCTTTTGTTTTATACGTTTTCACAAAGTGTCTTCTTTATTCGAGTGAGGGCCTTAAATTGTAAACTCTTTGGTTATTCTATTTCTACCAATCTCCAGATGAAATGCTAAAAAACAAAAAGACATAAGGAGAGCTCTGGCTGCCCATCTGTGCCTTATTCCGTGCTGTTATCTGCAAGTGGTGAATTCTACTTTAAGATTGAGATTCTAGCGTGTATGGAATTTCCTCGAATCACCATGGAAACTGATAAAAAATATATATATGCTTTGTGGTATTGATAAATGGAAAATTGATTGTATAGGTTGTAAAAGCACGTAATCCAAGACTTTCACAGTATCTATAGCATTATATTTGTCCATTTGAAATCACACACATTTTATCAATCAAAACTAATGTAAGTAAATCAATTTTCTTTTTTGACGCTCTATATGCGTAGGAATTCTTATAAGCAGAACTGATCTTTTTTTTTTTTCAATATTTAAAAATAAATTTCTTTACATTTTATTGCTATTTGATGTTGTTTACATTTAGGGCATTTGAAGAAAGCTTTAGTTTTAAAAAAAAAAAAAAGCCCGCAATATGTATGGGTATAATTAGAGCAACGCTCCACGCACCACAACCATTATAGCATGCCGTAGTGATTATTTTACAAGAAGTGTCCGGGTGCATGCTTCCCATTGTAAGTAGTTTAACCCCTTAAGGACACATGACATGTGTGACACGTCATGATTCCATTTTATTCCAGAAGTTTGGTCCTTAAGGGGTTAAACTGTTTTTAAAATGGTTTGACTTCTTACCTTGGGTCCAACTTATAGCCACCAGGGCAGCCAGATGCTCTCTGTCTGAGGTGAACCCAGTGGTTCAAACTGTTCTAAAATTGTTTCACTACTTATAATAGAGGGGATCACCAGGGCAATCTGACACCATAATCACTGCATCATGCTGTAGTGGTTGTGGTGCTTAAACAACATTAACTTATTGTAGAATGAACCCATAATAGAATTGGTAAAAAAAAAAAAAAAATTGCATCTCAAAAAACAAACAAAAAAAAACAAACTTTGTCCTTAAAGGGTTAACAAGCAAAACGTTTTAAAATTAAATTTTTAAGTTTTTTTTTTGTTTTTTTTTTTACATTTTATTTTACATGCCATTGATCTTAGTATTGTACTCTGAATAACTCCCATCTAGTTGAAGATGTGTTTTTATTTTTTTTTTTGCATACTATGTGTTTTCCCAAGTGATCCTTGTACACGTTTAATGCCTTGGTTCTGTGATTCTAATGATCCGAGGAATGTCTGCAAGCTTGCTCTAAAGAGGAAAATGAAACGTTAAGTAATGTGAAACCGTTGAATAATTCAATTTTCTGTCTTGGTGTTTTTGGGATTTGACTTCCTTACTTACTGGAATATCTATTACACATGCTAAATTACATTGGCAAATATTGCCTTCCAGACCCCAGGGATGCTGTGTGAAGTAATAGGCTTGTTTTTTCCTCTTGTCTTGCTATTGTAGCAGGCGCAAGCGTTCTCTTTGAGCCGGTGTCTTCAAAGTCTGACAAAAGCAATGTATCGTCATGTTTTTGTGGTTATGATACCATTTGGGTTGACGCTTTATGTATCCTATTGCATGTATGTATTGGTAACTCTAACAGCTGGACATTCTTAAAGCTGTGCCAACTGGAATTTGGAAAGGTGGATGGCCATTTACCCAGGGTGCATTATTAACTAACTAAGGTGACTTGGTTTCCAAAAATCAGAAAGGATAGAGTTTATTTGTAAGTTTTCACAAAAGGAAAATCTGCAGTTGATCGTAGAATAAGAGGTAAGAATAGCAGATAATGGATATTTAGTATAAACTAGTGCAGATGTTCCAACCGTTGTCCTCGATATACACCAGCAGTCCCTGATTTAGGCATTTTCCATTCATGTTTCGTTAAGGATACTTACAAATACTGGTCAAATTTTGTGACTTGAGGACTGGGCTGGGAACCTCTCCTCCCCACCACTGTGACTCTTACCTTTCCATTCTTCGCCTCTCCCACTTTTTACCTTTCCTCTCCACCATTCCCACTCTCGAACGTCTCCTCCCATCGTCACTCTTACCTTTCCATTCTTCCACCTTTCCCACTGTTTACCTTTCCTCTCCACCATTCCCACTCTCGAACGTCTCCTCCCATCGTCACTCTTACCTTTTCTTTTCTTTCCTCTCATCCCTCTCTTTTACCCTTCGATTCAGAATACAATTTGATCATGTCTCTGCATTTTAAGGTCTCCTGTTTCTCGTAATATTGATTTTGATTAAGAATTATTTTGTTCTTAAAACACTGTCTTCTGTCTTACCATGAGATATAAGGACCTCTAAAAGCTTGTCACAAACCGTCCAGTTTCATATGTGAAAAGAATCCTCGTTTTGTCCTGATTGTAGAATCTCTTTTCACTGTAGAAGGTTGTGTTTCTACTGTGGTGTTGGTGGTGGTGGTGGTGTTCTTGTTGAGCTTTTTCTGCTTTTTTTATTATTTTTTTTATCGAACTTCCTACTCACTGAAATCTTTTCCAAACGTTTTGGCTGCTTCAATCTCCTGAAATATCATTCATTTGAATATAATGGTATAATATAAAATCTTGCTGGCGGCATAAAACCTATCCGAAAGCCTTTTCGACACCTCAGCCCCCTCATGTTCTTAATGTATTATTTATTTATTATGTTTTATTTTTTTTGTTGTATTTTAACATTTGCTAAAGAGTAAGCTTGCTGCAAACAAATGATGATTTATTTATAACTCGAACATTCCTTTTGTATATGAAGTTTGGAAGTAGATAAACATTCTAGTAACTAGCAATAATGGTTTATTGACAGACTGGTCCATACATTCCAAGTGTTCCTCTTTAAGAACAACAGTCACTATTTCTGCCATAAATATTTCTCCCCTACAGATATAACGTAACACGTCTTGAAATTCATAGATACTATTACAATTATTTAATTATCTTGTGGCTGGGACATTTATGGCAGGAGATGTCAAGGTGTTCTCACAATTTGTTCAGTAAAAGTCATTTCTGTGTTTGAAAGCACTTTAAACCCAGTCATCGTGAAGAATGCGCTTTGTTTGACTTTCAAAATATGTACGCCTATAAAATCTGCAGGAATTCAATGAACCTCTAACATGATTAGTTAAGACCAAGCCTTCAGATCATTTTCTTCTCTTGGTAAAGTGTCTGAAGACATGAAAAGCGCTCTGCCTTGGCTCCAATATTCTTTGAGCCCTTTGCACTCTGGCTATGGGATGATTTTATCCAAGAAGATAATAAAGAATCTCTATATTTTTGGAAGGGACAGTGGACACATTTTGCTGTGGGTCCCTATATTCTACACAATATTGAGTTTTCCTTGAGTGGACGGACCATCCATTCTTGCAATCACAAGGTGTGGGCTGCAAATTCTGTATTAATATGAAACGCTGTAATGGCAATTATCCTTGTTGCCACATAGATCAAATGGAAAGCAAAAGAAACGGGGGGCAAACAAATACTGAGAACGAACAAACGTTAAAATAGCTTGCCCTTCGGTGCATCCCTGCTCTGTTCTCAAGCTAATTTTACTTCATCAAATAAAAATGATTTCCATGCTCTCTGCAATGACATGTCCGTCTGATCCGAACCAAAAGGGTGGTCCTGATCCAAAATACAGTCCTGCTCCCTCTTCGCAAGTTTTGTTAGGCCTTGTCATTGAGATATAGCTGATGTTTCTTAAGGAACAACGAGCAGGAGATATTATTACCTTACAGAGAGCAAAAACGACCGGTTGCAGGAGAATACAGAGAACGACCGTTCAAATACATGGATCATATTTATTACCACACTGAAGAGGAGATACATTTTACTTGATTAACTTCATTTATGCTTGACACAATTTTGTATAAATTAGGAAGCAGACAATCTAATGAGCAGCCAATCTGTATTTCGCTGATAACGAAGTTTGCAATATATTATGCATCTCCGTTGCATCTGACCAGGAGAGGACTAATTGGAGTTTTAATCTGTATCTAGGTGCAGTGATTCTTTAGAAAAAAAACGGAAAGAAGTACAAAGACTGCCAAAAAGTGTGTCCGTAAAGCTGTATATTGACTCTTTGTATCATTGCCCAGTGCGGCTTCTAATGGAATCACACAGCACTAATCCAGCCCCTCGGACACAAGGCAGGAGTTACATTTCCTTCTTTTTTGGGGGTTATTTTGTCCAACATGGATCTAGGTGGTTGGTCTCTTCCGGAGTCTCTTCCTGGTCAGGGAATGGTCTTCTTACAGCTGCAGAAATTTGGGGATGACTTTAATAATTGCAAAAATATATAATGTATTAAAACGGGGTGTCAATTCCTCTGGTGTCTGGCTTAATATAAATAAAATGACTTTATCTGATAGATTGCAGACATGAATAGTTTTACAGTAATCGTATCAGTGAGGCCTTTATTAGTGCGTGGACACACAAAGTAATATTAAAGTGTTTGTAATCCATACCTGTATTTCTAATGTTATAGTGCCTCTGTCACTAGGTAAATTTAGGCTCAACCCCCCACTACCATTAAAATAATAAAAAAATAATTTTTACTTACCTTTTTCCAGCTCTGAGACTGCCCCGACACTGTTGGTCTCTCTGCCTCCCGCAATGGTTAATAAATCACTTGTGTAATCCAGTCCTCCTTACCCAATGCTTTCCTATGAGCTGCAGTGTCACATGATTTACTAAGTCTTTGAAGCTGCGCCTCAGTATGGCAGCCACCTGGGGCATGTGTAACCATTCAAGCCCTTTCTACAAAACAGCAGTGTTTTACCGTGAAGGGTCAAACATACGGGACCACTGCTCCCAGGCCACTTCATTGAAATGAAATGTTCTGGGTGGCTCTAGGGGCCTGTGACAGACCTCTCTGTCTTTTAAACTGCTTTATTTCTCCTTGGTTCGTCTGTTTGTTCAGCTAGTTCTTTGTCCATACAGCCCGTACGTTTATTCTTCATTTTACCGAATGAACTGCCGAGCAGTCGGCCACCCAGCATGGAAGTGTGCTGCTGGTTAACCTCTTGGCCTTATTAGAACGTTGTGGTTAACCGCAGACCCCTCTTAATTGTCGAATGTAGGCTGGGTGGTCGTCGGTCGTGTAACGAACGCGAGGCGGCGGCCATCTTGGACATACGAATGCCCAGCGGTGTTCATCAACGATTTCATGGAACTAAAAACGGATACTAGTTTGCACAAACACCGCTGAAGCCGCCGACCTCCCTTCTCCTATTTCTCCATCTTACAAACACCGGTCTGTTCGGTACTTTTCTGCACAAATGGACTTACCCCAGATAGCCATGCCATGGAGCCCATTCGTATAACGAAAGACTATGTGGAAGACTCTAGCTCCATGGCGATTGAACTGTATGTATGTGATCTGAGCGCCATTCGGTAATAATGTGCGCTCAGATCTAAGCTATCTGGGGATATGTTAATTGTACCTAGTGCATTCGGTAGTTTTCCAATTATGTATTTTATGTGTTTTCACTGTCATATATACAATGGAGTTTTGCCTCTATCCTCGGAGATAATTAAATTCCTTCCCAATTATCTCCAGGATAGAGAGGAGGGTCTTTTACAGCTAAAGGGGAGTGTTCAACACTGTGATTGGCTACTGTACTATTATTGCCCAGTTTTCCACCAGGTCCCCTAGGGAGTGTCCACCTGGTGGAAGACCTGCATAAATACCAGGCGGTTAGCCCCATTAAACCAGTTCACTGCTTGACCCACAATACGGAGCCTTGTCTCGTACTTGGAGGGGATTTATTCGTATGGATTTACTGTTCGGCTGTTTGAAGTGTTCGTATGATTCCTGTTCGGCTGATTGGAGTGTTCATTAGCTGCCTTGGCATTCAGAAAGGGAACATCCGAAACGGCATTAACCCTTCGTATACTTGAGGGTGCCATTAGAGGGCCCTTTAAATCATAGTAATGTAATTTATTACTAGTGACTGAGGAAAATTGGACAGATGCATAGTCATATGGAAACTTTCATTCTCGTTCGTTAAGAATGTTCATTATAAGCACCATTTTGGAACAGGGAAGAGTATGGTGATTATAATGAACTTTCTTAATGAACCCTGTTCCTATTTGGAACCACATGAACATTGCCTTCTGATTGGCATCTAAGATATAACCTCGCCGGCCATGTTGGGTGAGGTGGAACCGCTCTGAAAACGCTCCATATATGGAGAATGGGATTGGGCTGTGCCCAATCACCTGTTAATTGTTTTAATCGTTTTTACCTATTATGCACGGTATATAAGAGCACACACTGGCACTTTTAAGCAAGACATCACTATATTCACATACTAGCACTCTACACAAATACGCCCATCAAACATATGCACTCATTAACACTCCAGACGAATACACACAAACAGCCACATTCTCTGAATTGATCATATTCCCTTTACACCCAGTGATATAGTCCCATTTTACCTCCCAGTCATACCCACTCACACTGTTGCATTCATACACTTAGCCACAATCTACTCTCATTCATCCATCCAATCACACACACACACACACACCCAGCCACACACCAAGCTTCATATATATAGCGGCCTGGGGCGCATTGAGAACACTAACCTTGGGGCAGCAGAGAGGGTAAATCTGGCCTTAAGGATATTGCACTAAGGGACACATTTAACCTAATTGTTTAAATTAAAAAAAATAAAATAAATAAACTTTATTATTTTTCATATTTTATGTCTTCTCTTTAACAATATTCTCTGATCATTAATTTCCCCTCTTATTATTTGTACGCATATTATTTGAAAAACAAATGTTATCTTTGGGAGTGTGAGGAAGTAGCTTACAAAGCATCTATTTATATCATAAAATCTCTATGAATTGCAAATCGAAAACACTTTTTTGTAAGCAAAACCTGGTTATCAGTCTAGTGTGTAGGGTTTTATATTAGACAGCATACTGAATGCGATGATAGTACAAAGATTAGGATATTGTGTTCTAAATTGCTTGGGTGATTGGTTCTTGGTACAACAATCTTTGTCCAGTCTGCAATGGCTAGTTTAACAAAACACCCTCTTCAATCAGTCCCATACCACCATCCTTTAATGTCAACCGGCTGCGTTCAAATGCTGGTTTCCGTGTTACCATTTTGCTTGGTTTCTGTTTAATTTAGTATGTGTTGGTGTAGATGTGTAGACACGCCATAGTCCAGGAGTGATGTCTTTATAAAGGAACATGTGTAATATAACTTACAAGTTGTAGCGAGTTCATAGAAAGTCTCCCAAATGGATGGCGAAAACCGCAAATATTTTGGGAGCCTTTACAGTTGACTGCAGTCATGGCAATAAAACGGACAATATTCCTACAATCCTAAACATACCGTGAAATGGAAAATAACTCAAATATGCGGCTATTCACATTTTATATTATAAATTATAGACTTGGATTGACACTAAGTGTATATATAGCACCACTATGTAAAGCCTCAATGCATGTCATTCTCTGATCACATTATCTGAATGCAGTAAGATGTTCTCAAATCCAAAGGTTGACTATTTCATAGATTCATGGTTTTTTTTCCCTTTTAAACACCCCTCGAAACGATCGTAAATATTCTTCTCTTTTCCACATGATTGTCTGCCTTGTCAGTCGTGCAGTAATGTTTATGAATGTACTCCTACACACACATTTTAATTATAATCTAGTCGTGTCGGGAAATACTAACTTATCGGAAGACCATGGAGTAATCTTACACTTCAATGCATTATGTTACATGTATATTTGGGTGTATGTAAATGTATCATAAATTCTACACAAATAAAAACTATATAGAGCATTTTTAGGATTTAGTAGCTCATCCAACCACGCACCCCTCTCATTGTAAGTCCAGCAGGTAATTTAAACTGATGGTTTTATGTTGGTACATGTGTAATATGAGTGTAAAACCAAATGGAGATAATAAAAATAAACATTAAATATGTAGGGAGC
Organism: Pelobates fuscus; assembly: GCF_036172605.1. Lineage (NCBI taxonomy): Eukaryota > Metazoa > Chordata > Amphibia > Anura > Pelobatidae > Pelobates > Pelobates fuscus. The sequence goes on along the minus strand of NC_086321.1, from coordinate 16,610,955 downwards.
ATTCCAGCGTCGATTCATACGCTGATGCTGGTCATAATATTTTATTCAATAAAATATATTTTACTAATTCTCTAACGACTTTGAAGGACCCGTATTAACTGTCTCACTGATGCCCACATTCGAGGGTGTCTTTTTAATTCTTAATTGCAGAGTCTGTTTTAGAGTAATAATATAAATCGTTTATAGTATAATACACCAGTGAGAATCCGAAAGCTGTATCACTTGCATATTTCTTTCCAAAACAGACCTAAATCTTGTTTTATGGCTTTTGTTTTAAGAGGGTTTGGAGTGAGGTGGAAATATCTTTTAAGATGTTACTGATTAATCCACATTTACGTCAGGATAATTAATCAGATAAGATTTGAATGGCTGCTGTTTGAGTGAAAGAGAGTAAGCAATGTGGTAATACTAAACCCCAAGTAACTATTCTATATAATAGAACAACTATCCTGCTGTAAAAAAAACAACTACTTTATCTTAATGTTGATAGTTTTTAAAATTCAATCCGATGGAATGACATTTTCAAAGGAGAGAGTCCCTTTTTAAATGTCATAATAAAGTAATCACAAAAGAAGTGTTTGTGTATGTGTATATATATATCCTACAGTACATGGATGTTGCCCAACTTTATGGCACTGAGGTTATTGATCTTGGAAGAAGTTGAGTTTGTCTTATGTATTTGAGCTGTAAGATTAGATACTGGTCTCTTATCAACAAAGTCAAGCTTGTCAAAATGCTACCAATAGACGCTGGTCAACTGACTTAACAGAAGCTTTAACTTAATGCTTTGGACCAATGGAGTATTTTTTTGTCCTTTATTTCAGGGCAGGTAATGTAAGCTGCAACCAAGTCTTCAGGCCAGTAACTTGTTTATTTCTATGTATCTTTTGACAAAAACACTTTTAGTACAATATCTTCCAGTTTCTTGGTGATTTAATGAGCTACTCTAAGTACCATAATCACATCCATGATTTAAAGTTGTCATGGTGCCTGGAGTCTATATGTGCAGCATTTCCATATGAAATTAAGCATATACAGAGTTTAAGCCCTTGGCTGCTGGAACTGTAAATCCACCTCCAGCAGGGACATTGGGGCGTCATTAGCTAGCCCGGAACAATTGTTCCAGTTTGGTTAATGTCAATTCTATGCATATTTCTTTGTACAGAATTGCATTCATTGGTTGAGCGCAGTCAGCTGACACATACATTATAAAGCCGGGGCGCCACTGGAGGAGCCTCTGTGCAAAACGGTTTGCCCCATTACTGGGAAACGAGCCAGTACACTCCTGGCATCCTAACCACTACAGTGGGCTCTAGTAGTTATGATGCTTGGAATAATCCTTAAATATTTGAGTTTGTGTGTATAAATGTGTGGATTTTCTCCCTTAAGCTGTTATTTGGTATGAATGATAAATCATACAATAAATTTATACAAAAACAAACAAGACAGACTACAGCTCAACACTTATAGTTAAGCTCTAATGTACTAGTAATGGATAGAGCTTTGCCAATGTAGGAACATATCTAACAATACAGAGCTAACTTTTTCCCCATAAAAGTATAGAAGTAAAACATCACATTGTAGACCACTTTATTTATTAATTTGATATCCACTAGAGTTGTGCACAGAGGGAAAAAAAAGTCAGCTCGGCCAAACCCTTTTTTTCGGGACACCAGAATGTTGGTCTTGTGTCTGTTCAACTCTACAGAATTTGTAAACCAAGATTCTATTCCAGAAACTGAATGAGAAGAACAAAAAAGGTGTCAAATTGGGCAAATTAGTGTGCTGCAAAATGTGTCCATAATATTATGCTTCTATTTTGCAGCACAGATAGCACACTCGGTCGGCCCACATTTGGATCAAACTGAATCTCCAAGTCTACCATCCGCTGTCTGCATAGAATCTGTCTTAGTTTTCTAAAGAGTTCATATTTTGAAGAGTCCCTGGTCAGAGGAGGTTATATCTAAAGAACACAGCTCTGCATGGACTTTATTAATGAGTTCTACCAGAGCTATTTCTATATAGTATCTTTTACTGTTAAGGTTTGTTGCAAATGATCACAATTCCATAGCTGCCATGTTTGTTTTAACATGATATTACAGAGAATATAACCCATGCACGTATTCTCAGTAAAGGTCCTCTCAAAGTGAAACAATCCGCAGCTAGTCCTTTTATAATGTAACCATGGCTATATAGCTGAGGTTGCCCCAAGAGACCACGCAAAGATCAAAATTCACGCAAATGTTTGAAAGCGGGAGCAGAATGCTTTGATTATGACAGAAGGCAGCTGACTTTTTCCAAGTGAGGTAATATGTTTGTGAAATATATTCTCATCTGGAGAAAAGATTCAGAAACTCCAGTCTTTTATTCCCTGCTCACCATGCAAATAACATCCCTCCCCTAAAGGATGTGCTAAGGGAGGACTATGGGGGGAGGAGGGGGTTAGCACTCCGCCATTTTTCATTTGTCTCCAAAATGCTATGTGTGGTGACGGTCGACCCCCAATATGCACAGAATTAACACTAGCCGGCATGGACCTTTCGTTCCAGGATAGCTACCAATGCTGATGTAGAGTTACACATTCAACAGCAATGTGCTACATTGTATATCTCTGTTTGTGTAATGGTTCAAAATGAAACCCCCAGCACAATGACTTCTTCAAATCACTAGAGTGTTCATAGGGCTTGGAATAAGTCTTGAAAGTTTGACCTAGCTCTAACTAATGCTGACCGAAGCTAGCGAGCACTTTCTGTGCTCAGAACTAGTGACGATGAGACTCTCCAGATAAAATATATGTTGATGTAAATGGTGGAATGGCTGACAAAATAGACCCCCAGAATTTTTAGTTCTGTTGATGAGTGACATTTTGCATATTTCATGTTTTGATTGTTTACTAAGGAGCTTAGTAGGAGACATACAAACAAGGTCACACGATACAGAGAACATCTTAAAGGAACACTATAGGGTCAGGAACACAAACATGTAGGTGGCTTGCCCCCACTTATCCCCTCAGAATGGGTTAAAACTCACCTTATTTTCAGCTCTCCACGGGTCTGCTGGTGCTGGTCCCGCCCCTTGATGACATCATCAGAATTGCAGAATTTTAGCCAATCCAATGCTTTCCCATAGGGTTGCGGGGGCCAAATGCAGTTTTGGCCAATCAGCACCTCCTCATAGAGATTCATTGAATCAATGCATCTCTATGAGGAAAATTCAGCCACCACATGCAAAGCGTGGGACGCTTAATGGCAGTGCTGCCTACTATGCAGCACTGAGCCAGGAAGCACCTCCAGTGGTCCTCTCAGGAGTGGCCACTTGGAGGTGTCTATAGGGGTGTCTCTGAAAAGGCAGTGTTTGCATAAAAAGTGCTTGAAGATAATGACTATACTCACCAGAACAGCTACATTAAGCTGTAGTTGTTCTGGTGACTATAGTGTCCTTTTAAGGTGTATTCACTAAACACCATATTTATAGAACTGAAAATTGTATTTAAAAATATAGGCAATAAGAGCCATTTTGCAAAAATTCTCATGCTCAAACGCTATAGTCGCAGTCTTACTACTTGAAGCTATCTAGTTTGCAATTCACTGCAGTCTCGTGTACACTGAATATATTTGAAGGTGGAACTCTCTTTTGGGATTGAAATAACTTCAGGACCGTGGGGTAAACAAAATACTTTATTGAAATCCAAACAATTAAAAAACAAAACTAAATGTAGCTTGTAGGAGGACAGCAGGTTCTAAGAACACTTTCAGAGACCTCAACATGTATCTTCTTGTATCGACCGACGGTTTTATCCAAGTGTGCCACAAAGGAACGTAAATAGAAGTAACATACAGTGTGTAACGGACCGTTTCACTTACAAGAGGATAAAACCCAGTTTAGGCGATATCCCCCTTTTCCATAGACCAGCAGCTACTGCAATCACCAATTCTCCCGAACTCCAAACTGTACGAATCTTCCAACTCCCGAACTGGAAACACACGAACTCTGGAATCAGCTGAACAGGAAAAGCATACCATCCGCTTACACTCCTGGCAGTCAGCATACAATCCAATTCCCCCAAAGAACGAGACGACACATCGCTTTGAGGGTTAAGCAGGAACTCAGGTCTGGAACACCCAGCCTGCTTTTTATTACAGTTGTGCACATACAGGACACACCCAGGGGGAGGCATAAAACCACCAATAAAGTAACAGTACAACCCACACATCCCCTCCCCTCAGATAAGCAATTAACATAATTACTACATACAGTAAAAATACAGTTTCCACACATACTCTGTAACTTTAAAACCATACATCACATTCACATAAAAATACATATCCACAATCAATCCATTCAGGGGAACAACATATTAAAAAATGGCATGAATTAGACCAGGGGTTCAAAAGTTAGTAAAAGTATCTTTTGTTCCCCCTGGCTGGTAGTATTTTAATCTGACTCAAACAGTAAAAGTAAAAACATCCCCACAATGCATCCTGGATCCTCCCTTCTGCCCTGGAGATAATTGGAGAAGTAATCCAATTATCTCCCAGGTCAAAGACAAAACTCCATTACACATGTGGGGACCTAAATACAGGATTATGTTTTAAAATATATAAAGTTACTTTTTATACATTAAACACAGACATGTAACATATCCCCAGATAGCTCAGGTCTGCGTGCACATTATTAGGTGAATGGCACGCAGACCACACAAATACAGTTTAATTGCCATGGAGCCAAAGTCTTTCCCATAGTCTTTCATTCAGGGCTGCCATCAGAAATTTTGGGGCCCCTGACACAGCTCAAGGTCTGGGCCCCCCGGCGCCTGCACCCGAGTCCCCCCCTCCCCCCCGAGTCCGCCCACAGGGATGCAGTGTCTGCAGGGCCGGTGCAAGGATTTTTGCCGCCCTAGGCAAAAGTAAAGTTTGCCACCCCCCCATGTGACATCACAGTGCCCCACCCATATGATCTGCCATGTTAACTAACAGTGCTGCAATGCTGCCGTGTTTACAATAAAAGGCCTGCAGGGACAGGCTATAGACACCAGAACCACTACATTAAGCTGCAGTGGTTCTGGGGACTATAGTGTCCCTTTAATGTGAGGTAAATTAAAGATTAGTGCCACGAATAATATACTAGATTGCCTACTTACAACCAGATGAGGATGATGATGGGCTTCAGCTGCCGTCTGGCTCCACTGGTCTGGTGTAGAACAGGCTCTCTGGAGGCGGTTTGTAACTGTGGTCACAAAAATCAATGTTCTGGGAGAAGCAGCTCCATTTTTTGAGGGCCCTTTACACAGCTCAAGGTCTGGGTCCCAGGGTCCACCTTCATGTTCTACCAATGAGTTTGTTCACAGGGGTGTGTGTGTGTGTGTGTGGGGGGGGGGTGTCCTGATGTGTGTAAGGAATGCATTGTGTGAATCTGTGTTTGTATGTGTAAGGGCTGCAAGGTGAGTTTGTGTATGTATGGGATGCAGTGTGTGTGTCTGTAAGGGATGCACTGAGTGTGTGGAAGGGGTGCATTGTGTGTTGCTGTGTGTAAGGGATGCATTGCTTGTGTATGTGTGTCTGTGTGTAATGCATTGTGTTTTTCTGTGTGCAAGGGGTGCATTGTGTGTGTGTGTGTGATGGATGTCAATCTCTCCCCCTTCCCCCGTCAATTTCCTTCTTCTCCCCCCCTCCAATTTCCTTCTTCTCCCCCTCCCTCTCATTTCCTTCTTCTCCCCCTCCCTCTCATTTCCTTCTTCTCCCCCTCCCTCTCATTTCCTTCTTCTCCCCCTCCCTCTCATTGCCTTCTCCCCCCTCCAATTTCCTCCCTTCTCCCCCCTCCAATTTCCTTCCTCCCTCCCCCCTCAAACTTCCTTCCTCCCTCCCCCCTCAAATTTCCTTCTTCTCCCCCCTCCCTCAAATTTCCTTCCTCTCCCCCCTCCCTCAAATTTACTTCCTCTCCCCCCCCCTCAAATTTCCTTCCTCTCCCCCCTCCCTCAAATTTCCTTCCTCTCCCCCCTCCCTCAAATTTCCTTCCTCCCCCCTCAAATTTCCTCCCTTCCTCTCCCCCCTCAAATGTCCTCCCTTCCTCTCCCCCCCCTCAAATGTCCTCCCTTCCTCTCCGCCTCCCTCAAATTTCCTCCCTTCCTCTCCGCCTCCCTCAAATTTCCTCCCTTCCTCTCCCCCTCCCTCAAATTTCCTCCCTTCCTCTCCCCCCTCAAATTTCCTCCCTTCCTCTCCCCCCTCCCTCAAATTTCCTCTCCCCCTCCCTCAAATTTCCTCCCTTCCTCTCCCCCCTCCCTCAAATTTCCTCCCTTCCTCTCCCCCCTCCCTCAAATTTCCTCCCTTCCTCTCCCCCCTCAAATTCCTACCTCTCCCTCCCCTCCCTCAAATTCCTACCTCTCCCTCCCCTCCCTCAAATTTCCTTCCTCTCCCCCCCAAATTTCCTTCCTCTCCCCCCCAAATTTCCTTCCTCTCCCCCCATCAAATTTCCTCCCTTCCTCTCCCCCCCAAATGTCCTCCCTTCCCTCCCTCTCCCCCCACTCATTCAAATTTCCTCCCTCTCCCCCCCACTCCCTCAAATTTCCTCCCTTCCCTCCCTCTCCCCCCCACTCATTCATATTTCCTCCCTCACCCCCTCATTCATATTTCCTCCCTCCCCCACTCCCTCAAATTTCCTGCCTTCCCTCTCCCCCCACTCATTCAAATTCCCCCCCACCCCCACCCACTCAAATTTCCTCCCTTCCCTCCCTCTCCCCCCACTCATTCATATTTCCTCCCTCCCCCCTCAAATTTCCTCCCTTCCTCTCCCCCCCAAATTTCCTCCCTCCCTCTCCCCCCCACTCCTCAAATTTCCTCCCTTCCCTCCCTCTCCCCCCACTCATTCAAATTTCCTCCCTCTCCCCCCCCCACTCCCTCAAATTTCCTCCTCTCCCCCCCACTCATTCATATTTCCTCCCTCCCCCCCCCACTCATTCATATTTCCTCCCTCCCCCTCCCTCAAATTTCCTGCCTTCCCTCTCCCCCCCCACTCATTCAAATTCCCCCACCCCCACCCACTCAAATTTCCTCCCTTCCCTCCCTCTCCCCCCCACTCATTCATATTTCCTCCCTCCCCCCTCCCTCAAATTTCCTGCCTTCCCTCCCCCCCACTCATTCAAATTCCCACACCCCCTCAAATTTCCTCCCTTCCCTCCCTCTCCCCCCCACTAATTCATATTTCCTCCCTCCCCCCTCCCTCAAATTTCCTGCCTTCCCTCTCCCCCCCCCACTCATTCAAATTCCCCCCCGCCACCCCCACCCACTCAAATTTCCTGACGCCCGGTGACCCGGCGGGCGCGCGAGGGAGCACTCTCCTCTGAGTGCTTCCTCTTCAGCTCCCTCGCGCGCCGCGTACTGATGCCGGAGCCGGAAGATGACGTCATCTTCCGGCTCCGGCATCAGTACGGTGCGCGAGGGAGCTGAAGAGGAAGCACTCAGAGGAGAGTGCTCCCTCGCGCGCCCGCCGGCGCCGGGTGTCAGCAGGGCCAGCCTCTGGGGGGCCCTGAGGTGACCGGCTGCTGGGCCCCCCAGGAGAAGAGGCCGGCCCAGTGGGAACATACCGGGGTCGCAGGGCCCCCTGCGACCCGGTATGTTCCCACTGAATGTGGGGCCCGGACGACCTGAGCAGTCCGGGCCCCCCAGGACCGCCGGGCCCATGACAACCATTTCGGTTGTCATGCCCTGATGGCGGCCCTGCTTTCATTATATGAAGAGGCTCCATGGCATAGCTATCTGGGGGTATCACTGCTCACACAGGGCAAGTACCGAATGGCCCCACTGTGTTTAAAGGGTCAGAATGAGTGACATGCACTCTGTTAGGGCCGAATACGTTTTGTAAAAGGGCCCAATCTCCCAGGACCATAGTCCAAAGGCAAGAGGCGGGCAAGCAGCCCCCTCCAAGGACACGTGGCGAGGTCGGTTTCGCCACACAGTGTTTGACAATACTTGTTTTACTTTCTTACTATATTTTTTTTATTTACCCCAATAATATGTGATATCTAAGATTTTCTTATGACTCCCCACCTCCCATTGGGTGTTTCAGACTAAGTTTTGCAGGTTTTTTTTTTTGGTCTGTTTCTTATTTGTATATTATTTAGCACCAGCATATTCTCCAGCACATCACTGCTATAACTTTTTACTGAGCGTATAAACCGCTTGGTATAAATGCCCGAATATCTGATCATTCATGATCCATTGACTGAACTGAGCAAAGGTTATAGCCCGAGAACACTTCCTTGTCGCAGAAGCATTCCCGATCAATACATTGATAAAAAGCATAATTCTACAGCTTTTATATACTGCAGCACTCCAGAATCTCACACACGTTAGATGCACTGTGTAGGTTAGGTTACAGTTAGTTATACTGGGTGGGTTTATATTATTAAAGGGACACTCCAGGCTCCCACACACGTTAGTTGCACTGTGTAGGTTAGGTTACAGTTAGTTATACTGGGTGGGTTTATATTATTAAAGGGACACTCCAGGCTTCCACACACGTTGGATGCACTGTGTAGGTTAGGTTACAGTTAGTTATACTGGGTGGGTTTATATTATTAAAGGTACACTCCAGGCTCCCACACACGTTAGATGCACTGTGTAGGCTAGGTTACAGTTAGTTATACTGGGTGGGTTTATATTATTAAAGGGACACTCCAGGCTCCCACACACGTTAAATGCACTGTGTAGGTTACATTACAGTTAGTTATACAGGGTGGGTTTATATTATTAAAGGGACACTCCAGAAGCAGTTAGTTATTGTGAGTGTTTTTGTTTTATGTGTTTTTAACATATTTTACTGTGAGGTGGACATGCACGCTCAAAAAAACCTCCAGTGCTTAGAATACATATTTATTTAAGAAATTATTGGAAGAATTATAAGTAGGTCAAGTATGCATGAAGCATTGCAATGTTCACATTTCAAGGTTAAATCCACGTCTTCCAGACAGCCGCTAGAGGTGATTCCCTGTTTAGAACGGAGTCAAACTCTGTTTTCCATCAAATATTGCTCTTAGAATGGATTTGCTAAGCATGCACAATGGCCTTCCAATACTTACCTATGGGGATTCATTGGATTGGCTGAGATCATCAAGATTGATGATCTCAGACGACTAAGCTGGATAGCTGCAGTGAAAGCAGCATGATGAGGGGGAGGGTACGTAAATCTCACTTTTCTCAAGCTACCAATGGGGCCAGAAACCTAAACATCTACAGGAGCGGAATACGTTAAAATGAAGTGTCCTTCACCCCAGTAAGCACCATTGCAGAATTTACCACAATGAATAACACCATAGAGGGCAGTAAAATAAAAACAAGAAACGTCTGCATCGCAGAGACTTTGCTATCCCATAATGCTTCAGGTGCACACATTTATTTACAGCCCAGTTATACAGTGCACTAAGCTAAATGTCTTGTGATCTATGACATCATGAGGACTTAAGATGGGGGGTGGGGGGTGTAAAACAAACGAAGGGAGAGGGAGGAATTAATATTGCTTAATATTGACAAGTTTGATTGATTATGTGTCCCCAATAATTAAAAGGACGCTATAGGCTCCCAGACTGCGTCATTTCATTGTAGTGGTCTGGGTGCTGTGTCCCTGTTCCACTTAGTCCTGCAATGCTGGGATCAAGTAAGTACATAAAAGGTTTGTTAACCCCTTATGTGAGGGAGGGGGCACAGCGAGAGAGGGGGGAACCAGAGGGCACTATAGTGTTGGAAATTCAGATTTGTATTCCTAACACTATAGAATCCCTTTAATAATCACATGTACTGTAAATTCTGTGCATAAACAGAATACAATAAATGAACAGAAAATTGTAAAAGAAACCATAGACACAAATTCAATAAATAAAATAGCCACAGAGTGTATGAACAAGGTACAAAATAATGGGACTTGAGTGTCTTCAAAACTGTGACTCCGAGCTCGCTGGATATTGCTGGGAAATATGGTAGATGTAAGGCGTGTAAATGGAAATAAAATAATCTATTAGGGTTAAATATAAATATACATCTCACAGCCAGCTTAGTTAACCGTTATGGTGTGCTGAAATAGAGGAAGTTAAAATTCCCCTTTACAATGGGTCGATACCAGACTTGGAGAGGCCATTACATTTGATGAGTAGCTGTATTAGTCCATAGCGATACATGGACCAGGAAAGAGTCTGACGGTGTGCTCTCTTTTGGTGTAACAGAACAGCCGCACGGGTTTGGGAGTTGCTGTTTATCCGGTCTAAAGATAGCATTTCTAACCAAAATGAAACAACATGCAAATTGTATCTAGAAAGCTTAGTAAATACACAGATCTACAGAATCCAGGTGTGTGATACTGGGCGATAAATGGAACCTTTAAAAAGACACGAGAAAGATAATGGAAATAAGTGATATCTAGTCTGGTAAAATAATTTCAATCATAGCACGGAATATACGGTAGTAGGTTTTTTATTCTCTTTCCTAATTTTTAAAATTGGGAAATTCAGTTGGTAAAAAGTAACAACATTTATTTCCTCATTAAATACACTTTTTTTTGAGCCTCAGAGTGCAGGTGTGTAACTTTATCTCTGTTAATGTAGCAATAGACGGGGCCAAGAGACCTTGTATTTAATGTAACACAGCGGTGTCCATCTGACTATAAACTGAAACCGCAATGATCCCTGATGGCAGTTATGGAGACAGCGGTAAATCGATAGTACTGGGTTTGTGAACTTTTCCAGATGATTTCAGATGCTTAGTTGTGCTGCAATCTGATATAGGCCCCTGTCCCTGTGTCCCAAGTTTAGTTTTTTTTAAACGTATCCTGTAATGTTTAGAAGAGACACTGTAAGCACCATAATATCAGCTGGTCTTGGTTATTTTTTGGCATGGTATTTGGGACGGTTTGACATTAAATAGTGCATTTCATGGCACCCATGACACACCGCCACGGCCGGCACTCATGCTTATAATGTGGACAATACAATTCCACATTATTGTAATTGTTTCCACCTTGGAGAGCAATGACAGGCTGAGAGCGCAACGGGCAGGGCTAACTCATTGAAATTTGCTGGGTTGGATGGAATTGCACTGATAATGTAGCCATATTGCTTTTTGCACAACCAATGGCAAACTAAAACTAGTTATGTGTTGTACATCTTTTCTTTTCATTAACCTTTTAATACCAAATGTGTTTGTTTATATATTTCTAACTTGTACTGTAAGCCAGGCAATCCGGCACAACCAGAATATACGTGTAAAATGAATTCAGTGTTATAAAGTTTTTAATGTTTTTAACCCCTTTAGGACCAAACTTCTGGAATAAAAGGGAATCATGACATGTCACACATGTCATGTGTCCTTAAGGGGTTAAGCTAAACAAGAGTCCCCATCAGCCCATCCCCTCGATTCTGCTCTGCCTAAACAACAATGTGCGGCTTCGATTGGCTGAGAGTTTCAGCTGACCACAGTCTGCCTATCACAGAGCTCATTGCTGGTATGAATTGGTATGGCTGCCAGGAAGTGTATAATCTCTGCCTTAGACACACCTCCAGTAAGGGACCCTTATTTAATGTTAAACTGCTCAAAAACGGTGGATGGAGGGATAGTGCCGTGAGACTCCAGGCATCATAACCAATTCAATAGGATGAAATAGTTTTAGTAACTACAGTGCCCCTTTTGGGTTAATAATATTATTATTATTACATTGGGCTATAATTCAACACAACTGAAAAGAAAAACTTGCTATGATTACAAGGAATTAAGCTGATAACACATTAATTACAGATTATATATTTTACCAATTAGTACAACTGACAAACGAGACTCGCCCACGCAATAGACCAGCATGGTTAGTTTTATCAGTTATGAACCTAAGTGTTTTAAAAATAGGACTCTACAAAACATTATCAAATCTGTTTGTTAGTCCTCCTCATCGTATTTATTAAAGACATTTAACCTTTGAGAGAAAACTCGTTAGTTGAAGGATACAGGTTTAGTGAATAAAGTACACTGCAAATACATTTAATTTATGGCACAAAATAAAATATACATCAAGTATTTTAATATTAATATTAACTAACCATAATACAGATCAAAAAAGCGACCTGTAATATTGTATGAATTATGGATATCTGAAGAAGTTTAAAAAAAAAACAATCTTCAGGTTAAACATACCAGTGTGCATTGTGTCTAGGATTGTTCTTCAGCATTCCAAGTTTTTGAAACATAGGTTAGTGCATGGGTAAAATTATCCAGCCATCACTGCACCTTGTAACAGATTATATTCTCATCCTTGAGTTGAGTTACGGACGTGATCCCGGCACGCAAACCGTTAATTCATTGAGATATTTTCATTCAGGGAGCTAGATAGAAGGAATATCAGGTTGTGGGTGTAAGTGGGATAGAAGATGAGGTCCTAGTTCTGAATGACTGTGTTCTATTCAAACATAATGTGTATATTAATCTTGAATAAAATCCATATTTAGTCTGGAATTTAAATTCTGTTGCCATGGGATCAAGTTCTACCAATATGTCGTTAGCAGCTAGATTTACATATTGTGTGTCGCGTGCAGTGCGCTATCTACGTTTTTTTTGTCCGTTGTCATTGGCAATCCTTAATACTTGGCTTCTAATAATGATAATAATCCAGCTATCCTGTCAACACGTACTTTGTTTACCTTGTAGATTCAAACATCCACCTGTAAAATAATACATTTCTGTGGATATATGATGCATTTTATTTTGCAGTGGAAGCTATTATTTATGAAAGCGTTTCTGCCCGAGTCGTTTATATATGTGTCATGCTTCATTTATTGATCTTGGCATATTTCATTTAAAACTAGCAAGAAGGCAGCCATTGAAGCCTGTAAAATAAAAAGGGGCAGAACATAGCCCCCCCCCCACACCCCCCCCCCCCCTCATGGTCAACATGTGGGTGCTCTTATAATATAATATTTATGGTGGAGGATGTAGTTTCTCCCAAGCCCCCACCCTTTGTTGTAATAATAATAATTATCAGGGGGAGGACCTAATGTCCTCACCCCAGTCCCCTCCTGTTCAGGGTCTAATTATCATATTCTGAGGGAGGGACATAGCTTTCCCCACCAATGGATGGCAGGAGGAGCTATTAATAATTAAACACAAGTGGGGGTGGAAATTCCATTGTCCACATTCCTAATTAGTAGTATGGTCCCCCCCCCCCCCCTCTCTCCCTCACGTGGCAATCCTTTAGTCACACCCTATTAGATAAATAACCCTACCTTACCCAATAATAATAATAATAATAAAAGGGGGCAATTAAACCAATAAAACATGTTTTTATAAAATAACACTTGCCCATCCGAAGTCTTCTTTCGTCCAACTTTTCTTATCTTCAGCCCCCCCAAAAAAGGCCAAATAAAAATCCATAAATAGGAATATACTCGATTGCAAATCCTCTCCTGCCCCCAAAAAATGCTAAACCGACGCAATAAAATAAAATCATGTTTGACCCTAGGGAGCATCTCTTATGAAGGGTTTCACTAGGTCGTCCTCCCTGAATATCATGCTGACCACAGCCTGAGGCACCTGGGGGGAACTATGAACTCCTGCTCATTTTTATTCCACAGGCCCCATTCCCATCTTATTGCAAAAAGTTTGAATATATTTAAATATGTCTGGGTTTTGCAGTCTGAATGCCTCTGTATTCAGCCGGATGGTTTTGCCCCACTCATTAAGGGTCCATTCAAATTTTATTAAACAACCCCTGTTTGAAATCATGTTGAAAAAATATGATCTTGGCTCCCTGTCCAGAGGAGGCGAAACGGAAACACTATTTTGAAATTTGTGCCCTAGTTGTGCCAGGACTACACTTTATAGTGGTGTCAGTTGCTAAATTATAATAAACATTAGAAACGAGCATCACATGAGAAATGAACTGTTCCCCTTTAAGCCATAGATCATTCCATTTTATCATTAGTCAAATATTCCACCTTGTAACCATTTCCTGTTGTGTTAATACATTCTATAGACTCCAAGGGGAGAAATTGACCAGAGAATTAGAATTGATGTTGATTTACGTTGCTGTGCACATTCACTGTTAACCATAGCTCATTTTAATGAAGTGGGATTTAGTACGGGTCAAATTGTCCATAAACCTTTAATCCCTTATTGCGTTCTGTTCCCTTACTCTCAGATCACACAGACAACTGTGACTTTTCCAGCGTGTGTTTATTTGTTCAAAATTGAAGAAGAAAAGTTAATGATTTTACAGTCCTTTTCAGAGAGACAAAATAAAATTGCAGCAGGGGTAAAAATCACGGCTTTAATCTACATATTCTAGGCGTAAAGAAAACTAATTTAAAAAAAAAAGAACATTAATTATTATCTTTCTTAATTCTATGTCACCAGGAAGAGGCTGCGCATGTCAGGAATCTCTAGTTCTAGTCTAATGATACCGGAGAAACTGACGGAAGCCAAGCACAGAGAGATGGACACAGGTTTCTTCAGGAAGGAAGAGATTCTTTATTGGATCACCGATCGGGACTCAGAGGGACTAGCGTCACCAAAATACAGCAAAGTCTGAGTACTGAATACATAGAGTACATTCCTTATATAGCACTGTAGCTCCTCCCACAATTAACTACACCCACACATACCCTTAACCTATTTAATAAATAGAGTCTAAACTCATCCATCCGGTCTAACCACGTGGCTCATCTGATACAAAGGAGAGGGACGCGTAATTCCAGTTCTTACATTCCTGCACCTGGTCAGTACAGTGATAACAGTATCTTAGCTACGTGTAATTAACTAACTGATACTACAAACACATATACATACATATGCCTTGTGGCAATCTTAGCCTGCTAAACTTGTATTTTACTGGAATTACATCACATTCCCCCCTTTGATGCCTCTGATATTTCACAATTACTTGAGGCATCACTTAACCTTGGTTTGCATATACCTCAGGTTACCATGAACCAGACCAGACTTATCTTATGATGTGAATCTTTTAACACTCATCTTCCTGCATTGGTTCTCCTTGATCTAGAGCCTTATACTTATATATCGCCATTATCTGTGCAGCAGCCTTCCTCTCTGCTATACTTCCTATCAGGCTTTGCACAGACCTAACTACTAAGGGTATAAGACACGGTAGGAGTAGACACAACAGTAAAATCAGTAGGACTCCACCTACCACTGCCTTAAGCCCTCCAAACCACTCATACCAGCTACCAAACCAACTACTTGGATTGTACCCTTTCCATACCTGAGTAGGCACATGCACTAGTTTAACCATATGGCTAGTAAGCTCAGCTATTGCTTGCCCTTCGTCATCTATTTGAAGACAGCAATTGCTCAGGTTAAACTTCCCACATACACCTCCCTCTACTGCCAAAAGGTAATCCAAGGCTAATCTATTTTGGTACACTGCTGTCCTCATCCTGGTATTATGCTTCGCTAGAAGATTGAGTGCTTGTGAGGTCTCATTAGTAATAATCTCAACCACCGCCTGTAATCTTATAATACGGTTGAGCATATAAATTGGGGTTCTATAACCAAAGGTACCATCTTCTGCCCACGTGGCTGGCCCATAATAATCTATGATACGCTGGGGAGGCCATTCATTATCTTCCCAGGTGCCTATCTCTAAGGGTCCCCTTTTCTTCCTATGATTCACATCATACACTTTAACACCTAAAGTCTCACCTGTTTCAATCGGTAACAAGAAGAAGGATGGTTTGAGCATACCCAACACACATGCCCCTTCCCAGTCCTGTGGCAACTCCGAATAGGCTTTCTTACCACAGATCCAGTACAAATTTGCTGGGGCTCTCCAGGTAGATGTGATGGATAAATCAAACCACACATCCTTTAAACTGGCATATCTAGCAAACGGGTTAGATGGTTCTGAGACATTTGAAGCCGACCACCAAGTTGTATTTTTAGTATCATCATCATAAGCTTTTTGCCCTAGACAAGTTAATTCTCCTACAGAAGTATTATACATTATTCCTTTCCTTGCTATGCAAACATAACCTATGATGGAGGTCTTTAATCTCCACTCAGATTTACCTCTAACACTCAAATGATAATCGGCTTATGTAGATATTAGTTGGTCAACTGCCTCAGAACCGGACATTACCTCCTTTGCTTCCCAAGGCCATTGGTCTCCCATGTTAGTACCTCCACACACATAGCAGTTGGTAACATTAAGACTACCGGCAATACTTTCAGCTAGGTCAATGAACAGGTTTTTAGCGTTATGGGGGATCTTATTATCTATACTCATCTCTTCATAAAAGGAATGGTATACTTGATGAGTCTGGGAGGATACCGTATCAGTCTCTATTCCTATAAACAATAATGTCCCAGGATCTAAACCCGTCCCGTATATCTGAAACCCAAATAAATTTCCATACTTATCTAGGAACTTGTCGGGGTTATTAATAAGTATATGGACTGGGTTGCATTCCATAGACTTACAATAAGGGCTAGTCGGCAACTTAGTCACTATCATGTCTTTATCTACTGTCTGTCCCCAAGTCGCCCACCCCACACAAGACCAATATGGACAAAAGTTATAGTCTTTATTTGGGCATCTAGGACTCACATATTTATTTTTACTACTGGGACAAATATATTTATCATTAGACCCATACGTCCTCTCCCATCTAAGATCCCCACATACATTCCACGGTTTTCTACCACTTGATATCGCCTTACATGCATCAAATAGCAGAACACCCGAAGAATGTATGGATTCTAACACCGTCTTATTAATTAGGGTCCCCTGAGGATCTCCATTCCTGAGAGTCAACCAAATTGTACGAGGTTGATACTCTGGACTGAAGCACTTAGGTTCTCCTACTCCTAAATAGCACACACTATAGTCTATATTTAGGTATCTACATCTTGATACCTCTCCTTTACATTCGTATTGTGAATGCCAAATTAGGGTTTGGGAAATATGGTTACCTGTTCTCGTAGTCTTAATGCATACCTCACAGCTAGGAGTGTCGGTACCTCTACCTTCCTGAATATAAAAACACATATAAATAAACACAATCAAAAGCACATCTTTCGCCGTCATCCTCAGTCTTCGTCCGTGCGATGGAACCTCAGCTTCCAGGATGTGAGGGCTGCAGGGAATGGAGTTCTGCTCGTCTTCACAGGTGTCCCTTCGAGACTTTCCTGGCTTATACACTATGTGTTGGTAAGCGGACAGGCTTTATTATGGCCTTCTCACTCACACCTGTAACAATAAAATTTGTAATCCACAATAATTCCTCGTTACTCCGACTGAGTAGTGCGTTTCAACCGGATCTTGCAGGGATTCTCTGGATCTGCTGTAATTTGCCAAGAATCGACTGCTGCTGGTTTAACCCTGGAGTGATGTATCCACGGAGTTACTTCGGCTACTTTTATCGCTGTAGGGGTAGACAAAAGAACAACATAAGGACCTCTCCACTTGGGCCCTAACGGTACATTATTCCACTCTTTAATCCACACTTGGTCTCCTGGATGATAACTATGAACAGGGGGATAAATATTCACAGGTAATCTATCTTGTACCCATTTCTGTACCTCCTCCATAGTCTTACCCAACTCTACAACCTGCTGCCGGGTAATTCCTTCTCCCAACTGACTCAAGTCCCCCCTTAAGTTACCAAGTACGGGAGGTGGTCGCCCATACATGATTTCAAAAGGAGAGAGGCCCATCCTTCTGGTAGGGGTACTGCGGATTCGCAATAAAGCTATGGGTAAGAGAACGTTCCACTTAAGTTGGGTTTCCTGACACATTTTAGCCAACTGGTTCTTTATAGTTCTATTCATTCTCTCTACCTTACCAGAACTCTGGGGTCTATATGCAGTATGAAGCCTCCACTTTATACCAAGCATATGAGTCAGTTGTTGTAGGCACTGATGAACAAAAGCTGGACCATTGTCCGATCCTATAGAACAGGGTAGTCCATATCGGGGTATTATTTCTCGTAGCAGGAATCTTACAACTTCTCCTGCTTTCTCTGTACGAGTAGGACATGCTTCTACCCAGCCTGAATAGGTGCACACAATTACCAACAGGTAACGATGTCCACCCGATTTAGGCATTACTGTAAAGTCTATTTGTAGATCGGACATGGGGAGTCCCCCCATAAACTGGACTCCTGGTGGCTTTACTGGTCCTTGTCTTGCATTATTCTTAGCACACGTTACACATCTGCGTACAATGGCCTGAGTCAAGTTGGACAATCTTGGTATGTAGAAATGTTTCCTGAGAGATTCTTCAGTACTGTCTCTCCCAGAATGTGTCCCGTTGTGATAATTTTGGACAATTTCTACCGCTAGTGATGCTGGTATGACTATTCTTCCATCTTCTAGCTGATACCACTTGTTCTCCAAATACTTTCCCGGTTCAGTCTTTAACCACTCCTCTTCTTGAGCTGTATAAACTGGAGTCCATTGGGACAGTGGAGTTGGTATAAGAGCAGCTATATGCCCCACATACTCCTGTCTTCCTGATTCAGCAGCACGCTTAGCTGCACTATCTGCCATCCGATTTCCCTTGGTTACATCACCATCTCCTCTCAGATGCGCTCGACAATGTATGATACCGACTTCTTTCGGCTCCCACACTGCTTCCAATAGTTGTAGGATTTCAGCTGCGTACTTGATTTCTTTGCCTTCTGAATTCAGTAGTCCTCTTTCTTTATACAAAGCTCCGTGGGCATGAGTGGTTAAAAACGCATACTTAGAGTCCGTATAGATATTTACTCTTAAACCTTCAGCCAATTGTAACGCTCGTGTTAGTGCTATTAATTCTGCCTTTTGTGCTGATGTTCCTTTCGCCAGTGGCCGAGCTTCTATCACCTTGTCTATTGTTGTCACTGCATATCCTGCATAGCGGATCCCTTCTTTCACATAACTACTGCCGTCGGTGTAATATTGAACATCGGGGTTCTGGATGGGAAAATCACGAAGATCTGGTCTACTTGAAAATACTTCATCCATTACTTCCAAACAATCATGTTGACTTTCAGTAGGTTGCGGCAAAAGGGTAGCTGGATTTAAGGTGTTTACAGTCTCTAAATGCACTCTTGGGTTTTCACACAACATTGCTTGATACTTGGTCATACGGCTGTTACTAAACCAATGATTTCCTTTGTAATCCAACAACGTCTGTACTGCATGTGGGACTCGTACATAAAGTTCTTGACCCAGAGTGAGTTTATCGGCTTCAGCTACTAGCAGGGCGGCTGCAGCTACGGCTCTTAGACAAGGTGGAAGTCCGCTGGCCACTGCATCCAGTTGCTTAGACATGTAGGCAACAGGTCTTTGCCATGATCCCAAGTACTGTGTCAATACTCCCACAGCCATTCTTCTTTGCTCGTGTACATATAAGTAGAATGGTCGTGTGTGATCAGGTAGACCTAATGCTGGGGCACTCATCAAAGCCTTCTTCACATCTTCAAATGCCGTTTGCTGTTCTTGGGTCCATAAGAAGGGGTCGTGCTCTGTACCTTTGATGGCTGCGTACAGAGGTTTTGCCAGTATCGCATAGCTGGGAATCCATATCCTACAGAAGCCTGCTGCCCCCAAGAATTCTCGCACTTGTCTTCTATTCTTGGGTATTGGTATTTGGCAGACAGCTTCTTTTCTCTCTGGCCCCATAATCCTTTGACCTTCAGAGATATGGAATCCCAGATACTTGACAGTTGGCAAACACAACTGAGCCTTCTTCCTGGACACCTTGTATCCTGCCTTCCAGAGAATATGTAGTAGATCGTGCGTTGCTTGCTGACATTTTTCTTTTGTAACTGCTGCTATCAACAAGTCATCTACATATTGTAACAATACACATTCTCCTGGGATAGACTCGAAATCCAGTAGATCTTGACTTAGAGCTGA
Source organism: Pelobates fuscus (assembly GCF_036172605.1). Classification (NCBI taxonomy): domain Eukaryota; kingdom Metazoa; phylum Chordata; class Amphibia; order Anura; family Pelobatidae; genus Pelobates; species Pelobates fuscus. Next base: position 16,591,072 of record NC_086321.1, on the reverse strand, counting down.
ACCAAATAGGGTAGGTGAATTTTTAAACCCTTGGGGCAGTCTTGTCCAAGTCATTTGGCGTTTTGAGCCCGTTACAGCGTTCTCCCATTGGAAAGCGAAAATACATTGGCTTTCTGCGGCAATTCGGAGGCAAAAGAAGGCATCTTTGAGATCTAAGACTGTGAAGTAAGTAGCCCCGCCCGGAATTAAAGCAAGCAGGTTATATGGATTGGGTACAACTGGATGTATGCTAACAACCGCATCATTGACTGCTCTTAAGTCCTGTACAGGTCGATACTCATCTGTACCGGGCTTTTGAACAGGCAGCAATGGGGTGTTCCAGGGGGAAGTACAGAATTTTAGGATACCATACCGTATGAACTTATCCAGATAGGATTGGATGTTCTTCTTAGCCTTCTGCGGAATGTGATATTGTCTTAGGCTCACTGGATAAACCCCATGTTTCAGTTCAATTTTTATTGGTGGAATATTGCGGGCCAGTCCTGGTGGGTTGTTCTCTGCCCAAACTCCTGGTATGTTAAACAATGTCTCATCACTCCTAGGGTTTTGGCTAGTCAACACTGTATAAAGTCGCCACTCTTCTTCCTTTGGTACGGATAAAGTCATAATACCTGAAGGTCCATTAAACTTTAAGGATGTTGTTCCATTTGGTAGGAACGTAATCTGCGCTTGTAATTTTGATAGCATATCACGTCCCAGCAATTGGACTGGACATTCAGGCATATAAAGGAATTGGTGTTTTACTACGTGGCCTCCCAATGTACAGAGTCGACTTTTAAGAACCGGTTTTTCAGCACTTCTTCCAGTTGCTCCTATCACAGTAATAGTCCTTCCAGATGGAGGAGCAACTAGATTAGTCACCACTGAATGTTCAGCACCAGTGTCGATCATGAACGCACTCCTTTTTCCCCCTATTGATACATCGACCATAGGCTCCGCTCGACCAAGGGGGATGGAGCCCGGTCGGTATCAATAGTCCTCCATGACCGTGTCAGCCAATCCTACAAAGTCCCTACCTTCTCTATCGCGGGACCTTTGCGCTGCTGGAATATACCTGTCTTCCCTAACACTTCCTCTGTTCCCATTACTCCCTCTATAACCATTACTCCCTCCGGGGCCTCCTCTACCTCTCGCTCTGCCTCTAAAGTTTCCGTAACCTGACCTAGGTCTGTCTCTCTCAGACTGTTCTCTTTGTGGACACTCGTTCCTCCAATGCCCTTCTTCCTTGCAATACGCGCACTGATTCCTACTCAAAGGCTCCCTATTCCATCTACTATCGCCTCTATCTGGGCCCCGTTTATCTACGCCTGCGATTGCTACCGCTAGCATATCAGCCTTTTTACGCATCTTGCGCTCTTCCTCTTTCTTACTTTCTGTATCCCTGTTCATATAGACCTTATTTGCTACCTCCATTAGTTGGGTGATGGACATACCTGCAAACCCTTCTAACTTTTGTAGCTTGCGCTTAATATCTCCGTATGCTTGGCTGACAAAGGCGGAGTTAACCATTCGGGAATTGTCTGCGTCTTCCGGATTAAAGGGGGTATACAAGCGGTATGCCTCCAATAATCGGTCATAAAAGACACTGGGCGCTTCATCGCTTTTCTGGATCACCTCAACTGTCTTCGACATGTTAATGGCTTTCTTTCCTCCGGCTTTCATGCCAGCAATTATAGCGTCTCTATAGGCTCTGAGTTGAACCATATCAGCACCATTTACGTTCCAATCGGGATCGGTGTTGGGATAGTGTGTCGCGGCCCATGCTGCTGGATTGGCTTGGTTCAAAGCACGGGCTCTATCCTCTAATGCTTTAATGGCTGCTTGATTTATTCTTGTCCTTTCCTCATTGTTAAATAAAGTCATTAGTAACTGCTGGCAATCAGCCCATGTCGGATTATGCGTCTGTACTATTGAGGTGAACAGATCAGTCATAGCTTGTGGTTTCTCAGTATACGAGGAATTATGGGTCTTCCAGTTTAAAAGATCGGTTGTGGTAAATGGGACATATACGAAGACTGGGTCAGCGTGTGCCATTTGACCTGCGGCATCGATATAAGCTGACCCGGGATTCAGACGAAGAGGCATCTGATAGTGCTTTAATTGTTGGGCACCAGTCAACTGTCGGGTTTGGATGGGGCTACGTAGAGAGGCGTCAGTCATGGGTTCCGGTCGGGGAGAGATAGGGTATGGGGATGTGGGAGGTCGGTTTTGGGAAAAGGTCGTAAATAAAACACTTCGAGCCGAGCTAGATGAAGCTTGACCGGAAGTCTGAAGTGGCGCCAAATCAGGATATTCGTTTCTAATGGGGGTGGATTCTGGTTCCGGAAGGGGAGATTTAGTACGAGGGGGGGTGGATCCTGTACTGGAGGAGGAAGCGGAAGTGGATGAGGGTAATGAGGGGAGGGGTGCAGGGCTTCCTGCGTTTGCGTCACTTCTTCTTAACGGAAAGTAAGGGGGCGGCAAAGGGATCTCGGACTCAGGGGGCGTGTCCAAAATGGGCCTAACACCGGTCCTAGTGGACGAACAAGTCCTAGCTACCATGAGGCGACACTGCTCCTCGTGGCATGTCTGGAGCCATTTTGGCGAGTCATTTACGGCCTGTCTCCAACAGTCAATATAAGGAAACTGGCCGTAAAGTTCAGGCCTACCCGATACAGCCACGTGTAAGCGCTGTACCAGAGTTGGATCCAAACTGCCACGTGGCGGCCATGCCGCAACCAAAGTAGGCCACTCCCTAGTACACAAAGTGACCAAACGTACAGGAGACATCTTTACCCCAAAATCACAAACTTTGAATCCCTTTTTAAAATTCTTAACCATACATCCTAAGGGATCCGGAATCGTTGACTGCGACGCACCCATACTTAACAATGGAACGTCGTCGACAACGAATACTATACACGCGTACTATTCAACAGTCACACCCGTTTCCTCTGGCAACAGCACCACGTGGTACGGTTACCAAGTGAAACGTACACAATAACAATAAACACTCAGGGAATTCCCGTACACACACAGCTGTTACACCAGTCACTATATAATCAATATTATGCCCTTTGGCGTAACTATACAGTCACCCACGCTATAATTCTCTATATACGAATTACCCGTCTATAACACACCCCAGTAACATCGTCTTTTACAAATAGCGGTTACAGTACGGTTAGCATAGGTCAAAGCACAAGTTAAGGTCACAATACAATTATTAGTGGTTATGGTGTTAAACATGCAATGGACGACAATGATTAGTACTTATTATATAATGTCAGTAAATATACAGGGTTATGGTACCGTGCACTATAATACAGCAACACACTATTAACACTCTCGCTAGACGGCTGAGCTCGCGCTATCTAACAAGATATACACTTTACTAAAACAATCGTTAACACATTTACAATTCCCAACTAAACTATTGGCCAGTACCTTGAATGGACTACCTAAAACTATATACACCCGTTTTGGTTAGCCACACTGCCCAATCACCACATATATAGCGAGCTAGAGAACCGAATTTACACAGGCGCCTCTTAGTCGCACTATCAAAAGTCTAGTGGGTTCCAAATTTACACGCCTTCCCACTTAGCCCAGATAGGATGAGAACTAGCGAACCGAATTTACACAGGCGCCGCTTAGTCTCCCGGTCCCTCCGACCTAGCGAACGTAATATACACCCTAGAACGCTAGTCTAGACAAGACACCGGTGTCCGGCTAGGGCTATTTACACCAGGACCCCGCCTGACTAACCAAATCAAACGGTCTGACTAAAGAGCGTTCGATCGAGCGGTGCGCCTTCGCTCCTTCCCTCCGACAGAGGGGGCAGATACACAGATTCAAAACCCCTTTGGGCCTACCGCACAATCGGTATACCCCTAGTGGGTCCTGCCGTCTAAAACAGCAGTTGTCTTACCTCCTCGTTCCTGAACCTGAGTTCACACTCATCGACGGGGACACCCCAGCACTTCTCACGTAGAGGCCGATGATCTCCTGGACAACAGACCAGTGGCGCCGAGACGAAGGGAGGTCCACGCAGAAGTTCAGGGGTGCAGCCGTAGAGAACGTGGGCAAAGATAGACCGTCTCACGCCTCTGCCTCTCAGCTACCGTTGAACGATGAGCTTCCCGGCCAATGCACCAAATGATACCGGAGAAACTGACGGAAGCCAAGCACAGAGAGATGGACACAGGTTTCTTCAGGAAGGAAGAGATTCTTTATTGGATCACCGATCGGGACTCAGAGGGACTAGCGTCACCAAAATACAGCAAAGTCTGAGTACTGAATACATAGAGTACATTCCTTATATAGCACTGTAGCTCCTCCCACAATTAACTACACCCACACATACCCTTAACCTATTTAATAAATAGAGTCTAAACTCATCCATCCGGTCTAACCACGTGGCTCATCTGATACAAAGGAGAGGGACGCGTAATTCCAGTTCTTACATTCCTGCACCTGGTCAGTACAGTGATAACAGTATCTTAGCTACGTGTAATTAACTAACTGATACTACAAACACATATACATACATATGCCTTGTGGCAATCTTAGCCTGCTAAACTTGTATTTTACTGGAATTACATCACACTATGTTGCCTGATCCAAAAAGACCCCCCAACTCTATCCAGTTAGGTGGGTGAGTCCCATTTGTGGGCGAATGTCCCACTGATCCAGATCTGTTTCTGGTGGATACCAGAGAACTGTCCCCAAAAAAACATGATTAGACTCTGTGCCCTTGGTGGGGCCGACCACCATTTACATCAGGTTGACATGCGTCTTTTTCATGTGAGGCACCTCATTTCTGAGAGGGTCTGCTCCTTTTGGTGGTGCCAGTGATGCAAGTCATGCCAGTTGCGTGTTTCCTTTAGGCCCACACAGCCCTGTGCCGATTTCAACCTCCCTGCGTTGAAGAGGTGCAGTATGTTTTATGGGATAAGTAGTTTATCTCAAAGCTGCAGTTCCTCTCGTCATTGCTATTGCTGAACAAGCCAACAACCACAGCTGCTTTGTAAACAGACTGCAATGTGTGGAGTGGCTTGGGATCTCTTTCTGAGAATTGAGAGAGTTTGTCGTTATTTGTACACTGTGCACACAAGTCGGACACAAATAATAAAGACCGTCCAGGAGACTGAATTCCTGATGCTGATCTGGATTGACAGCCTTGGAGCAAACGTCCCATTATTATGGACTTGGTGCCTGGTGTTCCTCGAAAGAAGACACCAGGGCAGAATCCTAGGATGGAGGGAAAGTTCAAAATACAGACTGTCCTACAGAACACCGGAAGGTTGGAAGGTATGTGGGGAGGTGGGGGGGAGCAGTAGACCTCTACATACAAAATACTTCATATTACAGTTTCTTTGAAACCTATTTTGACAGAGTGTCAGCATGCAGGTTCTCTCAATAAACAGTGACGTGTTTTTTCAGGTATTTACCAGTTACAGAACATTTAAATATCGGGCTTGATGTTTTGAACAACAATTTGAACTTTAATTCCTGCTTGTGAGAAACTATTCATAGTTTTGGAATAATCCAATGGTTTCGTCAGGGCACCTCAATCTGCTAATCGTTTCTTTCTAAGCAGATGTTACATAAACCGGTTTTAATACATTTTGAAATAAATGGTCTTATTTTAAGTTGTCGTTTGTTTGAGGAAGTTTCTATTTATAAAAAACAGGAGCTTCTCCAGAGCAGAAGGCAAAAAAAATATACACATCTTATCCCCCGAACCGTGAAAGTTTCCGGTGTGGCTGTATAAATTCTGCATTATCTTCCATCCGGTTTTAACAGACCGACCAGGTTTTCAAATTCCACTTTACACCGAGTGATGTCACATTGTGAAGACGGTTTGGTCCTAACCTGATATAGAGCACATTGGTGCTGTGGCAGATATCCAGACATCCCAACCATCCCAATCTCGACGGGACAGTCCTGATTTTACGGTTTTATCCGCTGTTCTGACAAAATTCTCTGGGGTCCCACTTTTGGAGACACTAAGGAACTGTCCCCTCAAAAAAATGTAGTTCAAGTGCATCATTAGATGCTCTCACACTATTCTCTGGGATAAAGGCCTCTAAGGAGAGCACTGACACAATGCTCTATGTATTGTCTGCCATCTTGGGCCGGCCTGGATGTTTAACTGGCAGCCTGGTGTGCATTTAGGCCAGACTGACCTGCCAAACCTTTGGGAAGACCCCCTTCCTTTCTAAGGTGGAACTGCCCCCTTTGGATGGCGCTAGTGATGTGATTTCCATTACGGGTCCACACTGATTTACCCGTCCACTGGCATTCCATGTTTGGGGAGGGATGGGTGGATTTTGTCTATTTTTATATTTTATAAGAAAATCCTGAGACCTAAGGAATGTGGGTTTAGAAACTGTATATGTTTTAAATATATTTACTTCTACTTTTAAAGAGTCATTTGCCGTCTTTATTTTTTCTATATACGTAAAAATGAAATGAGGCCTTTGTATTAGCTTTGCATTAAACTGTATCATATTAAAGTGGGAATTCAAAGTGAATTTGGAATTTAAGGTCAGAGTAGCAGGTTTTGTGGATATGATTGGTTAAAAGGGCTGCAGATAGCAGATCTGCAGCTTTTGCAAGCTGTTTTTTGACATACCACCAATTAATAAAAATGAAGCTATAAATTCATGCAATATTTCCAGTGGGGGTATATCTACTAAATGTTAAAAAGCATTGGAGTGTTCTCTTCATTTATAAAGATATATATTGGCAACAACTTCCAACTCCCGTATTTTAGGTCTGTTGTCAATCTGAGTGAACAGGTGCGTGTAATATAAGTGTATGTACTGAATAGGCGAGCAGTCAAGAGAAATACTGACAAAGAAAAAACAGCTGTAACGTACAAAGCAACAAAGCATGTACACAGGCCAAGCGTGAAAGGGGGCATTTAACATATTAGGTGACATTTACCAGGGAAGTAGTAAGCTTTGAAATGAAAAGATAAAAGCACATTACTATGAATAGCCTGCAGCTGGATTCAGTACACAGAGCTCTATGGCTGTATGTTAGCACCTACCTAGGGATTGGGCAGCACCTACCTATGGATTGGACAGCCCCTACCTAGGGATTGGGCAGCCCCTACCTAGGGATTGGGCAGCCCCTACCTAGGGATTGGGCAGCACCTACCTAGGGATTGGAGAGCCCCTACCTAGGGATTGGACAGCACCTACCTAGGGATTGGAGAGCACCTACCTAGGGATTGGGCAGCACCTACCTAGGGATTGGAGAGCACCTACCTATGGATTGGATAGCCCCTACCTATGGATTGGATAGCCCCTACCTATGGATTGGATAGCCCCTACCTAGGGATTGGAGAGCCCCTACCTAGGGATTGGGCAGCACCTACCTAAGGATTGGACAGCCCCTACCTATGGATTGGACAGCCCCTACCTATGGATTGGACAGCCCCTACCTATGGATTGGACAGCCCCTACCTATGGATTGGACAGCCCCTACCTATGGATTGGACAGCCCCTACCTATGGATTGGACAGCCCCTACCTATGGATTGGACAGCCCCTACCTATGGATTGGACAGCCCCTACCTATGGATTGGACAGCCCCTACCTATGGATTGGACAGCCCCTACCTATGGATTGGACAGCCCCTACCTATGGATTGGACAGCCCCTACCTATGGATTGGACAGCCCCTACCTATGGATTGGACAGCCCCTACCTATGGATTGGACAGCCCCTACCTATGGATTGGACAGCCCCTACCTATGGATTGGACAGCCCCTACCTATGGATTGGACAGCCCCTACCTATGGATTGGACAGCCCCTACCTATGGATTGGACAGCCCCTACCTATGGATTGGACAGCCCCTACCTATGGATTGGACAGCCCCTACCTATGGATTGGACAGCCCCTACCTATGGATTGGACAGCACCTACCTATGGATTGGACAGCACCTACCTATGGATTGGACAGCCCCTACCTATGGATTGGACAGCCCCTACCTAGGGATTGGAGAGCCCCTACCTAGGGATTGGACAGCCCCTACCTATGGATTGGACAGCCCCTACCTAGGGATTGGAGAGCCCCTACCTAGGGATTGGACAGCACCTACCTATGGATTGTACAGCCCCTACCTATGGATTGTAGAGCCCCTACCTATGGATTGGAGAGCCCCTATGGATTGGAGAGCCCCTACCTATGGATTGTACAGCCCCTACCTATGGATTGGAGAGCCCCTACCTAGGGAATGGACAGCCCCTACCTATGGATTGTACAGCCCCTACCTATGGATTGTACAGCCCCTACCTATGGATTGTACAGCCCCTACCTATGGATTGGAGAGCCCCTACCTATGGATTGGAGAGCCCCTACCTAGGGATTGGAGAGCCCCTACCTAGGGATTGGAGAGCCCCTACCTAGGGATTGGAGAGCCCCTACCTAGGGATTGGAGAGCCCCTACCTAGGGATTGGAGAGCCCCTACCTAGGGATTGGAGAGCCCCTACCTAGGGATTGGGCAGCCCCTACCTAGGGATTGGGCAGCCCCTACCTAGGGATTGGGCAGCCCCTACCTAGGGATTGGGCAGCCCCTACCTAGGGATTGGGCAGCCCCTACCTAGGGATTGGGCAGCCCCTACCTAGGGATTGGGCAGCCCCTACCTAGGGATTGGGCAGCCCCTACCTAGGGATTGGGCAGCCCCTACCTAGGGATTGGGCAGCCCCTACCTAGGGATTGGGCAGCCCCTACCTAGGGATTGGGCAGCCCCTACCTAGGGATTGGGCAGCCCCTACCTAGGGATTGGGCAGCCCCTACCTAGGGATTGGGCAGCCCCCACCTAGGGATTGGGCAGCCCCCACCTAGGGATTGGGCAGCCCCCACCTAGGGATTGGGCAGCCCCCACCTAGGGATTGGGCAGCCCCCACCTAGGGATTGGGCAGCCCCCACCTAGGGATTGGGCAGCCCCCACCTAGGGATTGGGCAGCCCCCACCTAGGGATTGGAGAGCCCCTCCCTAGGGATTGGGATGGGTGGCAGCATTGTAGCAAAGTGGTGTGATACAAAAAGTGAATACAAATACAGAAAGATAAGTCCTGCGCTCACTCCCATCACAGTACCACTGTACACATCAGCTCCAATGCATATAGTAAAAACAAAAGAAAAAGTTACCTGCGCTCTTTCCTTAACCCCTTAAGGACACATGGCATGTGTGACATGTCATGATTCCCTTTTATTCCAGAAGTTTGGTCCTTAAGGGGTTAATCTCTATGTATATTTAAACAAATGGAGGTCATTTAGTTACTCCAATGGCCAGGGGGGTCTGCCCTGACGTTGGCAGACGGGCATTCCCTCCAGTGACCATTGGAGTAACTAAATGACCTCCATTTGTTTAAATATACATAGAGATTAACCCCTTAAGGACCAAACTTCTGGAATAAAAGGGAATCATGACATGTCACACATGCCATGTGTCCTTAAGGGGTTAAGGAAAGAGCGCAGGTAACTTTTTCTTTTGTTTTTACTATATGTATTGCGGCTGATGTGTACAGTGGTCGTTGCTGCCGCCCAGGAGAGATGGGATTGAGCATATTTGGTAGAAAGCATAGGATTGGCTGAGATTGGCGAAGAGGCATGGTGGGGGCCGGGGCTGAGATCGCCAAGGGGTCATGGTGGGGGCGGGGCCAAACGCCAGTCAGCATCTCCCCACTTCAAGGAAAGTTCACAGTGTGGAGACGCTGAATGACCGTGCTGCACTGGGCAGCAGTGGCCGTCTAAACAGTTGCAATTGGAGATGTCCCTAGGCTGTAATGTAAACACTGCCTTTTACTCACCAGAACAAATACAATAAGCTAAAGTTGTTCTGGTGACTCTAATGTCCCTTTAAGCTATTCAGTATCAGTGAACACTTTCAGGTCACGTTTCCTGTTACATTAAACTAATCTGCCCAAAGATCTGATTCTATTTAAACCATCCTTTACTAACCTATTTTAAATGTTTCTGTAATGTCTAAGTTTATCATGCTAACGTTTCTTACTACATTAAATGTTATGTCAGCCTGTCATTATTTATTATTGATGACGTAACCATGTTTCCAGCCTTTGTTAGTGTATATATATATAGCGTTATGTTTTTATAAAAAAAAATGTAAAGGCATTTTTCACGAATGTACAAATTTGTCATTAATCACATCCTGTCATTTGACTGGTTATATGTGCCTAGTCGACTTACTTTGTGTGCGGGTTTTTTTGTGTTGTTTTTGTGTGCGTTTTTTGTTTTTGTGTTGTTATTTTTGTGTGCTGGACAATGCAGTGATGTCTCAGCTCAAAACATAGTAATTTTCAGATGAACAAAAAATCCTCCACAATAAATTCAAAGGAAGTGTTTCAATTTCAAGATAAGTAAATCCAAGTCTGCAGAGAATTCCTCATCCGAGCAGGAAACCCAAACTTTTACGCTTGGGAGATTTCAAACTGATGAGATTTTAATTGGCAGAGTGACTGCTGTAAATATAAATAACTTTATTTAAGACGGCCTACACTTTTCAAAGTGGTCTCCCCTGTAATGAAATATAATTAGATTTTTTTTTTTCTATTTTCAGCCATAGTTGATGACGAAAGGCTTTCGGCTGAGGAAATGGATGAAAGGAGACGGCAAAATATTGCATACGAGTATTTGTGTCATCTTGAGGAAGCGAAAAGGTAAGATCGAGACATTAACGTGACTTTAGTTGTCCATTTAATTATTAACTTACTTGTGTATTATTACAACTCTTGTTTTTGTGATACAACTCTGAGCACTGGGCTAACCGTCCCCTTGTGCGTTTTAGCCATCACTGCCGATCAGGTTGAAAAGAATTGCTATTGAGAATGTGTAGTTTCGATGAGTGTAGAGGCGGGCAGTCTCTGATTGTCAGGAAGATATCCATTAATATGTAACCGCTCCAATGTGACAAAAAAACAAAAAACATTAGAGGACATTATCAGAGACTCTTTGTACCATAAGCACTGTGCTGAGCTCTACTACTCTGAGGTGTAGTGAGACACTTGGGCGTTTAAAGTAAACAATATTTAATTGAAGTGTTTGGGCACATCCAGTGCTTTGTGTGAGCCTTTTTTTCTTGTCCGTTTGCATTTATATTTATTCTTTAACATGTACTTTTTAAAGAAAAAAATCAAAATTACACCTTTTGATCCGAGGTCTCTCTTATTTTTAGGTTTTGGGCAAAACTCAGAATTTCTTCCTTTTTCCCACAATGTCATAAAGATTAGATTATCCTTTGATGAGAAAATGATATGTCCCGTAGAATGCTAAACAATATAAAATCCAGTGAATCGCATCAAATCTCGAATTACCGTCCCTATTCCCCTCCCCTTAGGGTCCTGTCTCAGACTCGCCATTCGATGCTAGGATTTACTAGACAGGAAACAATAGTTGGTCCGGTGTATTTATTTGTATTTATGTACAATTTCAATTCTTAGTTTGCCAAAATGCTGGTATCTACGTTGTATTTTGTTTTGTGTATTCTGTGCTACCCATGCGATTTACTCTTAACTTGCTTTTGTACTGATACCGGAGAAACTGACGGAAGCCAAGCACAGAGAGATGGACACAGGTTTCTTCAGGAAGGAAGAGATTCTTTATTGGATCACCGATCGGGACTCAGAGGGACTAATGTCACCAAAATACAGCAAATTCTGAGCCCCGGACAATAGTGCAGGCTCCTTATATAGGCATATAACTCCTCCCATATTAAGCTCCACCCGCACATTCTCTTGACCAATCAATACAATATAAGAATTAACTTCCTGTTTGACCGCATGGCTTGTCCAGCACAATGGAGGAGGGGGAATACTATATCCTGTATTCTTGCACATGCTCCGTACACTACTGATCGTATCTTGCCTCGTGCAACCAACTGATCGATACGTCAGCATATGCACGTACACATGCCACGTGGTAATCTCGGCCTACTAAATTTATTTTTACCGAGATTCCACCACATTCCCCCCTTTGATGCCTCTTGATATTTTACAATTACTTGAGGCATCACATAACCTTGGTTTTGCTTACACCGCAAGTTACCTTGAACCAGACCAGACTTATCTTATGATGTGAATCTTCAACATTCATCTTCCTGCAGTGGTTCTCCCTGATCTAGAGCCCTATACTTATATATCGCCATTATCTGTGCAGCAGCCTTCCTCTCTGCTATACTTCCTATCAGGCTTTGCACAGACCTAACTACTAGGGGTATAAGACACGGTAGGAGTAGACACAACAGTAAAATCAGTAGGACTCCACCTACCACTGCCTTAAGCCCTCCAAACCACTCATACCAGCTACCAAACCAACTACTTGGATTGTACCCTTTCCATACCTGAGTAGGCACATGCGCTAGTTTAACCATATGGCTAGTAAGCTCAGCTATTGCTTGCCCTTCGTCATCTATTTGAAGACAGCAATTGCTTAAGGTTAAACTTCCCACATACACCTCCCTCTACTGCCAAAAGGTAATCCAAGGCTAATCTATTCTGGTATACTGCTGTCCTCATCCTGGTATTATGTTTCACTAGGAGATTGAGCGCTTGTGATGTTTCATTAGTGATAATCTCAACCACCGCCTGTAATCTTATAATACGGTTGAGCATATAAATAGGGGTTCTATAACCAAAGGTACCATCCTCAGCCCACGTGGCTGGCCCATAATAATCTATGATACGCTGGGGAGGCCATTCATTATCTTCCCAGGTACCTATCTCTAAGGGTCCCCTTTTCTTCCTATGATTCACATCATACACTTTAACACCTAAAGTCTCACCTGTTTCAATCGGTAACAAGAAGAAGGATGGTTTGAGCATACCCAACACACATGCCCCTTCCCAGTCCTGTGGCAGCTCCGAATAGGCTTTCTTACCACAGATCCAGTACAAATTTGCTGGGGCTCTCCAGGTAGATGTGATGGATAAATCAAACCACACATCCTTTAAATTGGCGTATCTAGCAAACGGGTTAGATGGTTCTGAGACATTTGAAGCCGACCACCAAGTTGTATTCTTTGTATCATCATCATAAGCTTTTTGCCCTAGACAAGTTAATTCTCCTACAGAAGTATTATACATTATTCCTTTCCTTGCTATGCAAACATAACCTATGATGGAAGTCTTTAATCTCCACTCAGATTTACCTCTAACACTCAAATGATAATCGGCTGGTGCAGATATTAGTTGGTCAACTGCCTCAGAACCGGACATTACCTCCTTTGCTTCCCAAGGCCATTGGTCTCCCATGTTAGTACCTCCACACACATAGCAGTTGGTAACATTAAGACTACCGGCAATACTTTCAGCTAGGTCAATGAACAGGTTCTTAGCGCTATGGGGGATCTTATTATCTATACTCATCTCTTCATAAAAGGAGTGGTATACTTGATGAGTCTGGGAGGATACCGTATCAGTCTCTATCCCTATAAACAATAATGTCCCAGGATCTAAACCCGTCCCGTATATCTGAAACCCAAATAAATTGCCATACTTATCTAGGAACTTGTCGGGATTATTAATAAGTATATGGACTGGGTTGCATTCCATAGACTTACAATATGGGCTAGTCGGCAACTTAGTCACTATCATGTCTTTATCTACTGTCTGTCCCCAAGTCGCCCACCCCACACAAGACCAATATGGGCAAAAGTTATAGTCTTTATTTGGGCATCTAGGACTCACATATTTATTTTTACTACTGGGACAAATATATTTATCGTTAGATCCATACGTCCTCTCCCATCTAAGATCCCCACATACATTCCACGGCTTTCTACCACTTGATATCGCCTTACATGCATCAAATAGCAGAACACCCGAAGAATATACGGATTCTAACACCGTCTTATTAATTAGGGTCCCCTGAGGATCTCCATTCCTGAGAGTCAACCAAATTGTACGAGGCTGATACTCCGGACTGAAGCACTTAGGTTCTCCTACTCCTAAATGGCATACACTATAGTCTATATTTAAGTATCTACATCTTGATACATCTCCTTTACATTCGTATTGTGAATGCCAAATTAGGGTTTGGGAAATATGGTTACCTGTTCTCGTAGTCTTAATGCATACCTCACAGCTAGGAGTGTCGGTACCTCTACCTTCCTGAATATAAAAACACATGTAAATAAACACAATCAAAAGCACATCTTTCGCCGTCATCCTCAGTCTTCGTCCGTGCGATGGAACCTCAGCTTCCAGGATGTGAGGGCTGCAGGGAATGGAGTTCTGCTCGTCTTCACAGGTGTCCCTTCGGGACTTTCCTGGCTTATACACTATGTGATGGTAAGAGGACAGGCTTTATTATGGCCTTCTCACTTACACCTGTAACAATAAAATTTGTAATCCACAATAATTCCTCGTTACTCCGACTGAGTAGTGCGTTTCAACCGGATCTTGCAGGGATTCTCTGGATCTGCTGTAACTTGCCAAGAATCGACTGCTGCTGGTTTAACCCTGGAGTGATGTATCCACGGAGTCACTTCTGCTACTTTTATCGCTGTAGGGGTAGACAAAAGAACAACATAAGGACCTCTCCACTTGGGCCCTAACGGTACATTATTCCACTCTTTAATCCACACTTGGTCTCCTGGATGATAATTATGAACAGGGGGATAAATATTCACAGGTAATCTATCTTGTACCCATTTCTGTACCTCCTCCATAGTCTTACCCAACTCTACAACCTGCTGCCGAGTAATTCCTTCTCCCAACTGACTCAAATCCCCCCTTAAGTTACCAAGTACGGGAGGTGGTCGCCCATACATAATTTCAAAAGGAGAGAGGCCCATCCTTCTGGTAGGGGTACTGCGGATTCGCAATAGAGCTATAGGTAAGAGAACGTTCCACTTAAGTTGGGTTTCCTGACACATTTTAGCCAACTGGTTCTTAATAGTTCTATTCATTCTCTCTACCTTACCAGAACTCTGGGGTCTATATGCAGTATGAAGCCTCCACTTTATACCAAGCATATGAGTCAGTTGTTGTAGGCACTGGTGAACAAAAGCTGGACCATTGTCCGATCCTATAGAACAGGGTAGTCCATATCGGGGTATTATTTCTCGTAGCAGGAATCTCACAACTTCTCCTGCTTTCTCTGTACGAGTAGGACATGCTTCTACCCAGCCTGAATAGGTGCACACAATTACCAGCAGGTAACGATGTCCACCCGATTTAGGCATCACTGTAAAGTCTATTTGTAGATCGGACATGGGGAGTCCCCCCATAAACTGGACTCCTGGTGGCTTTACTGGTCCTTGTCTTGCATTATTCTTAGCACACGTTACACATCTGCGTACAATGGCCTGAGTCAAGTTGGACAATCTTGGTATGTAGAAATGTTTCCGGAGAGATTCTTCAGTACTGTCTCTCCCAGAATGTGTCCCGTTATGATAATTTTGGACAATTTCTACCGCTAGCGATGCTGGTATAACTATTCTTCCATCTTCTAGCTGATACCACTTGTTCTCCAAATACTTTCCCGGTTCAGTCTTTAACCACTCCTCTTCTTGAGTTGTATAAACTGGAGTCCATTGAGACAGTGGGGTTGGTATTAGAGCAGCTATATGCCCCACATACTCCTGTCTTCCTGATTCAGCAGCACGCTTAGCTGCACTATCTGCCATCCGATTTCCCTTAGTTACATCACCATCTCCTCTCAGATGCGCTCGACAATGTATAATACCGACTTCTTTCGGCTCCCACACTGCTTCCAATAGTTGTAGGATTTCAGCTGCGTACTTGATTTCTTTGCCTTCTGAATTCAGTAGTCCTCTTTCTTTATACAGAGCTCCGTGGGCATGAGTGGTTAAAAACGCATACTTAGAGTCCGTATAGATATTTACTCTTAAACCTTCAGCCAATTGTAACGCTCGTGTTAGTGCTATTAATTCTGCCTTTTGTGCTGATGTTCCTTTTGCCAATGGCCGAGCTTCTATCACCTTGTCTATTGTTGTTACTGCATATCCTGCATAGCGGATCCCTTCTTTCACATAACTACTGCCGTCGGTATAATATTGAACATCGGGGTTCTGGATGGGAAAATCACGAAGATCTGGTCTACTTGAGAATACTTCATCCATTACTTCCAAACAATCATGTTGACTTTCAGTAGGTTGTGGCAAAAGGGTAGCTGGATTTAAGGTGTTTACAGTCTCTAAATGCACTCTTGGGTTTTCACACAACATTGCTTGATACTTGGTCATACGGCTGTTACTAAACCAATGATTTCCTTTGTAATCCAACAACGTCTGTACTGCATGTGGAACTCGTACATAAAGTTCTTGACCCAGAGTGAGTTTATCGGCTTCAGCTACTAGCAGGGCGGCTGCAGCTACGGCTCTTAGACAAGGTGGAAGTCCGCTGGCCACTGCATCCAATTGCTTAGACATGTAGGCAACAGGTCTTTGCCATGATCCCAAGTACTGTGTCAATACTCCCACAGCCATTCTTCTTTGCTCGTGTACATATAAGTAGAATGGTCGTGTGTGATCAGGTAGACCTAATGCTGGGGCACTCATCAAAGCCTTCTTCACATCTTCAAATGCCGTTTGCTGTTCTTGGGTCCATAAGAAGGGGTCGTGCTCTGTACCTTTGATGGCTGCGTACAGAGGTTTTGCTAGTATCGCATAGCTGGGAATCCATATCCTACAGAAGCCCGCTGCCCCCAAGAATTCTCGCACTTGTCTTCTATTCTTGGGTATTGGTATTTGGCAGACAGCTTCTTTTCTCTCTGGCCCCATAATCCTTTGACCTTCAGAGATATGGAATCCCAGATACTTGACAGTTGGCAAACACAACTGAGCCTTCTTTCTAGACACCTTGTATCCTGCCTTCCAGAGAATATGTAGTAGATCGTGCGTTGCTTGCTGACATTTTTCTTTTGTAACTGCTGCTATCAACAAGTCATCTACATATTGTAACAATACACATTCTCCTGGGATAGACTCGAAATCCAATAAATCTTGACTTAGGGCTGAACCAAATAGGGTAGGTGAATTTTTAAACCCTTGGGGCAGTCTTGTCCAAGTCATTTGGCGTTTTGAGCCCGTTACAGCGTTCTCCCATTGGAAAGCGAAAATACATTGACTTTCTGCGGCAATTCGGAGGCAAAAGAAGGCATCTTTGAGATCTAAGACTGTGAAGTAAGTAGCCCCGCCCGGAATTAAAGCAAGCAGGTTATATGGATTGGGTACAACTGGATGTATACTAACAACCGCATCATTGACTGCTCTTAAGTCCTGCACAGGTCGATACTCATCTGTACCGGGCTTTTGAACAGGCAGCAATGGGGTGTTCCAGGGGGAAGTACAGAATTTTAGGATACCATACCGTATGAACTTATCCAGATAGGATTGGATGTTCTTCTTAGCCTTCTGTGGGATGTGGTATTGTCTTAGGCTCACTGGATAAACCCCAAGTTTCAGTTCAATTTTTATAGGTGGAATATTGTGGGCCAGTCCTGGTGGGTTGTTCTCTGCCCAAACTCCTGGTATGTTAAACAATGTCTCATCACTCCTAGGGTTTTGGCTAGTCAACACTGTATAAAGTCGCCACTCTTCTTCCTTTGGTACGGATAAAGTCATAATACCTGAAGGTCCATTAAACTTTAAAGATGTTGTTCCATTTGGTAGGAACGTAATCTGCGCTTGTAATTTTGATAGCATATCACGTCCCAGCAATTGGACTGGACATTCAGGCATATAAAGGAATTGGTGTTTTACTACGTGGCCTCCCAATGTACAGAGTCGACTTTTAAGAACCGGTCTTTCAGCACTTCTTCCAGTTGCTCCTATCACAGTAATAGTCCTTCCAGATGGAGGAGCAACTAGATTAGTCACCACTGAATGTTCAGCACCAGTGTCGATCATGAACGCACTCCTTTTCCCCCCTATTGATACATCGACCATAGGCTCCGCTCGACCAAGGGGGATGGAGCCCGGTCGGTATCAATAGTCCTCCATGACCGTGTCAGCCAATCCTACGAAGTCCCTACCTTCTCTATCGCGGGACCTTTGCGCTGCTGGAATATATCTATCTTCCCTAACACTTCCTCTGTTCCCATTACTCCCTCTATAACCATTACTCCCTCCGGGGCCTCCTCTACCTCTCGCTCTGCCTCTAAAATTTCCATAACCTGTCCTAGGTCTGTCTTTCTCAGACTGTTCTCTTCGCGGACACTCATTTCTCCAATGCCCTTCTTCCCTACAGTAAGCGCACTGATTTCTACTTAGAGGTTCCTCATTCCACTTACTATCGCCTCTATCTGGGCCCCGTCTATCTACGCCTGCGATCGCTACCGCTAGCATATCAGCCTTTTTACGCATCTTGCGCTCCTCCTCTTTCTTACTTTCTGTATCCCTGTTCATATAGACCTTATTTGCTACCTCCATTAGTTGGGTGATGGACATACCTGCAAACCCTTCTAACTTTTGTAGCTTGCGCTTAATATCTCCGTATGCTTGGCTGACAAAGGCGGAGTTAACCATTCGGGAATTGTCTGCGTCTTCCGGATTAAAGGGGGTATACAAGCGGTATGCCTCCAATAATCGGTCATAAAAGACACTGGGCGCTTCATCGCTTTTCTGAATCACCTCAACTGTCTTCGACATGTTAATGGCTTTCTTTCCTCCTGCTTTCATGCCAGCAATTATAGCGTCTCTATAGGCTCTGAGTTGAACCATATCAGCACCATTTACGTTCCAATCGGGATCGGTATTGGGATAGTGTGTTGCGGCCCATGCTGCTGGATTAGCTTGGTTCAAAGCACGGGCTCTATCTTCTAATGCTTTAATGGCTGCTTGATTTATTCTTGTCCTTTCCTCATTGTTAAATAAAGTCATTAGTAACTGCTGGCAATCAGCCCATGTCGGATTATGCGTCTGTACTATTGAGGTGAACAGATCAGTCATAGCTTGTGGTTTCTCAGTATACGAGGAATTATGGGTCTTCCAGTTTAAAAGGTCGGTAGTGGTAAATGGGACATATACGAAGACTGGGTCAGCGTGTGCCATTTGACCTGCGGCATCGATATAAGCTGACCCGGGATTTAGGCGAAGAGGCATCTGATAATGCTTTAATTGTTGGGCACCAGTCAACTGTCGGGTTTGGATGGGGCTACGTAGGGAAGCGTCAGTCATGGTTTCCGGTCGGGGAGAGATAGGGTATGGGGATGTGGGAGGTTGGTTTTGGGAAAAGGTCGTAAATAGAACACTTCGAGCCGAGCTAGATGAAGCTTGACCGGAAGTCTGAAGTGGCGCCAAATCAGGATATTCGTTTCTAATGGGGGTGGGTTCTGGTTCCGGAAGGGGAGATTTAGTACGAGGGGGGGTGGATCCTGTACTGGAGGAGGAAGCGGAAGTGGATGGGGGTAATGAGGGGAGGGGTGCAGGACTTCCTGCGTTTGCGTCACTTCCTCTTAACGGAAAGTAAGGGGGCGGCAAAGGGATCTCGGACTCAGGGGGCGTGTCCAAAATGGGCCTAACACCAGTCCTAGTGGACGAACAAGTCCTAGCTACCATGAGGCGACACTGCTCCTCGTGGCATGTCTGGAGCCATTTTGGCGAGTCATTTACGGCCTGTCTCCAACAGTCAATATAAGGAAACTGGCCGTAAAGTTCAGGCCTACCTGATACAGCCACGTGTAAGCGCTGTACCAGAGTTAGATCCAAACTGCCACGTGGCGGCCATGCCGCAACCAAAGTAGGCCACTCCCTAGTGCACAAAGTAACTAAACGCACAGAAGACATCTTAACCCCAAAATCACAGGTTTTGAATCCCTTTTTAAAATTCTTAACCATACATCCTAAGGGATCCGGAATCGTTGACTGCGACGCACCCATTTTTAACAATGGAACGTCGTTGACAACGATTACTATACACGCGTACTATTCAACAGTCACACCCGTTTCCTTTGGCAACAGCACCACGTGGTACGGTTACCAAGTGAAACGTACACAATAACACAATAAACACTCAGGGAATTCCCGTACACACACAGCTGCTACACCAGTCACTATATAATCAATATTATGCCCTTTGGCGTAACTATACAGTCACCCACGCTATAATTCTCTATATATGAATTACCCGTCTATAACACACCCCAGTAACATCGTCTTTTACAAATAGCGGTTACAGTACGGTTAGCATAGGTCAAAGCACAAGTTAAGGTCACAATACAATTATTAGTGGTTATGGTGTTAAACATGCAATGGACGACAATGATTAGTACTTATTATGCAATGTCAGTAAATATACAGGGTTATGGTACCGTGCACTATGATACAGCAACACACTATTAACACTCTCGCTAGACGACTGAGCTCGCGCTATCTAACAAGATATACACTTTACTAAAACAATCGTTAACACATTTACAATTCCCAACTAAACTATTGGCCAGTACCTTGAATGGACTACCTAAAAACAATCTACATACGTTTTGGTTAGCCACACTGCCCAATCACCACATATATAGCGAGCTAGAGGACCGAATTTACACAGACGCCTCTTAGTCGCACTATACAACGAGCTAGAGGACCGAATTTACACAGACGCCTCTTAGTCGCACTATACAACGAGCTAGAGGACCGAATTTACACAGACGCCTCTTAGTCGTACTATCAAAAGTCTAGTGGGTTCCAAATTTACACGCCTTCCCACTTAGCCCAGATAGGATGAGAACTAGCGAACCGAATTTACACAGACGCCGCTTAGTCTCCCGGTCCCTCCGACCTAGCGAACAAAATATACACCCTAGAACGCTAGTCTAGACAAGACACCGGTGTCCGGCTAGGGCTTATTTTACACCAGAGCGCCCTGCCTGACTAACAGAATCAAACGGTCTGACTAAAGAGCGTTCGATCGAGCGGTGCGCCTTCGCTCCTTCCCTCCGACAGAGGGGGCAGATACAGATTCAAAAACCCCTTTGGGCCTACCGCACAATCGGTATACCCCTAGCGGGTCCTGCCGTCTAAAACAGCAGTTGTCTTACCTCCTCGTTCCTGAACCTGAGTTCACACTCATCGACGGGGACACCCCAGCACTTCTCACGTAGAGGCCGATGATCTCCTGGACAACAGACCAGTGGCGCCGAGACGAAGGGAGGTCCACGCAGAAGTTCAGGGGTGCAGCCGTAGAGAACGTGGGCAAAGATAGACCGTCTCACGCCTCTGCCTCTCAGCTACCGTTGAACGATGAGCTTCCCGGCCAATGCACCAAATGATACCGGAGAAACTGACGGAAGCCAAGCACAGAGAGATGGACACAGGTTTCTTCAGGAAGGAAGAGATTCTTTATTGGATCACCGATCGGGACTCAGAGGGACTAATGTCACCAAAATACAGCAAATTCTGAGCCCCGGACAATAGTGCAGGCTCCTTATATAGGCATATAACTCCTCCCATATTAAGCTCCACCCGCACATTCTCTTGACCAATCAATACAATATAAGAATTAACTTCCTGTTTGACCGCATGGCTTGTCCAGCACAATGGAGGAGGGGGAATACTATATCCTGTATTCTTGCACATGCTCCGTACACTACTGATCGTATCTTGCCTCGTGCAACCAACTGATCGATACGTCAGCATATGCACGTACACATGCCACGTGGTAATCTCGGCCTACTAAATTTATTTTTACCGAGATTCCACCACAGTACTTTTTCTTCTTTTCAAAGCAAACCATCATTTCTCTGGAATTCACAGCTATAAAATATAAAAATAACTTGAATTTTTTTTTTTTTACATGTGATGTGCAGTTTTATACCTAGTAAAGATTTTGCAACAGATATCACAATCCGGATCATGCATACCAAGGGCACATATACCAATGGAGGAAGAGAAACTGCATCTTTATCAACATTCTGTGTTCTAATGTTTTACAAAATATGGAAAAGGGGAGTGTGCTTGCTGGCTCCACTGGTTACCATGGAGATTGCGCCACTGTTAGTAATTTGCATTATTTGTAGGATAACGACACTTTCTTCACCATCGTTTCTGTCCCCCCTCACATTACTGTGTTCAGTGGCAGTAAGCAGCAGAACTTAATATGGAGACAATGTTATTTTGGGGTGTGGCCAGGGGCGGGGCTATTCTGAGAAATTATAGATGACTTACTAATAATTTATAAAACTAAAATGCTGGAGCTGGCTATAGCTCAACCAAATGTGTTATTGTACTATAACCACTCTGGCTGATGTGACATATTGCGCCATTGGAGTTTTTCTGCTTTTTGTCTTTCTGTATGGACCACAACAAGGAATTCTGAACAGTACCATAGCTTCTCTATAAGAACTTCCAGTGCTGATCCTTTTGCTGTTTGTTATTCTGAGTACCAGCAGCTGCCTGTTCATGGGTAGACTGAAGGAGACATGAAATAGACAGCGGGGATATATCGTGACATTCCTCAACGTCTCGCTTTATGTGGCGTTATTACGTTTTGCTTTGGGCTCACGCCCTGGTGTTTTTGAAAACCAGCAACACCCCTGGTTATTATTATTATTGATTTCTAACCTTCTTTAACCCAATTTCTGTTGTTACATTTCTGAACAAGTGGTAGAATGCGTATGATTTCTTTACACGCTCCTTTTTCTTCTGTATTGTGTATTTCGACACATTGCATGTCCAGCCGTGTTATTACAGTTACTTTGATCACTAGAAATTAGGTATCCCCAAATTTTTTGTTTTTTCTTGACACTGTTTTACATTATATTGTAGAATTTGTATATAATAAATGTTGATCTACAATAATGAACCTATGAATATAATGCATACGTGTCAGTAAATCACACCCCATCCAGTTAGCAGTATACAATTTGCATACATTCTGTGATTGGTTCACAGCAATGCGAGTTGGGATTGATTCCATACATACATTAGTGAATGAAACTGTCACAGAATAGAACATTGGGCACGGTTTGTATTGTAGTATGGATCGGCTGGTTAAGGAATACATTGGCATGGATCTTAAAAGGTACATAGGTACATGCCAATTCCCTCCCAAACACTGTGTTAATTACTTGACCTTTGACGAAAAACAAAACAAAACAAAAAAGAGCTGTTGTGCTGGGCTTTTAAAATGAGTCTTTTTTTTTTTTTTCTTCATCGTTTTTAAAATTGTTATAATTTTTATTATGAGACATAGCTCATGATATGATCTATCCACTGATATCCAATAATCCAAGGTGTAAAGAAATAAACTAATGTGTACAGAATGTATGCAATAGTACTAAAATGCTACAATAAAAAAACAATAAAAACCATTTTATAAAATGAATACCCTCATACTGTTAGTATGTACACCTTTAAAGTGACACAGCTGACCATTTTGTAGATCAGTGGTCAGTTGTTCAAGGATAATTGTTTCACGTGTGGGGAAAAAAAAAAGGCGTGTATTTATGAATGTTAACGACAATTCTTTTTGTTCTGAGTCCCAGTAGTACCCACACTTCCACAAGCTCAAGTTTCTAGTGAAGGTGCGAAATGCACTTTCTTGCTACTTTGTCAATGCATCAAACACTATGAGTGATAGAGAATTATTCCCCCCACCCTCCCAGGTTTTTGGGTCCAATCAAGTCAGTGCGAGGAGTCGACAGCTTTAATTGTATAGAATTCAATAATTTGATTTAAGAGGAAAAAAAGCATCTGGCTTAGCCACAGCAAGTGATGGGAAGGGTATTTATATCAATATAGAATTAAAATACGGTAAATGTTAATAGAAAATATAATGTAAAGGAGACAAACCTTCAGAATATTCAGTTGCTATGGAAACAATCAAGAAAAACTTGGATGAAAGTTATATAAATATCATTATGACTTTCTGTGGAAACCATGCACGTCTTTTCGATAACGTCTCTGTGAGCAAAATAACTTGTATCTATTTAAGGAGCTAAATGCACACCTGCGGGGTAGGCTTACAGTCTAAAAATTCTTAGACAAATTTTGATAAAATACATCTATAGCCGACTTGGAAAATAGCCAGTCATTCTACATACTAGGAGAGCATGGTAAACGGCCAAACAGATGAGTTAAATGTTAACTGTTAAAACAAACATAAATCTGGCTACTTACCTTCCCATCACAAAGTCTGTCTGTAATTGTTGACATAGAATTGTTGACATAGACGAGAATAGCTGCAGCTGTAAGCCAGCCCTCCCAATAACACCCATTCTCCTTGTCCATGTAAGTAAATACATTATATAGTACAATATATGGGGTAACCGTTACCTCTATGTAAATCTATAAAACAGAAATAGAAAGAAGAATGATGAGGGGGGTGAAGCACAATCTCAAGGGCAGTAATACCTTGAAATTGCGATGATGCCAAAAGAGAAAAAACAGTGAAAAAGGGAAGGACGGTGGAACATGGGACCCAGATTTAGACGTGACCATATTTGAAGGTTTGCACATTAACACCAACTTGTTTACAAGAGGCGTAACTACTGGTATTAACTATAAATATTGTCAACATTAGTTGCACCATAATTAATTTAGTAAATCTCAGTTTTTTATTGCAATTTTCTCAGTAGTAATACAACATACAGTCATAGTATACAGGTGGGAATCAATTACAGACGTAGATCAATCCTCGCCGCAGCAAGCATTACTACTCCCCCGTGGTTTCTGATTTGGGTTTGCAATACGAGGTACAGGTCTACAGGTATCGCCGTACATGTTCATGGGCCCTGTTTCCGCCTAGCGTGTCCCTTAGGTGTGTAACTCTGCCCTTGTGTATAGAACCTCCACGCATACTGTACATGCTAAAATCCTAGTCTAGGGTATGGGATTGTCTGCCCTGTTCATGTTTGCCAGTTCCCTGCCATGAGATCGTCGCCCGGTTTGATGTTGGGCCTAGTCCCGGGGACGTCAATGCCAGAGCTTGAGGCTAGGCACCCTTAGAGTAAACCACGGCTCCCTGCATCCTCTGCGGTTTGCCAACCCATGTGGCCTGGTAGGTGTGCATTTATTGAGGAACCACATTGAGAGGGAGAGCAAATGTATAGAAGACATCCTGGATCAGAGAGGGAGGTTTGGGAGAAAAAGAAGAAAGTTAGAGGGGGGAGAAAGAGAGAGGGAAAAAAAGGGAGGGAATAAAGTTAATTGCAACATTATATCTGAAATGTATCTGATTGGTTTATATGCTATTAGCAGAGATTTAGTTGCATTTGTGTGCAGTTATCCAATATTACAGGAGTCAACTGACTCAGCTGGACATAAATCGTGTCATTTTATCCATTATTTTCTCTCTCTCTGAGATTTCACTTACCCATACCTCCCACTAGAACTGAAAAATAATTAGTGGGGCAACATTTTGGGAGTCTAGAATACATCCTGTGCAATTAATTGAATTTCTTGCTTTTCTCAAATCTGCCAGAAAATATTGTTAGGCTGGCATTCTGAAGTTAATTAGAAGCAAGAAGAATGTGGGATTTCAGCAGTTTGAATCCTACATCATTGCTGACCTCTTTATTTTGTGAATTAAAACACAACAATCTACATATCACTTCTCGGGAAAACCAATACGGACTGGAAGCGAGGCTGAGGATTGGTAGATGCTCACTTTTTGAAGAAATTTGCCATAATTTAAGACAGTTTATATTTAAAAAAACAATGGTTTCACACGAACATGTTTGTTTTACCTAAATTAAAACCTGTATACACTTAAAAAAGACAAGACAAAAACTACAATTTTGGTTCTATGGCATTTGTGTTCTTCTCTATAGATAAAAATTGTTGAAACATGTTTCACAGATAACACTATCAATATTTTTCAATCGTTCACAAATGTGCTCATGGGAATGCATATGTTTTGGGGAAATAAAAGTAAGGGACATTACTACCTAAGCCTCTGTTGAAATATAATAATCACTTTATCTACCCCCCAAAATAGTATCTTTTGCAAAAATCGAAGTTCTGCCAGAATTGTCATCAACTCAAAGCAATGTAATATTCAGTATTTTGTAACTATGTCAGTGTTTCTGCCACAACCCCCTCTCCGCCCAGTAATGGTGAAAATAAAGGGTAAACTTGCCTCGGATCCAGCTGCGAAACGGTTCCTCAATACATCTATGCTTCACCCGCCAGGAGCTCATCAGCGCTGATCCAGCCACTAGAGAAGCATTGGGAGGCAGGGTGCATTCATGGTAATCGCTGTCTAGCTGTGTAAGAAGCATTGGGAGGCAGGGTGCATTCATGGTTATCACTGTCTAGCTGTGAGAAGCATTGGGAGGCAGGGTGCATTCATGGTAATCGCTGTCTAGCTGTGTGAGAAGCATTGGGAGGCAAGGTGCATTTATGGCAATCACTGTCTAGCTGTGAGAAGCATTGGGAGGCAGGGTGCATTCATGGTAATCGCTTTCTAGCTGTGTGAGAAGCATTGGGAGGCAGGGTGCATTTATGGCAATCGCTATCTAGCTGTGTGAGAAGCATTGGGAGGCAGGGTGCATTCATGGCAATCGCTGTCTAGCTGTGAGAAGCATTGGGAGGCAGGGTGCATTCATGGCAATCGCTGTCTAGCTGTGTGAGAAGCATTGCCATCTGCTTTGTGCTCTCTGATTTCACTTGAAATTGGCACTTTTATAAAGTTTGAGGGGGGGAGGGACACTGTTAACATCCCCAAAGCAACCTTAAATGTTTTAGTGGTGTCTGGTTAGAGGAAGGTTACATTTAAGGTTGGGTTAAAAGGATGTTTAGGGGGGTTAATGTTTGCGAATGGGTAAATGAGGATTAAGGGGTTTATTGCTGGAGACTGGTCATATTACTCTATAAAGGAATGTATTGACTGATTGCTGCAGGTGTGTATTCTATATAGCGTACAACAATTATTTATTTATACTTATTGAGGCATGAAACGAGCTAACCTGTATCAAAGCAGGTGTTTGGTAATGTAAACTCCACTCTGCGCTTGTTAATATTTAATGGATCCTGCAATATATACACAAGTTGAGGCAGGAATATTCTGTGATTGTTCGTTCTGTTTGGGTCCCTGGTATAAATGTCCACATCGTCACAAAGTCGCCTTGTGGCCCTTTCTTCTTAAAACAGCATGTTCATTTTATACAATATAATGAAATTCCCGAGTCTGAATGACCTGGAGCTGAGGGCCAATAGTTGATAATGTGACTGAAATGTACAAACAGAATTTGAGGGAGATGTTAGTGTAGCTGATGACTTCCCAGTGCTCGGTGAACCAGTCTGCACGCTACATCCTCTAGGTGCTGTTAGATTAGAATTGCTACCTTTACTGCAACACCTGCTGTCACCCACAAGCCCTGCGGCCTGCTTTGCTGGAATAGCAGGGGTCTAGGGAATAACCATGGTTGCAAGGGGAATTACAGAGTGTAACCAGAACAGAAAGACAAAATATAAAGTTAAACCATACCTCCCAAGTGTCCCTACTTAGGATGGACAGTCCCTACTTTGGGCCTAAATTCCTGGGTCCCATTTTTCTATCCTAATGTTTCTCTTTTCTAGCAGTTCCATATTGGTGTGTGTGAGTGTATAACAGAGCTCCACAGTAAAAATACTCCCGGTAATGTGCCTGAGTGTATAACAGAGCTCCACAGCAATAATACTCCCAGTAATGTGTCTGAGTGTATAACAGAGCTCCACAGCAATAATACTCCCAGTAATGTGTCTCAGTGTATAACAGAGCTCCACCGTAATAATACTCCCAGTAATGTGTCTGAATGTATAACAGAGCTCCACAGCTATAATACTCCCAGTAATGTGCCTGAGTGTATAACAGAGCTCCACAGCAATAATACTCCCAGTAATGTGTCTGGGTGTATAACAGAGCTCCACAGCAATAATACTTCCAGTAATGTGTCTGGGTGTATGACAGAGCTCCACAGCAATAATACTCCCAGTAACGTGCCTGCGTGTATAACAGAGCTCCACCGCAATAATACTCCCAGTAATGTGTATGTGTGTATAACAGAGCTCCACAGCAATAATACTCCCAGTAATGTGTATGTGTGTATAACAGAGCTCCACAGTAATGATACTCCCAGTAATGTGTCTGAGTGTATAACAGAGCTCCACAGCAATAATACTCCCAGTAATGTGTATGTGTGTATAACAGAGCTCCACAGTAATGATACTCCCAGTAATGTGTCTGAGTGTATAACAGAGCGCCACAGCAATAATACTCCCAGTAATGTGTCTGAGTGTATAACAGAGCGCCACAGCAATAATACTCCCTGTAATGTGTCCGAGTGTATAACAGAGCTCCACAGCAATAATACTCCCAGTAATGTGTCTGAGTGTATAACAGAGCTCCACAGCAATAATACTCCCAGTAATGTGTCTGGGTGTATAACAGAGCTCCACAGCAATAATACTCCCAGTAATGTGTCTGAGTGTATAACAGAGCTCCACAGCAATAATACTCCCAGTAATGTGTCTGAGTGTATAACAGAGCTCCACAGTAATAATACTCCCAGTAATGTGGCTTTAACCCCTTAAGGACCAAACTTCTGGAATAAAAGGGAATCATGACATGTCACACATGGCATGTGTCCTTAAGGGGTTAAACAATAATACATGTGTTCAGAAATCAGTCTGTGTAAATAAGATGCATTGTTGTAAATTACATTTTAGTTGTATAAATTTTTATTAGTAAGTCACCTAAAATTTCTCAGAGCAGCCCTGCCCCTGGCCACACCCCGACTCACATCTCTAAAAATGAGAGTGTCCCTCTTTGCCCATTAGAGATGTTGGGTGGGGGATGCTTAACCCCTTAAGGACCAAACTTCTGGAATAAAAGGGAATCATGACATGTCACACATGTCATGTGTCCTTAAGGGGTTAAAGGGAGGAAATGTAAAAGAGATTTTTAGGAAAAACTTTTGTATAGTAGTTGTAGATCGTAAAATCATGAAATATTAGCTTAACAGTGTTAATGGCAGAAACATATACCTTAGAAGAGTACAAAACACGGGGCAGGCAAACGTACTGCTGTCATGGAAACAGAACAATATAATAAATACCCATAGAATATATAGAAAGAATGTCATTGTGTGTGTGTAGGCATGTACAAAAAATAGTTTGTTAGTAACTCTGACACAGTGCGTGGATGCTCATGCCCATTACTGTATAGAATGTTGACTTCAATGGCTAACCTCACAATCCTGCAATTACAATGTCTGGGATTCCCTCCCCAATTCCAGGTTTAGTGACTAAGGCTGCTCATCAGATTTGCTGGTTTATTATTATAATTCAATATTTTCATTGGAAATCCCTGCAATTCACATTCAGTACGGTCAGAGGCTGATGGACTTCACTCCCTCTAATTACTGTTCAATGTGGCTTATTCTCGTGGCTAGCCAGCTCGCGGCTGTTTGATTGGATAGTAAGGAGAAGGAGACACTGGATAGATATTTTGTTGTGTTTTTAAAAGAGAATTGCGGAAATTTTGGAAAATAATGGTGAACAGTAAAATGTCTCATTTTTATCCTCATGTTCCAGAATTGTTAGCGATTTTATATTCTAGAATTGTCTTTCAGTATTTTGTATCAATTTCATAAACGTTTGTGTAATATAAAATCTGTAAATTACAAATGTGTTAAATTTTGGTTGCTGGAAAAAAAATGATTCATACGGTTTGGGATAAAAAAAAAAAACAAATAGGGGTCAGAATTAACACTTTCTGGTTTCCTTTTCACTAAAAATTCTGAACCTTTGTGGCATTGTGCAGAGATTGTGATGAGGTAATATAGTCTGTCTCCCACCGCTAGGCGTGAAGCTATCTAGATACAGAGTTCCCTTGTAATCCACTGGGTGAATTTATCCCTGACAAGGAACTGATACCGGAGAAACTGACGGAAGCCAAGCACAGAGAGATGGACACAGGTTTCTTCAGGAAGGAAGAGATTCTTTATTGGATCACCGATCGGGACTCAGAGGGACTAGCGTCACCAAAATACAGCAAAGTCTGAGTACTGAATACATAGAGTACATTCCTTATATAGCACTGTAGCTCCTCCCACAATTAACTACACCCACACATACCCTTAACCTATTTAATAAATAGAGTCTAAACTCATCCATCCGGTCTAACCACGTGGCTCATCTGATACAAAGGAGAGGGACGCGTAATTCCAGTTCTTACATTCCTGCACCTGGTCAGTACAGTGATAACAGTATCTTAGCTACGTGTAATTAACTAACTGATACTACAAACACATATACATACATATGCCTTGTGGCAATCTTAGCCTGCTAAACTTGTATTTTACTGGAATTACATCACATTCCCCCCTTTGATGCCTCTGATATTTCACAATTACTTGAGGCATCACTTAACCTTGGTTTGCATATACCTCAGGTTACCATGAACCAGACCAGACTTATCTTATGATGTGAATCTTTTAACACTCATCTTCCTGCATTGGTTCTCCTTGATCTAGAGCCTTATACTTATATATCGCCATTATCTGTGCAGCAGCCTTCCTCTCTGCTATACTTCCTATCAGGCTTTGCACAGACCTAACTACTAAGGGTATAAGACACGGTAGGAGTAGACACAACAGTAAAATCAGTAGGACTCCACCTACCACTGCCTTAAGCCCTCCAAACCACTCATACCAGCTACCAAACCAACTACTTGGATTGTACCCTTTCCATACCTGAGTAGGCACATGCACTAGTTTAACCATATGGCTAGTAAGCTCAGCTATTGCTTGCCCTTCGTCATCTATTTGAAGACAGCAATTGCTCAGGTTAAACTTCCCACATACACCTCCCTCTACTGCCAAAAGGTAATCCAAGGCTAATCTATTTTGGTACACTGCTGTCCTCATCCTGGTATTATGCTTCGCTAGAAGATTGAGTGCTTGTGAGGTCTCATTAGTAATAATCTCAACCACCGCCTGTAATCTTATAATACGGTTGAGCATATAAATTGGGGTTCTATAACCAAAGGTACCATCTTCTGCCCACGTGGCTGGCCCATAATAATCTATGATACGCTGGGGAGGCCATTCATTATCTTCCCAGGTG
The DNA here is from genome assembly GCF_036172605.1 of Pelobates fuscus. Lineage (NCBI taxonomy): Eukaryota > Metazoa > Chordata > Amphibia > Anura > Pelobatidae > Pelobates > Pelobates fuscus. The sequence goes on along the minus strand of NC_086321.1, from coordinate 16,560,050 downwards.
CCTATCTCTAAGGGTCCCCTTTTCTTCCTATGATTCACATCATACACTTTAACACCTAAAGTCTCACCTGTTTCAATCGGTAACAAGAAGAAGGATGGTTTGAGCATACCCAACACACATGCCCCTTCCCAGTCCTGTGGCAACTCCGAATAGGCTTTCTTACCACAGATCCAGTACAAATTTGCTGGGGCTCTCCAGGTAGATGTGATGGATAAATCAAACCACACATCCTTTAAACTGGCATATCTAGCAAACGGGTTAGATGGTTCTGAGACATTTGAAGCCGACCACCAAGTTGTATTTTTAGTATCATCATCATAAGCTTTTTGCCCTAGACAAGTTAATTCTCCTACAGAAGTATTATACATTATTCCTTTCCTTGCTATGCAAACATAACCTATGATGGAGGTCTTTAATCTCCACTCAGATTTACCTCTAACACTCAAATGATAATCGGCTTGTGTAGATATTAGTTGGTCAACTGCCTCAGAACCGGACATTACCTCCTTTGCTTCCCAAGGCCATTGGTCTCCCATGTTAGTACCTCCACACACATAGCAGTTGGTAACATTAAGACTACCGGCAATACTTTCAGCTAGGTCAATGAACAGGTTTTTAGCGTTATGGGGGATCTTATTATCTATACTCATCTCTTCATAAAAGGAATGGTATACTTGATGAGTCTGGGAGGATACCGTATCAGTCTCTATTCCTATAAACAATAATGTCCCAGGATCTAAACCCGTCCCGTATATCTGAAACCCAAATAAATTTCCATACTTATCTAGGAACTTGTCGGGGTTATTAATAAGTATATGGACTGGGTTGCATTCCATAGACTTACAATAAGGGCTAGTCGGCAACTTAGTCACTATCATGTCTTTATCTACTGTCTGTCCCCAAGTCGCCCACCCCACACAAGACCAATATGGACAAAAGTTATAGTCTTTATTTGGGCATCTAGGACTCACATATTTATTTTTACTACTGGGACAAATATATTTATCATTAGACCCATACGTCCTCTCCCATCTAAGATCCCCACATACATTCCACGGTTTTCTACCACTTGATATCGCCTTACATGCATCAAATAGCAGAACACCCGAAGAATGTACGGATTCTAACACCGTCTTATTAATTAGGGTCCCCTGAGGATCTCCATTCCTGAGAGTCAACCAAATTGTACGAGGTTGATACTCTGGACTGAAGCACTTAGGTTCTCCTACTCCTAAATGGCACACACTATAGTCTATATTTAGGTATCTACATCTTGATACCTCTCCTTTACATTCGTATTGTGAATGCCAAATTAGGGTTTGGGAAATATGGTTACCTGTTCTCGTAGTCTTAATGCATACCTCACAGCTAGGAGTGTCGGTACCTCTACCTTCCTGAATATAAAAACACATATAAATAAACACAATCAAAAGCACATCTTTCGCCGTCATCCTCAGTCTTCGTCCGTGCGATGGAACCTCAGCTTCCAGGATGTGAGGGCTGCAGGGAATGGAGTTCTGCTCGTCTTCACAGGTGTCCCTTCGAGACTTTCCTGGCTTATACACTATGTGTTGGTAAGCGGACAGGCTTTATTATGGCCTTCTCACTCACACCTGTAACAATAAAATTTGTAATCCACAATAATTCCTCGTTACTCCGACTGAGTAGTGCGTTTCAACCGGATCTTGCAGGGATTCTCTGGATCTGCTGTAATTTGCCAAGAATCGACTGCTGCTGGTTTAACCCTGGAGTGATGTATCCACGGAGTTACTTCGGCTACTTTTATCGCTGTAGGGGTAGACAAAAGAACAACATAAGGACCTCTCCACTTGGGCCCTAACGGTACATTATTCCACTCTTTAATCCACACTTGGTCTCCTGGATGATAACTATGAACAGGGGGATAAATATTCACAGGTAATCTATCTTGTACCCATTTCTGTACCTCCTCCATAGTCTTACCCAACTCTACAACCTGCTGCCGGGTAATTCCTTCTCCCAACTGACTCAAGTCCCCCCTTAAGTTACCAAGTACGGGAGGTGGTCGCCCATACATGATTTCAAAAGGAGAGAGGCCCATCCTTCTGGTAGGGGTACTGCGGATTCGCAATAAAGCTATGGGTAAGAGAACGTTCCACTTAAGTTGGGTTTCCTGACACATTTTAGCCAACTGGTTCTTTATAGTTCTATTCATTCTCTCTACCTTACCAGAACTCTGGGGTCTATATGCAGTATGAAGCCTCCACTTTATACCAAGCATATGAGTCAGTTGTTGTAGGCACTGATGAACAAAAGCTGGACCATTGTCCGATCCTATAGAACAGGGTAGTCCATATCGGGGTATTATTTCTCGTAGCAGGAATCTTACAACTTCTCCTGCTTTCTCTGTACGAGTAGGACATGCTTCTACCCAGCCTGAATAGGTGCACACAATTACCAACAGGTAACGATGTCCACCCGATTTAGGCATTACTGTAAAGTCTATTTGTAGATCGGACATGGGGAGTCCCCCCATAAACTGGACTCCTGGTGGCTTTACTGGTCCTTGTCTTGCATTATTCTTAGCACACGTTACACATCTGCGTACAATGGCCTGAGTCAAGTTGGACAATCTTGGTATGTAGAAATGTTTCCTGAGAGATTCTTCAGTACTGTCTCTCCCAGAATGTGTCCCGTTGTGATAATTTTGGACAATTTCTACCGCTAGTGATGCTGGTATGACTATTCTTCCATCTTCTAGCTGATACCACTTGTTCTCCAAATACTTTCCCGGTTCAGTCTTTAACCACTCCTCTTCTTGAGCTGTATAAACTGGAGTCCATTGGGACAGTGGAGTTGGTATAAGAGCAGCTATATGCCCCACATACTCCTGTCTTCCTGATTCAGCAGCACGCTTAGCTGCACTATCTGCCATCCGATTTCCCTTGGTTACATCACCATCTCCTCTCAGATGCGCTCGACAATGTATGATACCGACTTCTTTCGGCTCCCACACTGCTTCCAATAGTTGTAGGATTTCAGCTGCGTACTTGATTTCTTTGCCTTCTGAATTCAGTAGTCCTCTTTCTTTATACAAAGCTCCGTGGGCATGAGTGGTTAAAAACGCATACTTAAAGTCCGTATAGATATTTACTCTTAAACCTTCAGCCAATTGTAACGCTCGTGTTAGTGCTATTAATTCTGCCTTTTGTGCTGATGTTCCTTTCGCCAGTGGCCGAGCTTCTATCACCTTGTCTATTGTTGTCACTGCATATCCTGCATAGCGGATCCCTTCTTTCACATAACTACTGCCGTCGGTGTAATATTGAACATCGGGGTTCTGGATGGGAAAATCACGAAGATCTGGTCTACTTGAAAATACTTCATCCATTACTTCCAAACAATCATGTTGACTTTCAGTAGGTTGCGGCAAAAGGGTAGCTGGATTTAAGGTGTTTACAGTCTCTAAATGCACTCTTGGGTTTTCACACAACATTGCTTGATACTTGGTCATACGGCTGTTACTAAACCAATGATTTCCTTTGTAATCCAACAACGTCTGTACTGCATGTGGGACTCGTACATAAAGTTCTTGACCCAGAGTGAGTTTATCGGCTTCAGCTACTAGCAGGGCGGCTGCAGCTACGGCTCTTAGACAAGGTGGAAGTCCGCTGGCCACTGCATCCAGTTGCTTAGACATGTAGGCAACAGGTCTTTGCCATGATCCCAAGTACTGTGTCAATACTCCCACAGCCATTCTTCTTTGCTCGTGTACATATAAGTAGAATGGTCGTGTGTGATCAGGTAGACCTAATGCTGGGGCACTCATCAAAGCCTTCTTCACATCTTCAAATGCCGTTTGCTGTTCTTGGGTCCATAAGAAGGGGTCGTGCTCTGTACCTTTGATGGCTGCGTACAGAGGTTTTGCCAGTATCGCATAGCTGGGAATCCATATCCTACAGAAGCCTGCTGCCCCCAAGAATTCTCGCACTTGTCTTCTATTCTTGGGTATTGGTATTTGGCAGACAGCTTCTTTTCTCTCTGGCCCCATAATCCTTTGACCTTCAGAGATATGGAATCCCAGATACTTGACAGTTGGCAAACACAACTGAGCCTTCTTCCTGGACACCTTGTATCCTGCCTTCCAGAGAATATGTAGTAGATCGTGCGTTGCTTGCTGACATTTTTCTTTTGTAACTGCTGCTATCAACAAGTCATCTACATATTGTAACAATACACATTCTCCTGGGATAGACTCGAAATCCAGTAGATCTTGACTTAGAGCTGAACCAAATAGGGTAGGTGAATTTTTAAACCCTTGGGGCAGTCTTGTCCAAGTCATTTGGCGTTTTGAGCCCGTTACAGCGTTCTCCCATTGGAAAGCGAAAATACATTGGCTTTCTGCGGCAATTCGGAGGCAAAAGAAGGCATCTTTGAGATCTAAGACTGTGAAGTAAGTAGCCCCGCCCGGAATTAAAGCAAGCAGGTTATATGGATTGGGTACAACTGGATGTATGCTAACAACCGCATCATTGACTGCTCTTAAGTCCTGTACAGGTCGATACTCATCTGTACCGGGCTTTTGAACAGGCAGCAATGGGGTGTTCCAGGGGGAAGTACAGAATTTTAGGATACCATACCGTATGAACTTATCCAGATAGGATTGGATGTTCTTCTTAGCCTTCTGCGGAATGTGATATTGTCTTAGGCTCACTGGATAAACCCCATGTTTCAGTTCAATTTTTATTGGTGGAATATTGCGGGCCAGTCCTGGTGGGTTGTTCTCTGCCCAAACTCCTGGTATGTTAAACAATGTCTCATCACTCCTAGGGTTTTGGCTAGTCAACACTGTATAAAGTCGCCACTCTTCTTCCTTTGGTACGGATAAAGTCATAATACCTGAAGGTCCATTAAACTTTAAGGATGTTGTTCCATTTGGTAGGAACGTAATCTGCGCTTGTAATTTTGATAGCATATCACGTCCCAGCAATTGGACTGGACATTCAGGCATATAAAGGAATTGGTGTTTTACTACGTGGCCTCCCAATGTACAGAGTCGACTTTTAAGAACCGGTTTTTCAGCACTTCTTCCAGTTGCTCCTATCACAGTAATAGTCCTTCCAGATGGAGGAGCAACTAGATTAGTCACCACTGAATGTTCAGCACCAGTGTCGATCATGAACGCACTCCTTTTCCCCCCTATTGATACATCGACCATAGGCTCCGCTCGACCAAGGGGGATGGAGCCCGGTCGGTATCAATAGTCCTCCATGACAGTGTCAGCCAATCCTACAAAGTCCCTACCTTCTCTATCGCGGGACCTTTGCGCTGCTGGAATATACCTGTCTTCCCTAACACTTCCTCTGTTCCCATTACTCCCTCTATAACCATTACTCCCTCCGGGGCCTCCTCTACCTCTCGCTCTACCTCTAAAGTTTCCGTAGCCTGCCCTGGGTTGGTCTCTCTCGTACTGCTCTCTTTGCGGACATTCGTTCCTCCAATGCCCTTCTTCCTTGCAATACGCGCATTGATCCCTACTCAAAGGCTCCCTACTCCATCTATTATTGCCTCTATCTGGGCCCCGTTTATCTACGCCTGCGATCGCTACCGCTAGCATATCAGCCTTTTTACGCATCTTGCGCTCTTCCTCTTTCTTACTTTCTGTATCCCTGTTCATATAGACCTTATTTGCTACCTCCATTAGTTGGGTGATGGACATACCTGCAAACCCTTCTAACTTTTGTAGCTTGCGCTTAATATCTCCGTATGCTTGGCTGACAAAGGCGGAGTTAACCATTCGGGAATTGTCTGCGTCTTCCGGATTAAAGGGGGTATACAAGCGGTATGCCTCCAATAATCGGTCATAAAAGACACTGGGCGCTTCATCGCTTTTCTGGATCACCTCAACTGTCTTCGACATGTTAATGGCTTTCTTTCCTCCGGCTTTCATGCCAGCAATTATAGCGTCTCTATAGGCTCTGAGTTGAACCATATCAGCACCATTTACGTTCCAATCGGGATCGGTGTTGGGATAGTGTGTCGCGGCCCATGCTGCTGGATTGGCTTGGTTCAAAGCACGGGCTCTATCCTCTAATGCTTTAATGGCTGCTTGATTTATTCTTGTCCTTTCCTCATTGTTAAATAAAGTCATTAGTAACTGCTGGCAATCAGCCCATGTCGGATTATGCGTCTGTACTATTGAGGTGAACAGATCAGTCATAGCTTGTGGTTTCTCAGTATACGAGGAATTATGGGTCTTCCAGTTTAAAAGATCGGTTGTGGTAAATGGGACATATACGAAGACTGGGTCAGCGTGTGCCATTTGACCTGCGGCATCGATATAAGCTGACCCGGGATTCAGACGAAGAGGCATCTGATAGTGCTTTAATTGTTGGGCACCAGTCAACTGTCGGGTTTGGATGGGGCTACGTAGAGAGGCGTCAGTCATGGGTTCCGGTCGGGGAGAGATAGGGTATGGGGATGTGGGAGGTCGGTTTTGGGAAAAGGTCGTAAATAAAACACTTCGAGCCGAGCTAGATGAAGCTTGACCGGAAGTCTGAAGTGGCGCCAAATCAGGATATTCGTTTCTAATGGGGGTGGATTCTGGTTCCGGAAGGGGAGATTTAGTACGAGGGGGGGTGGATCCTGTACTGGAGGAGGAAGCGGAAGTGGATGAGGGTAATGAGGGGAGGGGTGCAGGACTTCCTGCGTTTGCGTCACTTCTTCTTAACGGAAAGTAAGGGGGCGGCAAAGGGATCTCGGACTCAGGGGGCGTGTCCAAAATGGGCCTAACACCAGTCCTAGTGGACGAGCAAGTCCTAGCTACCATGAGGCGACACTGCTCCTCGTGGCATGTCTGGAGCCATTTTGGCGAGTCATTTACGGCCTGTCTCCAACAGTCAATATAAGGAAACTGGCCGTAAAGTTCAGGCCTACCCGATACAGCCACGTGTAAGCGCTGTACCAGAGTTGGATCCAAACTGCCACGTGGCGGCCATGCCGCAACCAAAGTAGGCCACTCCCTAGTACACAAAGTGACCAAACGTACAGGAGACATCTTTACCCCAAAATCACAAACTTTGAATCCCTTTTTAAAATTCTTAACCATACATCCTAAGGGATCCGGAATCGTTGACTGCGACGCACCCATACTTAACAATGGAACGTCGTCGACAACGAATACTATACACGCGTACTATTCAACAGTCACACCCGTTTCCTCTGGCAACAGCACCACGTGGTACGGTTACCAAGTGAAACGTACACAATAACAATAAACACTCAGGGAATTCCCGTACACACACAGCTGTTACACCAGTCACTATATAATCAATATTATGCCCTTTGGCGTAACTATACAGTCACCCACGCTATAATTCTCTATATACGAATTACCCGTCTATAACACACCCCAGTAACATCGTCTTTTACAAATAGCGGTTACAGTACGGTTAGCATAGGTCAAAGCACAAGTTAAGGTCACAATACAATTATTAGTGGTTATGGTGTTAAACATGCAATGGACGACAATGATTAGTACTTATTATATAATGTCAGTAAATATACAGGGTTATGGTACCGTGCACTATAATACAGCAACACACTATTAACACTCTCGCTAGACGGCTGAGCTCGCGCTATCTAACAAGATATACACTTTACTAAAACAATCGTTAACACATTTACAATTCCCAACTAAACTATTGGCCAGTACCTTGAATGGACTACCTAAAACTATATACACCCGTTTTGGTTAGCCACACTGCCCAATCACCACATATATAGCGAGCTAGAGAACCGAATTTACACAGGCGCCTCTTAGTCGCACTATCAAAAGTCTAGTGGGTTCCAAATTTACACGCCTTCCCACTTAGCCCAGATAGGATGAGAACTAGCGAACCGAATTTACACAGGCGCCGCTTAGTCTCCCGGTCCCTCCGACCTAGCGAACGTAATATACACCCTAGAACGCTAGTCTAGACAAGACACCGGTGTCCGGCTAGGGCTATTTACACCAGGACCCCGCCTGACTAACCAAATCAAACGGTCTGACTAAAGAGCGTTCGATCGAGCGGTGCGCCTTCGCTCCTTCCCTCCGACAGAGGGGGCAGATACACAGATTCAAAACCCCTTTGGGCCTACCGCACAATCGGTATACCCCTAGTGGGTCCTGCCGTCTAAAACAGCAGTTGTCTTACCTCCTCGTTCCTGAACCTGAGTTCACACTCATCGACGGGGACACCCCAGCACTTCTCACGTAGAGGCCGATGATCTCCTGGACAACAGACCAGTGGCGCCGAGACGAAGGGAGGTCCACGCAGAAGTTCAGGGGTGCAGCCGTAGAGAACGTGGGCAAAGATAGACCGTCTCACGCCTCTGCCTCTCAGCTACCGTTGAACGATGAGCTTCCCGGCCAACGCACCAAATGATACCGGAGAAACTGACGGAAGCCAAGCACAGAGAGATGGACACAGGTTTCTTCAGGAAGGAAGAGATTCTTTATTGGATCACCGATCGGGACTCAGAGGGACTAGCGTCACCAAAATACAGCAAAGTCTGAGTACTGAATACATAGAGTACATTCCTTATATAGCACTGTAGCTCCTCCCACAATTAACTACACCCACACATACCCTTAACCTATTTAATAAATAGAGTCTAAACTCATCCATCCGGTCTAACCACGTGGCTCATCTGATACAAAGGAGAGGGACGCGTAATTCCAGTTCTTACATTCCTGCACCTGGTCAGTACAGTGATAACAGTATCTTAGCTACGTGTAATTAACTAACTGATACTACAAACACATATACATACATATGCCTTGTGGCAATCTTAGCCTGCTAAACTTGTATTTTACTGGAATTACATCACAGAACTAGCCAAACCAAGCCGGCCTATAAAGCTGATCCTTGGTTCATGGTCCTTTTTAAATGCATAGTTTTATAATGCTACAAACGTGAACAAATATTGGGGCAGTAATGCTGGTAGAATTTGGCTTTCTGTTTTAGTGCTGTGCCTCTATTTAAAGCTGTTGCAGATGAGAGGTAGCAGTGCCCTGTAAATGGTTACTGATAGTTGGATGTTGTTTAATGTCTAAATAGCCTTCATGCAGAAAGGAAAAGTGTCTGAGTTGGAAACAGATGTTCTAGCACAGTCGGTCATACAAGGCAAATTCCAGATTTTCAATGATTTATACAGCCCTAGACTGCACACAGGTGCACTAAGAATCATGAGAATCTAGATAATGTCTGAACAGACCAAATAATAATGTAGCTGTCCCACTGACACTAGATACCCACTGACCCACTGACACCAGACCCACTGACACCAGACCCACTGACACCAGACCCACTGACACCAGACCCACTGATCAACCACAACATTAATACCACTGACAGGTGAAGTGAATAACACTGATTATATCAGTACAAGGGGTGGGATATATTAGGCAGCAAGTGATCAGTCCGTTCTTGGATTTCCTGTGTTGGAAGCAGGAAACGTGGGCGCACGTGAAACTGCTTTTACAAGGGCCAAGTAGTGGTGGCTAGACATCTGGGCCAGAATATCTCCAAAACGGCAAGTCTTGTGGGGTGTTCCCAGTATGCAGTGGTTAGCACCTACCAAAAGTGGTGCAAGTTAAGACAACCGGTGAGCCAGTGTCATGAGAGCCCAAGGCTCATTGATGCACGTGGGGAGCGAAGGATAGCCTGTCTGGTCTAATCACACAGAGGAGATATTGTAACTCAAATTTCTGGAAAACTTAATGCTGGCCATGATAGAAAGATGTCAGAACAGTATCGCAGTTTGCTGCGAATGGGGCTGCATAGCCACAGACTGGTCAGAATGCCAATGGAGACCCCTGCCCGCCGCCAAAAGCACCTTCCATGGGACATCCGATGGGACGGTCCATGGGAACGTTGCCTGGTCTAATGAATAACTTTTTCTTTTAGATCAGGTGGATGGGCCTAGTGGGTGCGTTGTTTGTGGCTGGTCAGTTTAGAGCTGTAGAAGTTGTCTGTTCCTTAGAAATGCATCATCTATCCACATCTCATTTCATCTCTGCCACACATAATCACTCTATTTACAGGGGAAATGATCCAAATTCTAGTGGACCTTCATTCTACCTACCTTTTAAACATGGCAGGGCTTAGTTCCCGATAGCCATTGTTTGGGGCACAGACTATGCTTAGTACTCCATGAGCCACTGGTGAAATAAATAGGAGAGCTCATCCTGTAATACAACATTTCCTGACCCAATTTCTCCTAATTACCGTCCCATATACCCTTGTAAGCTTCCTGAGCTACTTGTATTGACCCGTTTTACTCACTACTCAATACTAACTCGTTCCTTGACCCTCTTTAATGTGACTTTAGCTCCCTGCACTCTACTGAAACCGCCCTATAACTTAATCACCGCTAAATCTAAAGGTCATTAATTCTCTTCAACCTCTCTGCTGCCTTTAATACTGCTGCGAACTCTCTTCAAATCCTCTACAAACGTGGCCTCTGTGACACTGTACTTTCCTTGTTTTCATTCTACCTTTCTGAACGCTTCTTTCGTGTCTCATTTAAGTGATCTTGTTCTTGGTTCTTTTCCATTCTCCATTTACACTGTCTCCCTCGGTAACCTTACTACCTCCTATAGATGTCAGTACCACCTATATGCTGATGGTACTTACCTCTCTTCCCTGACCTCTTTCCTGTCCTCCTGAAACATGTCACAAACTGCGTGTCTCCTATCCCTAACTGGATGTCTTCCCGTTAGCCAAGTTTAATCTTTCTAAAACTGAACTCCTAATATTTTTCTCCTGTCAAGGTGTCCTCCTCCATCAATGTCTCTGCATGTCAATGGGGCACCTATTACCCCATCTCCTATTGCCTTAGAGTTACTTTACTTTTTATCTTCACATCCAGTCTGTCTCCAAGTCCCGTAACGTCTACCTCAACTATATCATCCTTTTCTATTTTCCTATTCCAGCTGCTCACACTAACCCACAAAGCCCTCACTAACTCCACTCTCACTCTCACTTTACCCAACATATTCACCCCTTCTCATTCCTATCACTCTGCGAACAGTCTATTCCTGACATCTGCTCATTCCCACACTGAAACGTCTCATCTGCAAGATGTTTAAATGGCTGCCCTTTTGCCTCGCCTTCGTATCCCGGCTCACTCTCTCTCCTGCCACTGTTTGGTTCTTACTAGCTTATTTCGACACAGCCATCTTACCCATCATCCAGTACCCCCTCTGACATGCTGTTATTTCTCTTGAGTGTCATTACACTGTCCTCATAGATTATCGTATATTTAAGCCGTGCTTTCACTTCTTGCCTCTCGTTTACCTGTTGTCAAATATCCCCACTCTTAAAGTAAATAGTAAAGCGTTGTAGTATATGTTGGTGCTATATAATAATGTCTATACCAACTAGAAGTGTTGGCGTGCACAGGGCGATTTACTGATTTTCCTACTAATACCCAGACAGCTGACAAATTCCTGCAATTGGGCTGCTTGCAATCTCTTCCTCGTCCGCTCCTCTCGTGATGAAGAGTCAGGGGACATGTTTAGCTGGCCTGCCCTCTGACTATTGCTGAATTTGTGAAGAGGCCAGGGACGTTAACATGGGGCATGACAGGGGATGGGAAGGAGGGGCGGGCGGGTTAGTTTCTCCCATTTCCCAAGTAAACTGAACATTGTCTATTCATTTGGCTCCTAAAATAACATAAACCTATATGTACTATATATTTTCATAAATTTGTAAAGTTAATAATCTGATTTTGCATTTGTAAAATCTTATAATTTCAAGGTGTAAAAAAAATAAAATAAACCTCTACAAATTAAGTAAATAAAACAAATCCATTATCACTTGAGAAGGATGTTTGCGGATTAAGACAGGCCATAGCGAACGCAGTGTGTTTATTTTTTTCCTGAAATTGAATAGCTATTGTCTTATGATTGTTTGAAGTGAGTGTTTGCGTATAAAGGTTGTCGTTTGTTTATTTTCGGTTTATAACACTTATCTGCAGCTACAGCAGTGGGATCACTCTTGTCTATGCATACACAAACACAGCAATCACTTATTGTTGTTTGTTGTTGTTGTGTGTTTTTTTTTTTTTTTTTAAAGAGACACTCTCATTTTCTTTTTAAATATAATTCACAAACCGCTAACAATAGCCAGCTATATAGAACAGATCTGTGTTTGTGCGTTCTGAAATTAAAATGACTGGAGTTGAGTGTGTCTATCTTGACTTTCTGATACAGAAACAGGTGGGAAGATTTATCAAAGTGTCTATTCCAAAAATGGGGTGCGACATTGTAAAAGGGGAGGATACATGGAATGTGGTTGCTGGACCTACTACCCACTTAGAAGTTAGAAAAGAACATTCTGATAATTCTCCACAAACGTTTTATCCCTCTCCATTGCAGTTTGTGCGATGGCCATGCCGGAACTGAACTGGATTGTAACGGTAATGGCTAAATCTTTGCAATTATTAATATTGCACCAACTATTCTGCAGTGCTGTACAATAGGTAGACAAGGCAACACTAAATTCTAATAAAACACGATTGACATACCAGAACTGTAGGTAAACAGGCCCCTGCCCAAACAAAATTATACATGTTTACAGAAAATGAGCACATGTAAAAAAAGTTATTTTTTTGTATTTTCGTCAAATAACTTCCAAAAAAATAACCAATCCAATTAAAAAAAAAAAAAAGGTTTAACTTTAACTTCACAGGCAGCCATATCACATTATTCCTTTAGGAATATGCAGGACTAATGCTCTATTGGCCTCCATTTTTCAGTTTTGTTTCAGTTGCAGTCAAACTTAAATGGAGTAAATTAAATAAAACTGTTATTATTGTGTTTGATTATTGTAACAGAATGAAACAAATATAACCTAAAAATATTTCACTTTTTCTTTTTTCAATGGAGAAATTTATCAAAATATAGACTGAAGTCTGTGGAATCCTATTGATCCAGGTTTGGTAATCATTACCAAATTTCTATTTTCATGGAGTGCTCGGTTTGTCACAATACTGCATGCTTCTCCTGGGAAAATGTCTCATTTAAATGTAAAACCAGGGTGCCTGGGAGTTGGTGATAACAGAAAACCATTAGACTTCCTTATTGTGAAAGTTAATAATTGTGCTTCTGGGAGTCAGGATAGAACGAAGATGCAACACGCAGAACTTAAACTAACAAATCAAATATAACCTGAATACTAAAGCGTATTCTATTCTATTTTATTTGTTAGTTTAAGTTCTGCGTATACCGTAGAATCGCCGGATTTAATGCTAATAATATAAAATGGTACCGAACGGTCCTAGGTCTGTAAGACAGAGAGATTACGTAAACGGTAAGACAAGCCAGATATCAAGTGATACAGAATTCAATAGAATCAATAAATATAACGCGCTCTCGGATAACCACGACAGGGCACTGAGAAAAGCTTCACATGAGGTTAAAGGACCACTATAGTGCCAGGAAAACATACTCGTTTTCCTGGCACTATAGTGCCCTTAGGGTGCCCCCACCCTAAGGGTCCCCCTCCCGCCTGGCTCTGGAAAGGGGAAAAGGGGTAAAACTTACCTTTTTCCAGCGCTGGGCGGGGAGCTCTCTGCCTCCGATCCTCCTCCGTTCCGCCCCGTCGGCTGAATGCGCACGCGCGGCATTTATAATGCTTTCCTATGGACGCTTGCGTGCTCTCACTGTGATTTTCACAGTGAGAATCACGCAAGCGCCTCTAGCGGCTGTCAATGAGACAGCCACTAGAGGCTTTGGGGGAAGGCTTAACCCATTTATAAACATAGCAGTTTCTCTGAAACTGCTATGTTTATTAAAAAAATGGGTTAACCCTAGCTGGACTTGGCACCCAGACCACTTCATTAAGCTGAAGTGGTCTGGGTGCCTAGAGTGGTCCTTTAAGTAGCGCTAGTAGAGGGCAAGGATAGATTGTCAGCTGTTATACGATGTCAAGATGTGCTTGAGTAACGTCTGCATGATGCAACACGCACATTTGTGTCAATTATTGGGGATAAACTTTGTAGCCATATGTGTGATGTTTGGCAGCAGCTGGTGTCAGAGGAGGTTTCAGCATGCCAGAGGAGAGTGTAGTCAGAGGAGGTGGGAGTGAGTGCAGCACCTCTGCATGTGGACGAACCACTCTGGAACTCGCAGCACCTGAGCGATGGCGGCCGATGCCTTGACACTGGGCCACTCGTATTGGCTTTTTTCAAGGATTTTCTTGACTTTGTTTCTGTAGCTGTTATTTAAGAATTGGGAATTGCTGTGAGAAGTGATGCCACACCGTCTCAAGAAGTAAAAGGAATGGTATAACCAGAATGCCTCCTACATGTAAACCATACTTACCAAGTGTCCCAACTTAGGAGGGACAGTCCCAAATTCCTCTGTCCCTCTTTTCTATGAGCTTGATATTGTTGGTGAGTCTGAGTGTAGAGCAGAATTTCACTGCAATAATACTCACAGTAATTTAGTTGCATAAATTATTAGTAAGTCACCTAAAATTGCTCAAAACAGCCCTCTGCTGACTCCTGGGTCTCTGGTCCTCTGGCTTAATTTTACATTGTTGGACCATGTAATGCCTTTGGTGGAGGTTTGACCTGGGGATGAGGTGTACACCTCAAGCATGCTGCATTTCTTCACAACGCGAATTGGGGAGTATCTCTCACATCACTTCTGATGCTGGCTGTGACATGGGTCCTTAGATAATGCTGGATACTATTGATACTTATTGTATTTGTTTCTTTTCATCGATACTCCCCTATGACTTGCCTTATAATTTCCTAAAACTGTATAGTTACTATATCTATATGGTGACTCTACTGCTTTAATCAACATCTGTGTTTTTTACATGACATTACTGTAGCGAAAGCCACTTCGCCACTGTGGTTTGGAGGGGGCTGCTTGCCCGCCTCTTACCCTGTGACTACGGTCCCTGGGCGATTTGGCCCTTTATGCACGGTATTTGGACATACTGTGGGTTATTGGGCTGCCCCAGGATTATGGGCCCTCTCATCAGCCCATACGAAACTTAAACCCCATGGCGTTTGAACTGTGTTTGTGGCATCTAAACGCTGTTTGGATATGTTGAGCGCTCAGATCCAAGCCATCTGGGGATGGGTTGAATGTGGGGGTTCTGTTTAGTATAACAGGAGTTATGTATTTTTATGTCTTTTGGTGGTTGCTGGTAACATGTGCTTAATGGAGGCTGTGTTTGTCCCTGGATATAATTAAATCAGCTTCTCCATTGTCTCCAGGATAGAGGATTCTGGGGAACTAGTTTGAGCTTCTAAAAACCATGCTTCCAGAAGGTCAAATGCACATTTGTACTAACTTTTGAACCCCTGGTCCAATTCGTATGATTTTTGAGTATGTTGTTCCCCCGAATGGATTGATTGTGTATATGTATTTTTATGCGAATGTGATGTATATTTTGGGAGTTATGAATGTTGTGTAAAAACTGTATTTTCCCTACCTAGGATAATTGTATTTCCTGTGTGTACAGATAATTAGTTTACAGGTAGAGGGGAGGGCTATGTGTGGGATGTAACTATTGTGTGATTGGTTAATGTACGTTACTGTGTGTGTCCCTCCCCTTCATGGGAGCACCTAATAAAAAGGGCTGCAAGCTAGCAGCCAGAGAGTTCTATTTTTACCCTCAACTTGAGTCCTGTCTCTTATTGGGGGAATCTGCTACAAGGGATTGCTATGCTAGGCATATTCCCTTGCTATAATCACTGAGCTCTTGTAAGAGCTTGTTCCTGCTTCGTTCTGAAGGGAGATAGCTGCAGCCTGCGGTGCTTATGGTGTCTGGTGGAGTGCTTGGAGTCCTCTGGAAGCGCTAGGAGCATCTTTCAACGGAGGTACCCAGTCGGGGTGCCAGGCGATCCGTTACAATTACTTCACCACCAAAAATAAAAATTGAAATCAAACATTCAGACATCCCTACATACATACAGTTTTATTTTTAAATTTTGGTTCATCTGAATCAGTTGGACGAAGAACTGAAACTCCACGTGGTTGATGTACAGTTTCCAGAACCCAATTTTTTAAATTTCTTTTTTGATGAACCAATTTGTCTTTTTTTGGCTTACACAAGTCTAGTAAGTAATGCTCAGGTTACAGTGACCTGTAAGGCTTTAGTCTATTAGCTATAAGATAATACATTTAGTTCTATAGGGTATGTTTGATGATATGAAAAAAGATTGCTAACTTGACCGTGTCTGGCTTTCCAACCTTCTCCCATTACTTGTGTTTACGCCCGGATTGCAGTTTTAAGTCCTTTTTTTTAAATCTAGTCTGAGGACAGTGGAGTTCTAGAGGCACATTGCCATAAAGTGTTGGAATTGCTGAGGGGAACATCGGTGGTTATTGTGTTTGTTTTTAAAAGCCCAACATTTTCTGGAGTGTTATGTAGTGGGCTGGCACATTAACAAAACTTATGGGGAGTGAAGACAATACAATACATAATTCAGTAAACGAATAAAGGAAAGGCCTAATATCTAACACGCATATGGCTTCTTTCCAAAGTTTAGAGTGAGATGGCCTGTGTGTTTATAATGTAAAGTGAGACAAATGTAAGACAAATAAGTTAGGTTTCCAACTGGCCAATCCTAACAGAGGGGTGAATGTGACCCCACAAGAGTCCGTTTGCATTGCAGTATCGAATAGATTTTGTTGCTAGGCATGTGTCACCAGAGAAGGGCTGCGAACTTCTGGTTTTGGGAGAAAGAACAACCAAGTGGCTTTTTTTGTGTGAAATTCCCAAATCTTCATATTTATTGTCCAAATCACATGGAGCATGAGAAATATAGATTTATGTCAGAAGGAGGGTGCTGGACTGGCGAGCATCAAATATCTGTGTAAATGCTCCATCATTGGCCATATCCGTGTACGAAAAAAATCTACATCATAATGTCCATGCAAACATCATACTGTCCATGCAAACATCATACTGTCCATGCAAACATCATACTGTCCATGCAAACATCATACTGTCCATACAAACATCATACTGTCCATACAAACATCATACTGTCCATACATAAGTCATGTATATATTTTGCACAGCACTGATTGATCACTTTTCACACACTTTTGCTTCTTCCAAATTGTTTTCCACGAAACTATTACATGGCCCAAAATGCCACATAATGAATCCTAAATCAATTGAAACAAAACTTTATTTATGCCAAACCACTTTTTTTGCTCATGCATAAGTCTATTTGCCACCAATTACAACCAGTGTTATTAATGTCACAAACACTGTCCCATTTGACCCTGCATTTACTGGCAAATACCTTCAAGGATACTTTTATACATTCTCATTGTAGTCTGGGTCTGAATGGCCCCAGACACTGCGATCTGAAAGATACTGAAACTGTGGGCCAATTCAGTTCTGGGCTACCAAAGACCCTACACAAATCCTGCCTGCTAC
Organism: Pelobates fuscus; assembly: GCF_036172605.1. Classification (NCBI taxonomy): domain Eukaryota; kingdom Metazoa; phylum Chordata; class Amphibia; order Anura; family Pelobatidae; genus Pelobates; species Pelobates fuscus. Next base: position 16,542,609 of record NC_086321.1, on the reverse strand, counting down.
CTCCCTGCAGAACTGGATGGAGGAGTGGTGTGAGGCTGCAGCATAAAGCCCCTGTATGCTAGTGATCCAGGGGTGGTTTGGTTACCTACCTGCTGAACTTACCAGTCATAGACTAACTGTTACTGCCTCTCCGCACACGGTGTATTATAACTGCAGCTATAAGGTTATAGTGAAAGGAGGTCCCCTGTCTCCCCGCACACAGTGTATTATAAATGCAGCTATAAGGTTATGGCATAAGGAGGTCCCCTGTCTCCCCACACACAGTCTATTATAACTGCAGCTATAAGGTTATGGTGTACGGAGGTCCCCTGTCTCCCCACATACAGTGTATTATAACTGCAGCTATAAGGTTATGGTGTAAGGAGGTCTCCTGTCTCCCCGCACACAGTGTATTATAACTGCAGCTATAAGCTTATGGTGAAAGGAGTTCCCCTGTCTCCCCGCACACAGTGTATTATAACTGCAGCTATAAGGTTATGGTGTAAGGAGGTCCCCTGTCTCCCCGCACACAGTGTATTATAACTGCAGCTATAAGGTTATGGTGTAAGGAGGTCCCCTGTCTCCTTGCACACAGTGTATTAGAACTGCAGCTATATGGTTATGGTATAAGGAGGTCCCCTCTCTCCCTGCACACAGTGTATTATAACTGCAGCTATAAGGTTATGGTGTACGGAGGTCCCCTGTCTCCCCGCACACGGTGTATTATAACTGCAGCTATAAGGTTATGGTGTAAGGAGGTCCCCTGTCTCTCCGCACACAGTGTATTATAACTGCAGCTATAAGGTTATGGTGAAAGGAGGTCCCCTGTCTCCCCGCACACAGTGTATTATAACTGCAGCTATAAGGTTATGGTGTAAGGAGGTCCCCTGTCTCCCCACACACAGTGTATTATAACTGCAGCTATAAGGTTATGGTGTAAGGAGATCCCCTGTCTCCCCGCACACAGTGTATTATTATTGCAGCTATAAGGTTATGGTGTACGGAGGTCCCCTGTCTCCCTGCACACAGTGTATTATAACTGCAGCTATAAGGTTATGGTGTAAGGAGGTCCCCTGTCTCCCCGCACACAGTGTATTAAAACTGTAGCTATAAGGTTATGGTATAAGGAGGTCCCCTGCCTCCTGCACACAGTGCATTATAACTGCAGCTATAAGGTTATGGTGTAAGGAGGTCCCCTGTCTCCCCGCACACAGTGTATTATAACTGCAGCTATAAGGTTATGGTGTAAGGAGGTCCCCTGCCTCTCCGCACACGGTGTATTATAACTGCAGCTATAAGGTTATGGTGTACGGAGGTCCCCTGTCTCCCCGCACACGGTGTATTATAACTGCAGCTATAAGGTTATGGTGTAAGGAGGTCCCCTGTCTCCCCGCACACAGTGTATTAGAACTGCAGCTATACGGTCATGGTGTAAGGAGGTCCCCTGTCTCCCCGCACACGGTGTATTATAACTGCAGCTATAAGGTTATGGTGTAAGGAGGTCCCCTGTCTCCCCGCACACAGTGTATTATAACTGCAGCTATACGGTTATGGTGTAAGGAGGTCCCCCTGTCTCCCTGCACACAGTGTATTATAACTGCAGCTATAAGGTTATGGTGTAAGGAGATCCCCTGTCTCCCCGCACACAGTGTATTATAACTGCAGCTATAAGGTTATGGTGTAAGGAGGTCCCCTTGTCTCCCTGCACACAGTGTATTATAACTGCAGCTATAAGGTTATGGTGTAAGGAGGTCTCCTGTCTCCCCGCACACAGTGTATTATAACTGCAGCTATAAAGTTATGGTGTAAGGAGGTCCCCTGTCTCCCCGCACACAGTGTATTATAACTGCAGCTATAAGGTTATGGTGTAAGGAGGTCCCCTGTCTCCCCGCACACAGTGTATTATAACTGCAGCTATAAGGTTATGGTGTAAGGAGGTCCCCTTGTCTCCCTGCACACAGTGTATTATAACTGCAGCTATAAGGTTATGGTGTAAGGAGGTCTCCTGTCTCCCCGCACACAGTGTATTATAACTGCAGCTATAAGGTTATGGTGTAAGGAGGTCCCCTGTCTCCCCACACACAGTGTATTATAACTGCAGCTATAAGGTTATGGTGTAAGGAGGTCCCCTGTCTGTCTCACACAGTGTATTATAACTGCAGCTATAAGATTATGGTGTAAGGAGGTCCCCTGTCTCTCTGCACACAGTGTATTATAACTGCAGCTATAAGGTTATGGTGTAAGGAGGTCCCCTGTCTGTCTCACACAGTGTATTATAACTGCAGCTATAAGGTTATGGTGTAAGGAGGTCCCCTGTCTCCCTGCACACAGTGTATTATAACTGCAGCTATAAGGTTATAGTGTAAGGAGGTCCCCTGTCTCCCCGCACACAGTGTATTATAACTGTAGCTATAAGGTTATGGTATAAGGAGGTCCTGTCTTGCAGTGTTTTATTCAATGCATGTCATTAACCTTCTCCCTAAAGAAAATTGTGAGATAATGGTGTTAGACTTATAATGTGAAAGTCTAGAATAAGCAGTTTGCTTGGAAATATCAGCTGGAGTTTTGGCAACACCCAGACTGTTCCCACAGAGGAATATAGTTACCAAAAAAAAAATAAAGATCGTCTGTACGCCTTCCCTGAACAATGCCTGGAATCTGAGTGTAAACGTTTATCTACAACTCGAAGTCTAATTAGTTAAAAGCTGTTCCATTATATTAAATTCTATTTACCGTTTC